>NC_047094.1:18003500-18320000 GCF_902459505.1 Geotrypetes seraphini | reverse complement strand
CCCTGCCGCAGTACTTGGCTGCTCCGTTGCATTTAATACCGGTTTCAAGAGCCTGAGCGGCGCTTAAGAGATCAGAAGTGGATGTTATGGCTTTACCACCACCAGCAGTTCCACAACGATCGTCCGAGTCCAAGCCGTCCGCCCCTCTTGCAGCCGAACCCCCAGTAGAACTCACGAGCGGGGTACAGCCTCGAATTCCCAGTCCGAGTTTCCAGCACCAGATTTTTTTTTGGGGGGGGAGGGGGAAATCCTGCATTTACTAGTGGGGACTGCGGTAGGGGGAGGGGTTGGAAGGAAGGGGGGGGGGGGGTCAGAGACGTGAAGGTTCGGGCTCGGAGTTCCAGGAGCCCAGACCGAACGCAAGTCCGAGCCCTGCAAATAAAACTTCCGAGATGGGGTAGCTCGACTAATTATACGCGGTGATGTATGATATTTTTTAAAAAAAAGTGCTGAACGCGTGATTCTGGAACGAAGGGTACAAACGGAAACCATTAAAGGAACCCGATCAAAATACAATCCCAGCAGATGCATTCTTTACTGTCGATCCTGTATGAAAGGGATTAGAGGTGCATGGGGGGGGGGGGGATTAGTGAGTCCATGATTTTGTTTCCAAAAGAGACCCTTTGTTACTCGCGCTTCCATTTGTCCTGGGTGAGTTTGGGCGGTGGAGTTGCCAGTTTCAGCACTAGCAGATGTCGGACAGCTCCCGGGACCACCAGGGCTCTTCCGGAGGCTCCGCTATTCCTCCACCCGAAATCCATTTGCAAAATATCCATCCCCTCATGCCAGTCAAACACTTCAAAGCCAGGAGACCACCTCATGCTGCCCTGCTGACTGGATCAGGGCCAAGTAGTACCAAAAAAACCCAACCCCAAATAATGAAAGCCTGTCATAGAAACAGGTAGTTTGCATCTTTACAAAATGTAGGATAAAACCAATTACAGGCAACGCTCAGGCTATTAACAGAGCTCGGATAATTGTATTCTCTTGTGCAGTGAATACTTGCATTGAATCTTAACATCTAGGGCTTTTTAAAAACCATCTTCTTTTAATGTAATGATTCATTTTGTCGCACGGCGCCTGGAGTTCCATTGGAAGAAGACGACATAAATTTGAAAAAAAGAAAATAATTAACTGTCTAGAAGAGGCAGCTTCTCTGTTTTCTCCTAAGCTACTCCCCCCCCCCCCCTTTCTGTGGCTTTTGTAAAGCTTCCACTAGCACTCGGAAAGTTAATGCAAGTGTTGCCTTTTGGAACATCTAATGGTTTCGAGTTTAGAAGTTTGTACTCTGGCTGGTTGTGACCTTTTTCGCTTTCAATAAAAATTTGTTTTTTTTTAAAAAAAGAAACCTGCATTTCTTTTTTGAGACAGAACTTAATTAATATGCCAGGCGGCTGTTTTAAGGCTGCATCCACACCATTTGGAACAGTCTTACATAAAAAAAAAAAGGTAAACTTGGCCGGGGACACATTGTAACTATTCACTCTCTAAATAGAACTCTGCTGGAACTCGGGATCTGTAAACGTGTTCAGATAAAGTTGTTTACTGATCGGTTTGAAAAACTTGTCGAGAATGACTAATGGGCTGATTATGAAACTGTCCCCGAGGGAATACAATGCAGAGCTTGCTTGAATATCATTTTCTTGGTTAAGGATGCCTAAATGGATTCTAAACACTGCTCTCAAATCTCTTACTGAACTTCTTTATCCCCCCAAAACCTTTTTTTTTTTTTTTTTTGTCATGTATTCTGTGACTTAACCTTAACAAACAAACAAAAAATAAATAGTTTGTGGGTTTTGGCAGAACTTCAATCAGGTCAGGGCCCCAGTTCAAATCTTATGGAAGCCACAATAAAACCAGATCAAAACCAGAAGAGAGTTCTTACTGTACTGAACTGGAGTATAACAACAACAAGAACAAAATAAGCCTTACAGCTGTGACATTCCTTTGCTAATTTTTTAAATCTCAAACGTTTCTGTTTGTATAAGGGCAGTAAAAGAAAACCGGATAACTTTAATTGATCTCCGGTGGGATTTTTTTTAAAAAAATGTAATAGTTTGTGTAGTTTGGAATGTAAAAGGGACTTTGTTACTAGCCAATAAATGTATCGCAGCTTTAATTATAATGACAGATGTTGCCGTAGAGTTTCCATCTCAGTAAGAGAATTCATAATAAGTACGGAGAATGGAGTAGCTTGCCAATCAGAGAAGCCATTGTTTTAGTGGCAAACTGAGATGCCAAAGTACCTTGAATGCATTTTAATGAAGCAAGACTCATATCCCTCATGTCCAGTGTCCAGAACCAAGCTTGCAACGGGCTTGGTCTGAGGTGAAACCCAACGACACCCCAAGGCTAGATGGAACAGACATGAACACAGATTATTCCAAGTCTGGGTTACTTGGTGCACAAATCAAGTTGAGTCACTTTGGACTAGCCTTTATTTAAGATTTTATCTTAGATCACGATACTTCATTTTGCCTTAAATGCAAAAGCTTCACACAGCTCGGCGCGGGGCAGAACCCTCGAATTCCCATGGAACTTTTTGCCTTCACTTCTAGAAAGATTTCAACAATTTGTGAAAAGAAGTTGAATTACAAGTTCCTTTTTTTTCCCCTCTCTCCCTGTTGTCTAGAGATAATGTCGAGCGTGCTGGTTTGATAGACTGCCGCCTGCTCTCTCACCGGGGATCAGAAGCCCCCAAATGAAGGCTTTGTCCCAACTCTTTTAATACTGATTCTTACATCATCAGCTTCATCTAAAAACAGCTTTCAAAATATTTTGATTTCACTTCCCTCTGCTTCCTATTTTATAGCTAGGCCTTTCTTTACCTCTGGTGTGGAAATAGCCCCATCTCTTGGTTTAGTTATTTCTGTTACATCGGTGCCTCTTTTTTTTTTTTTTTTGGGGGGGGGGGGAACACACAAGATTCCATATTCTAAAAGAAGCCACAGATAGATTAATTGAGGTAATCCGCACTTTTTTTACTTTATCTTTTTCTATACTTTTGTCTGAGCTGTAGGATTTTCATCTCAGAAAATGACATTGTCTCCTGTGGCAGTGCTTCATTTTCTGGAAAAACCATACCATTTCTGTATTTTCCTAGCCCACCGCTTCTATTATTCTTGTGAGGGATCTCATTTAGGTGGACGTGTTTGTTTTTAATCACTGATGACTTAGGGCATTGCACTATAGAGACGGCCACAAAATTAGAGCAGATATGATTATGCAAGCTTTGGGATTTGGAAGCTAATACCATAGAATTACGAACTTCTCCAAAATTCAATTAAAACTCGAGTCCTGCCTGCATACCCCTCTGTCTACTGGAACTGTAAGAATATATTTCCATCAACACTGCTGCTTTCCCTATACTTTGCCCCATAGCCCACAAGGGAGACAGACTGTTAATAGTTTTAACTTAAATGGTTGCTATAGTACTTGGAAGGGGGTGATATTTACATTCCACGCATTTTCTTCTGACGCGGGGCTTTTGAAATTAAGCAAACATCAGTGAAAGAAATGCCGGAGGGTATCGCATTAAAAGCTATCACTCAAGTCAGCTTCACCCAAGGTTGCAGCCGGCTGTGACACGAACGTGCCCTGCTTTTGCAAGAAGAGGTCTGCTTAATGCGATGCAATGACGTCACCGAAAGCACCAACCTCTCGGCGGTGGGCACCATCCTATGGAAAACAGAGCGAGCGCAGTAGACGCGCCGCTGTTGTGTCAACCGGCTTTACAACTGATCGATCATCAATCTCTTTGTAGCCTTGTTAAGAAGTTCTGGCTCATTGCTGATCTCCCCCCCCCCCCCCCCCTCACTAGCTTCAGTCCTAATGAAGCCACAGATTGAAGTAGCATTTAAAACACAGGCGTAGAAAGCTATAATGTGTGATCGCGCTTGCTAAGTGGAATGCACATTTTCAAACAGCTTGAAACGCTCAACCGGAGATTTCAGCTCTATAGTTATAATTCACACCAGAGCAATCTCGCACTTCTTCATTACTAGTCATTTAAGGTGGGTTTTTTTTTTTGGGGGGGAAGGTGTCAGGTTTTCAATTTTGGTTATCAACGGGCTTGCCCAGTGGGGGGAGGTGCAGTAAGAAACTGCATGTAGTAACCTTTAAGCTATGCACCCATTAGAGTGCGGTTTATTTGCCCTTTCTGTAATTATGGTCCTTAAGATTCAGTCGGAGATACTTTCTTCCGCACTACGACTAACCTCCCTCTGTTAGTTTGATGCATTTCATTGCTGTTTGCACTGTATTAAATATTTAGACGTTCGCAGTGGTGAATAAAGAGATCATTAATATAAATTGATTCCAGTGTTTCAAGGAGTGTGCCACCGGATCTATAAATGATAACTATTAAGGAAGCGGTAGCTTGAGCCGTTTGTAGACGTTGAGGTGAATTTTAGATGACCGGAGACTGTTCCCAAACGGATGGCTTATTACTTTCTGCCTCTGGCAGTACTGAAATACATACGAGTGCCCCCTTTCAGAAAACAAAAACAGAGTAAGGAAGTATTCAGTTTGTAAGGATAGAGGAGAATCACATTTCATATCTTCCCGGAATCAGCAATTTCGGTAGCGAGTACGTACTTGCCTTTCTCAATATCAGCTTCTTTCTATGACGGTTTTGTAAAAGCTCACTTTTTCAGCTTGATTGGAGAAGAGAGGGTATCTCCACTGGGGGGGGGGAAATAGACCTGTTAATAGATTGGGCTAAATATCTGACCCACGGACGCGAGTAGCTGAGGATATCTCACGGACAGATCTCGATCCTTGGTCGTCCGTACTCTGTAGACATGTTTACAAACCAAAAGGCTTATCTCTGAGCTTCTATTTAAGTACCAAGGATTTCGAGACTGGACAGAGCTGCAAGAATCCAGCAATGGACTGTATTAAGAAGGGATTTTAGCAAAACAGAATCAAGAGGAGCGACGACAGGAAACACAATATTCTCCAAAAATGTCAGTATAACAAGGAAAGACAGGACCCTCTGAGAGCATCTAAGAGCTTTCATGGGCTGTATTTTTGTGAGGTCTACCTTCACCTTTTACAAGTTTTTCATTTCTTAAAAACCTAAGTTCAAATCATGTTTTCCAAGGTTTGTTGAAACCTTTTTTTCTCTTTCTCTCTCTCTCTTAGAACTGAGTGGTTCTAGGAAGATACAAAATATGATTCTCCTCTGTCTTTAACAAACTGAATATTTCACCGTCTGTTCACTCTGCATTTTTGGTTTTCTTTTACAGTTTTGAACTGGAGACCAACAAACGATAATATGAAACCTCTAAAGGAAATATTTAATGCTTCTAGAACCGAGAGCTCAGATTTTATTTTTTGTTTTTGGATATTGGTTTATATCCCAGATAATGGATATTTTTGAGAATGTGTGACTGTCACTCTGCTTAGGATAACATAGCCTTGCATTTCGGACATATGGAAAGGTTGCGTTCACTTTCTTTCTCCCTTCAGTCGCTCATCACATTTGGATTTCTCTTCATTTTCTGGTTTTCAGTTCTTTTTCATGTTGCCTGAATTAGCTTTGTAGAGAGCAGGTGAGCTTGTGCTGTGGATACTTGGGAAGAGAGAAGGGAGGAGGCTCAGGAACCAAGATGAGAAGCCAGCGTTAAGTAAAGTCAATATCACAGACTCATCCTGGTAACTTCTTGCTAAGGACCTAAGACTAGCAATCTAGAACCCGAGAGCTAGTGTCGATGGACAACCTTAACAAGAGGCTGGATGGCTTGTGTTGGTCAAGATGCACTAGTTAGGGAAATTGATAAACAAGTGAGGCGGGAGGGGGGGCAGAGGGTAGGTTAGGTGGGAGTAAAAATTTGAAAGGTTTCCCACCATAGGATTGGATAAAGATAGAAGGGGGTGGAAGCTCCAGCGTAGTTCTTAAAAGCGCCACCTCTGGATCTCTTGTTCCTCGGAGATGGAATTTTCCTACCCACCCTAGGGTGGAAAGAGGGGTTAGTCAATTGGAACTGGGGCTTGAGATTGTTGCAGCAGCAGTAATCCCGAGCAACTAGGTTTTTGGGGCTCATCGGGTAATGAGCAATTATGCAATAAATACGCTCTGTGAGCGGTTTGGTTTGGGTCAGGTGACCAGGAAAGGGGGCATGGGGGTCTGAGCCTACCCCTAGGTCCTAGCCGACATTCTTATCTTTGTACAGTTATACTTTGTCATTAGCTTGGGAAGTTAATCTGTTCAAATGTTGTTTAATAAACAAAGCTGTAACCTGGTTTCTTTCCCCCCCCACCCCCAAAAGAGCCTGGTGCGTTATTATTGTATAACTGATGTTGTTAATAATGAATTATGTAAAGGGGAAGAGTTTTAAAGGTGGTGGGAGTTATGGGCACAATAGGGCCATTCCGGATCCCAGTGTTAAACAAGGCGTCAGAATAAAAGTGTTCGGGTTCCTCAGCTGTGAGTGGTCAGGACCAATTAAAAAAAAAGAAAAAGACACTTCTCAGACAATCCAGAAGCACGTCTCTTTAATGAAGAATTAGATACATAAAAACCCAGTTACAGAACCCCAATGCATATGAGTTTCACAGATAGTCTTCTCAAAACTACTGGATTCTTTCCCAAGGAGATTAGTACTGTCGCGGAATGCTAAACCTGAAAAAATAGCCTTACGGTCATTCAAGCAGCACTAAGGGCTCCTTTTACAAAGGCACGCTAGCGGTTTTAGCGTGTGCTTAGTGCACGCTAAAATGCCGCACACGCTAGCCGCTACTGCCGCCTTTTAAGCAGGCGGCAATTTTTCAGCGTGCGTGTGCTAAAGACGCTAGCGCACCTTTGTAAAAGGAGCCCTAAATGTCCGTTTTAAAGTGCTATCTGACAAATCTAGGGTAAAATGTATTTGCTAACCTACCCCCTCTTTTACCAATGCGTAGCACTGGCAGAAGCGGTAACTGCTCCTACGCTCATCGAATTCCTACGAGTGTCGGAGCAGCTGCCGCCGCCGCTAAAACCTGCGTTATGCGTTCGTAAAAGAGGGGGATAATAAATAACCACTTATATTTAAAGGGCTCCTTTTACTAAGGTGCGCTAGCGTTTTTAGTGCACGCAGGATATTACCGCACGCCACGCGGCTAGAACTAACGCCAGCTCGATGCTGGTGTTAAGGTCTAGCGCGCGGGGCAATTCAGTGCACGCTATTCCGTGCGTTAATGTCCTAACGCAGCTTAGTAAAAGGAGCCCAAAGTATCATCAGTCAGGTTGGGTGTCTATTTTTATTTACTTTTTCTTTTATTTTCCTTATCTTTTCTCTTTTTTCTATTTTTTGATTTTGAATTATTTTGCTGGTTTTTGGTTGGATTTTGTTTTTTTTTAAATCTCTTTTGAAATGTAACTTACCATTATCTTGGAATTTTATTATATCTAAGCCCGAGCTTTCGGGACAGATAGGGAAGTTTTTCAAGTACCTAATTTCTTTTTAACTTTGTAAAGCCGCTTTGGCCTCTTGCATTAAGCGGGATTAGAATTGTGCATTAAACAATAAACAGAAAGTTGACACGTGCTGTTCAAACAGACAGTGTACGCCAGAACTTACACCTAGGTAAACCTGGCCATGCATCGGGCATGGTTGTTGGTTTTTTTTTTTCTCCAAAACTAGACAGCTCACTAATTGTCTTGGCCCTCTCAGTGGTCTTGTCTGGAAGCTGCCTTCTCTATGACTTGGCCTTTTGAGTTGTAGATGGTCTGCGGGAAATCCCACTTCAATGCTAATAATCGTCGCTTGATTGTAGCTCTGTGGTTATCTGCCGAGAAGCTGTAATACCACTCTTCATTTTAATGAGAAAATAGATCTAAATGTAAGAGGCGTAATTCGCTTTGTACAAAAAGGCAGGAATCAGGAAGAGAGATCGATTGAGGACCATGAGTGCATTTCAATGAAGAACCAAGAGGCAGAGAGGAAGAGGAACTTTTCCGAGTCAACAGGTAGTATGATAATTGGATCTTTAGCCAAGACATGAAGCAAGATACAGTATAATAATAATAATAACAGTTTATATACCGCAATACCGTTAAGTTCTATGCGGTTTACAATAGATTAAGTGAGGTACAAATTGATAGAATTTAAGAGGGGGGAAGAGGAGAGTTAATAGGACCGGAAATGCGTTGTTGAGGAGAAAGAGATTAATAGGACCGAGGAATCACTATGGAGGAGAAAGAAGATGAGTATCATATTGGAATAGTGAGAGCTGCATTTAAAAAAAGGACAATGCAGAAATGGATCATAGGTGCCAGCTCTGTGGGTGATTTGTTGTGGGTTTAGCGTATCAACTAAAAAGTTGGCTCTTATGACGTGGATTATGTATGTAGGTGCACATATACGAGATCCATATTACTGTACATGGCAAGCAAAGAGTGTATAAACTGTATACAACTTTAGCAAAAATGTATATATTTAACATTCACTATCATTGATCACCTAAGACTTCCAAAGACGTTGAAAAATACTCAATTCATATATGTAACTAGTGCAAAGCGAACACTCAGACCCACATCGTTATCCCAGTGAACAAAGATCACGGAGTAGCTGTGCAAAGAGACCATCATAGTTGTTCACAAGTCTCACCCACCAAAACCAGATGAATTTGTTTGCATGGTGTTGAAACATTAAGGAGGTGCCCGGAGCAGCTGTTGATTACCGTATTTTCACCCATATACCGCGCACCCATGTAAAATGCGCACACGGGTATAGCGTGCGGGGAACACAAATTTATGTAAAAAAAATTTAATATAGCGCGCACACGCATATACCGCGCATGCTAAAACCTCCTCCCGCCTACTCCGAGATTATCTCGGAGAGAGCGAGACCAGAAGGCTTTGAGAATGCACAAATGCTTAAAGCCTAGTCCAGCCCAGCACAGGAAGAAGGAGGATCTCTCCCGCACCGCACCGCCCAGCCCAGCCCAGCCCAAACCAACGAGGGAGGATCTTCGGGCACTGGCACTGGCACGTCCTGTGCATTGGTGCTGGTGCCGGTGCCCAATCGGGTAAGAGATGTTTTGCGGTGCTGGGGGGGATGTAGGATCGCGGGGGAGGGGGGTGACGCGAGCGAGGGGGGGAGGATGCCGGTTCGCAGGGGGGATGCCGATCGGATTGAAAAAAAAAAGTTGTAAAACGTGCTCACACGTAAAACGCGCACAGTTATGCACGGTTTGTAAAATCATGTATAACGTGCGCGTTATATGCGTGAAAATACGGTATTTTCCACCTTGTAGCAAGATAAGTTACAATTTTTTTGTCTCTGTACAAAATTTTGTTTAATGTATACCCACGTATCTGGTTTTGGTGGGTGAGACTGTGAACCACTGTGATGGTCTCTTTGCACAGCCTCTCCGTGATCTTTGTTCACTGGGATAACGATGTGGGTCTGAGTGTTCGCTTTGCACTAGTTACATATATGAATTGAGTATTTTTCAACGTCTTTGGAATTGTTAGGTGATCAATGATAGTGAATATATAATATATCACCTTTGATCATTTGAATACCCTCGTATTAGCAAGTTATATTTAACATTCGACAGCTGGAAAAGGTCTCTGCGTGACGCATTAACAATTTTAAAGCAGTTCATGTTGATTTTAATCTTCCTCATCTCTGTTTAGTTCAGTGTCTCTTAGGAAGTTGCTGGAAGTTTTAAATTAAACAATACCAATTTTTAGGCCAAGGTTAAGCACGCTTAGGGCTCTTTTTACTAAGGTGCGCTAGCGTTTTTGGCGCACGCACAAAATTACCGCGTGCTAAACCGCTCGGTGCGCTTCTAGAATAACGCCAGCTCAATGCGGGCGATAAGGTCTAGCGTGCTCGCCAATTTAGCGTGCGCTATTCCGCGCGTTAAGGCCCTAACACACTTTTGTAAAAGGAGCTCTTCATGTTTATAGACTTGTTCAGAAATATGCCTTTCTATAGAATATAAAGATTCGTCTTTTCAGAATCATTTGAATGAATGAATGGCAGGAACTGTAGAATGCACCCCCTCCCCCAACATATACACTTTCTGTTTTCTTATAATTAGGAGAATAAGCACGTCTTTTTATTAGTATTCTAGACTCTAGAGAAAGTTGCTTGTTTTTCTACAAAGTTCCAACATATTTTTTTGTCATTATTATGTCGATTTTTGGTATTTTAGAAAAATGTTTATTGGCTATACTGCCCCATCTTGGAGAAGTTCAGGGCAGTGTGCCACTTTTTCTATCAGGTACTCTTAAGTTTATGGTGTTAGACATTTTAAGATTGTAATCATATTTTTAACTTTTATTGTAAGATTTTATTTTCATGCTATGAATGTATTTCGATGATTGTTCAGTATTTTATGCTGTAAACTGCCTAGAACTTTTGGTAATGGCAGTATAAAAGAATAAATGTATTATTATTATTAGGTTATATGTGACACTTTAAATATCTATATGCATGAAAAATACCAGGATCTCAAATCACTCAAAAGAAGAGAGATCCTGATTCAATCAGGCAGCAAACAGCAGTTCTTTCTCCTAGTGGGGGGAGGGGGAGGGGGCAGAGAAGGGAAGGAGAGAGTGAGAAAGACAGCCTGAGTCTGCAACTTTATTTTCAAGCCCTGAAACATTTCATAAGAAGAATATTATACATTTATTTATTTAAATTTCTATATCTTTCTCCCAGGAGAGCTCAGAATTTATTCAGGTACTCAGGCATTTTCCCCTGTCTGTCCTGGTGGGCTCACAATCTCTCTAATGTACCTGGGGCAAGGGGGGGGATTAAGTGACTTGCCCAGGGTCTCAAGGAGCAGCGTGGGTTTGAACCCACAACCTCAGGGTGCTGAGGCTGTAGCTTTAACCACTGCGCCATGCTAGAAATCAAAATGTAGTAAAAGTGAGCTGAGTCTAGGACAATCAAGCCATTGTGACATCACTGATGAGGTTGGCTCTTATTGGTGGAATGAGGCATTAAGATGTCACAATACCAGCTCTGGGTATCAGAGGCTGAAACTGTATTCAATTTTCTATATTGTTCTCCCAGGTTTACATGAATTTATTCAGGTACTCAAGCGTTTTTCCCTATCTGTCCTGGTGGGCTCACAATCTCTCTAATGTACCTGGGGCAATGGGGGGATTAAGTGACTTGCCCAGGGTCACAAGGAGCAGCGTGGGTTTGAACCCACAACCCCAGGGTGCTGAGGCTGTAGCTTTAACCACTGCGCCACGCTAGAAATCAAAATGTAGTAAAAGTGAGCTGAGTCTAGGACAATCAAGCCATTGTGACATCACTGATGAGGTTAGCTCTTATTGGTGGAATGAGGCATTATGATGTCACAATACCAGCTCTGGTTATCAGAGGCTGAAACTTGTCGCACTATTTATTTATTCCATTTTCTATGCTGTTCTCCCAGGAAGGCTCAGAACGGTTTCCATGAATTTATTCAGGTACTCAAGCATTTCCCCCTGTCTGTCCTGGTGGGCTCACAATCTCTCTAATGTACCTTAATTCCCCCAATGGGGCAATGGGGGAATTAAGTGACTTGCCCAGGGTCACAAGCAGCAGTGTGGGTTTGAACCTTTAATCTCAGGGTGCTGAGGTTATAGCTTTAACCACCACACTATCCCACAGAAATTTGAGAGATTTGAGCTCTATGAATCCCAGAATTATCTTACAGGTCTCTATGTCTCAACATATTTCTTGCATATACAGTATATATAGTGGTCCAAAAATTAATTAACACATTTCAATTGTCCACAAGGTTAATTTTATTCCTTTATATAAAAAAATGAATGATAGAAAAGCAAAGATACAAATGGAAGAAAAAATAGCTGACACGGTAAAACGGGGGAGACAAAACATTTTTTTAGATATATCAGTGATAGAAAGAAGTGCAAAAGTTTCCTTGTGAGACTCAAAAGTGAAGGGGAGGAATATGCAGAAGCTGATAAAGAAAAGGCTGAATTGCTAAACAAATATTTCTGTTCTGTGTTCACGGCTGAAGATCCGTGTGGGAGTGGGACCGCAGAAGACAAATGCAAACAGGGATGGTGGAGTGGTAGACCCTGATCGATTTTCTGAAGGTCCTGCTCGTGAGGAGCTAGCTAAATTAAAGGTAGCCAAAGCGGTGGAACCAGATGGTATACATCTGAGGGTGCTGAAGGAACTTGGGGAAGTTCTGGTGGCTCCGCTGACTGACCTTTTCAATGCTTCTCTAGAGTCGGGGGTGGTATCAGAGGACTGCAGAAGGGCGGATGTGGTCCCTCTATACAAAAGTGGAAGTAAGGAAGAAGTAGGGAATTACAGGCCAGTAAGTCTGACTTCTGTGGTAAGCAAATTAATAGAAATGCTTTTAAAACAGAGACTTGTGAAGTTTCTGGAATCCGGTGGATTACAGGACTGGAGGCAACATGGATTCACTAGAGGTATGTCTTGTCAGGCAAAACCGATCAATTTGTTTGACTGGGTGACCAGAGAATTGGATAGAGGGAGTACGCTTGATGTGGTGTATTTAGATTTTAGCAAAGCCTTTGAAAGTGTACCACAGACACGGCTAATAAATAAACTGAGTGCTCATGGGATAGGTCCCAAAGTTATGGGCTGGGTCAGGAACTGGTTAAATGGAAGACGACAGAGAGTAGTGGTCAATGGAGATCGCTCTGAGGAAAGGGATGTTACCAGTGGTGTGCCTCAAGGTTCTGTTCTTGGGCCTGTTCTTTTTAACATTTTTATAAGTGATATTGCTGAAAGGCTGTCAGGTAAGATTTGCCTCTATGTGGATGATACCAAAATCTGCAATAGAGTAGACACCCAGGATGAAGTGAATGACACGAAGAAAGACCTAGCAAAGCTTGATGAATGGTCTGAAATTTGGCAGCTAAAATTTAATGCTAAGAAATGCAAGGTTATGCAATTTGGGCTACAAAAACACAAAGAAACTGTACAGTTTAGGGGGTGAAGAACTTTTGTGCATGACAGAAGAGCGGGACTTGGGTGTGATTGTATGCAATGATCTTAAGGTGGCCAAAAGGTGACGGCGAAAGCTAGAAGGATGCTAGGGTGCATAGGAAGAAGTATGGCCAGTAGGTAAAAGGAGGTATTGATGCCCCTGTATAAGACTCTGGTGGGACCTCATTTAGAATATTGTGTACAATTCTGGAGGCCGCACCTTCAAAGAGATATAAAAAGGATGGAGTCGGTCCAGAGGAAGGCTACTAAAATGATGCGTGGTCTTCGTGATAAGGCGTATGGGGATAGACTTAAAGATCTCAATCTATATACTTTAGAGGAAAGGCCGGAGAGGGGAGATATGATAGAGACGTTTAAATACCTACGTGGCGTAAATGCGCATGAGTCGAGTCTCTTTCATTTGAAAGGAAGCTCTGGAATGAGAGGGCATAGGATGAAGTTAAGAGGTGATAGGCTCCGGAGTAATCTAAGGAAATACTTTTTTACAGAAAGGGTGGTAGATGCATGGCACAGTCTCCTGGAAGAGGTGGTGGAGACAGAGACTGTGGCTGAATTCAAGAAGGCGTGGGATAGGAACATGGGATCTCTCAGAGAGAGAAAGTGATAATGGTCTGCGGGGGGGGGGGGGCAGACTAGATGGGCCATTTGGCCTTTATCTGCCATCATGTTTCTAAAATTTTACTTAAAACAAAGTTTAGGGGGTCGCCCCACCTCTCTGTTTTCATAGCTACCACTAAGGAACCCCTGCGAATGTTGAAAAACTGCGAATACGGTTTTTAGTGGGGGAGACAGGAGACGGCAGCCGGAGAGGCAGGAGAGGGCAGCCGGAGCACCGGCAAGTGAAGGAAATCACTCGCGGTATGCTCCGACCGCCTCTTCCTGCACTAAAGTCGGGCCTCACCAATCAAGAGCTGCCCTCTCCTGCTGCCCTCTCCTGCCCGGTCATTCATGGTCGGAAAATACCGTGAATGACTGGGACCGCGAATCGCTGACCGTGAATAACCGGGGGAGCACTGTAGATATATATATATCCACACACACACAGTATAATGCTAATATTATGAGAATCCAGAAGTTGTAAGTCACTTTAGCTTTTCTAGAGGGTATACCATTTGTACTGATCTTAAATGATCTTATTACCATTCAGAATCGAAGAAAACAGCACAGAAGTCAAAAAAATCTCCCCAAAAGGCACTGATTTTGGCTTGCTGTATCTTCATTAAACCCCAGTACAATTTTTTCAAAGCTTGGACAGTGGGGTAAAAAGCATCTCCCCCCCCCCCCCCCCCCCTTGCATGTATGGTAGGAACAGATCTGGAATAAAGATACTCGTATTTCCCCTTTTCTCTTGGTCAAAGACACTCAATGTGAACAAGTGTCTACAGGCCATGAATAAATAAAGGTCGTCTCCAAAGTCATATTAACCTTCAGCCAGCCTCCTAATGCTTATAGGATCTGCACGTTGAGCTGATACACTTATAACGAGAGATTTTATCTTGGTTGCCATTGTTTTAGTGAGTACAAGCAACGTCACTTGCCCTTGAGCAGTAACAAAGGCAGAAATTACGGAAGAGTTAGGGGGTCTTTTTACTAAGGTGCGCTAACCGAATTAGCACGCTAAATGCTAAGGCGCCCATAGAATATAATGGGCGCCTTAGCATTTAGCGTGCACTAATCATTAGCGCATGCTAAATCAATTAGCGCGCCTTAGTAACAGGGCCTTTTAATCTTTAGGGCTAGATGGGCTATAATATTTTTATTTCATAGAGACAAATGGAAGAAAACATTGGAGGGGGAGTGTATGGCGCAGTGGTTACAGCTACAGCCTCAGCACCCTGAGGTTGTGGGTTCAAATCCCTCACTGCTCCTTGTGACCCTGGTCAAGTCCCTTAATCCCTTCATTGTCCCCTGGTACACTAGATAGAGTTTGAGCCCACCAGGACAAATAGGGAAATATGAAAAAGTACTGAATTTAAACCACTTAGGATATATTATAATAAACTAGTCTTCTAGCCTGTTACATTAACGGGTGCTAGAATATATGTGTGTGTGTGTCTGTCTTTATTTCTTTCTCTCTCTCTCCTTAGCCACTTTCTGTATTTCTGTTTTTCTTTCTTTCTGTCTTTCTTTTTCCTTGGCTGTCCATCACTACCCCTTGCCTAATCCCCCTGTCCATTCTCCCTTCCTTTTACCTCCACTGTGTCCACCACCACTCCTTCACCGCTCTCCTTATGCAGCAGCAGCCCTTCTCCCTTTGTTTTACCTCCCCCCTGTCCAGCAGCACCTCTTTCCTTCTCCCTCTGTCCAGCAGTAGGCGTCCCTTCCTTTTTCTCCCCCCCCTTCTTCTTATCCCTATGATACACTTACCTTGCTCTGCCCCTGATCAGAGGTTCCCGACAGCCGCCCAGTTGCACCCATTGGAAAAGTTCCCTCTGCCGCATCCCGCACCCCTCCTGACGCGACTCCCGCTGTCTTTCTTTCTGTCTGTCTCTGTCCCAGGCCCCCTTTGTCTTTCTGTGTATCTCCCTGCCCCTGTGTCTTTCTTCTTTTCTTTCTGTCTCCCTTTCTCCCTCTGTTTGTCAGTCCAAAGCAGCATTCTCTTCCCCTCCATTTCCCTCCCCCGACACCAGTTCCCTGCAGCAGCATTAGCGTTTCCTCTACCCCCCTTTCCCTTCCCGCGGTACAGACTACGAACCTGGCGATTCCAGCGTGTGCAGAAGTCTTCACATGCTGCTTCGGGTCCTTCTACTGGCCTGATTTACTCTGGCACGTCACTGATGACATCATCAGAGATGCCGGCAGAGCAAATCAGGGCAGTAGAAGGGCCCGAAGCAGCGTGTGAAGACTGCTGCACACGCTGCTTGAATCGCCAAGGTAGTCGGATCCGCGGGAAGGGAAGGGGGGGCGGCAAAGGACTCGGGCCCCTTTCCTGGGCGGAAAGTTGCTGGGCTCCTCGGTGGTGGCGCTGAGCGGCCGTGATCCCTCTCCTCCGAGACACCCCCCCGCCCGGCCGCTCGCCCGCTGGAGGAACGGAGATCGGCGGCTGGCTGCAGTCCCGGCTTGTGGAGGCATCGGCGGCTGGTGACATAAGTGCGCATGCGCACTCATACCTAAGGTGCCCTACATCTCGCGGAAAACGGACGCACGCAGATGGGAGTGTGCATGCACGGCCTAGCATTTTATTATATTAGATAAATAAATTTACAGCTCTCCCTCCGTATTTGCGGTTTTATTACTCACGATTTCGGTTATTCGCGATTTTTACCATGCTGGCTCCTCCCCCAGAATGACATCATCCCAGCACTTTCTTCAGCGTGCAACATTGCCGAGCGAGCACTTTTCCCTGTGAAATTTCACTCACAGCATGTCTGTCTTACCTTGTTGCTAAGGACAAAAACCACAGTTTACCCTTCTCTCCAAAAGAGCCCTGTCGGCTGCCGCCGCTTCCGGCTCACCACCCCTCGCTGTCGCTCTGACGGCTACAGACGTCTTTCGAAAAGGCGCGGGGCAACAGAGGAGCTTGCGCTTCGAAGAAGCCCATAAGGGACAAAGCTTGGGGGGGACGCACTGTTGCCTTTAAGTTATTCGCGGTTTTTATCATATTCCTGAGGCTTTTTAACAGAAAACCGCGAATACCATATGAGAAAGCTATTTGTGGGTCAGTTCATCCCCAATCGCCGCAAATACGGAGGGAGAAGTGTAGCATATTGACCCCCTTAGGGGGGAATTCGTCAACATGTGCTACTGTTAACATGGTTTATTTTATCATAAGTAGTGCTATTTGAGCACAAGGTCTCATTGGATAAATTGAGCCCCAGTGCCAAAATGGCATGACTTGTGATAGAATAATCTGTCTTAACTTAACAGTAGCATATGTTGATGTATTCTCCCCCCCCCCCCACCCTTAGTCTCACACAATTAATAGGACAGAATGCGACTCTCCCTTCGAAAACAAACCCCATTGAGCATTTTAACTCCCTCCCTTTGCAGCCAGCCTTCCGGAGACCTTTCTCTTGACTCCTTGTCTTTTTTTTTTTTTTTTTTCTGAAAGAGCTTTGGCTGGCAGCCTTGAAGCACTTTCTCCGCTGGCGGAAATGGTCAGGCTAATGGTCCTGGAGTTGGTGTGTGTGTGTGTGGGGGGGGGGGAATTGACGGCTGATGCTAAGCCCTGCTCAGCTCATCTCGCCTATATGCGTTGTATGGTACATCTCGCAACCTGCTGCCGCTGTGTATTTTGACAGTTCCAACGTCCTGCTTGCACACCTTATCTATCCCGGGTTGTGTGAAGGCGGGCAGCTATATTTTCTATCGTTCCAGCAACATCTGCTGTCTCAGCCTTGGGGTCCCTCTATACAGTCCATTTAGAAACTCAGCAACCGGAATAAATGTCGACAGATCTGGCTTCTCGCCAGCAGCTTTCGTTATCCCTTTATGCATATCAAGAGCACATGGAGCAATGCAGTGTTATAATATATCTTGGCACATGGGAAATCAAACTGATATCCTCAGCATTCCGAATGCCAAGCCAACAATCTACCCTGTTAGCTATATTTACACGGACCATAATGGTTATTTTGGATTCATTTATTTCATGTGTCTTGGGTCCAGTACTTACACCTCTTTTTGAGCCTTTATATCAAGTCTCGTTCATTTTTCTCTCCCAACACTTGTTCATTTGCGCTAACGCATAGTGCGAATTAGAATCAAATTAGAAAATCCAAAGGCCGAGTCGAGTTGCACCAGGTCTGACGGTCGGACTTGTTCTTTCAAGCTGAGAAGGCAAGCCGGGGTAGGCGTCCACCGCTAACAGTGCCGTCCGCAAGCTGTAAGTGTTCGTCAAGAGAACCATTTCCCTTGTCCTTAATGCTGTTTCTTGTTACTGTAACAAAGTCACAGAAATGTTCCACGGAACCTTATGAAAAGACAGGTGCTGCCGCTCTGAATGAGTACGAGCTCGTTTCCTTCCAACGTGGGTTCTTTTTCATTCATGCACCGAGCTGGAGCTAAGCCACGCTTTGCCAGTAGATGCAGCAGGGAGTTCATTTGGCAGAGTACAGATCTTAACATTTGCAATAATTCTTCTAGGCAGGGTTTCTGTGATTTTTCTGCAACATCCTCTTCTTTGTATTCATCACAGCATTGTAACTCCAAAGAGAGATCGTATCAGTGTGACGACCATTGTAAAGGCACTCATTTCAATTTCCATGTCCATATTTATATTGGAACTCTATAACCTAGGGAGCGGCACCTGCTTCTCCCTTTCAGGCCCACCCACCTTGCCCTCCTAGCCCGCTTGTGTGTAAGAAAAAAAAACCCCTAAGTGACCTCATTTTAAGCACTTTGTGACATTACTCAGCAAATAATTCAAATATAATGCAGATATTAACAAGACAGAAGAGGATAAAAATAAGAAACATTCACACAGTAACTGGTATAAATTAGGCCGTGGCTTCCTTTATTGTGTACAAATTTCCATCAACACCTGAGCGATAATAAAGATTAACATCTCTTGAACAAAATTAAAACAACCCATAATGCTACCCCGCCTCTGACAACAAATCCTGAGTGGTGTAGAACGCGTACAACCGAATAGATTTTTCACTCTTTTAAAAAGTACAAAGACCAGGGAACTCTCCATGAAATTTCATGGGCATACTTTTAAAACAAATAGGAGGAAATATTTTTTCACTCGAACAACAGATAAGCTCTAGAACTCACTGACAGAGAATGTGGCAACAGCGGTGAGCATAGCTGGGCTTAAAAAAGATTTGGATCAGTTCCTGGAGGAAAAGTCCATAGTACGCTCTGGCAGCAAGGCAGCTTACTGCTCGCCTGGTGGCCGTTGCTTGCAGCTCATGTCGTTCCAGCTGGGGCTTAACGAGTCCAGCAATGTCTTCCTTGCTATTCAGCTGGGTCAGGTGACCCCCCAGAGGTCCACCACTAATTCTCACCACTGGGTGAAAATTTAGAAGTGTGCTTGCTAGCACAGTACAAACAGCTCAATTAGCTTGGGCGACCGCCTACTGCAATATAACAAGATTGAACCTAACAACCAAGGGATAACTGCAGCAACTCAACTGAAAATACAATAGACTCGCTCCAGACTAGAAAAAGTGAGAGGGTGGGAGGAATGAGGGAATAACCTCAGACCTCAGGGCATGGCTTTTAAGACTCCGCTGTGAAGGCCCACCTACTGCTCCAGGTATCCAACCCAGTCTCAGGAAACTCAAGCCAAATGCAAGTTTAAAAAAAATTATAATTATGGCTTGCTCTCTGATTCGGCCTCTGGGTAAACCCCTCCCCCCCAAGCTTGGGCTGCTTCAGGAAAGTATAGTGCCGCTCCAAGTTTAGGGTTGGGCTTGAGACTGAGCTCTTGCCCTCAGTGAATACAGGTTTGTTGGTGTTTGGGAGAGCTAAAGATTTTGGTTGAGTTCTAGGAAAATTAGAATAGTGATCAATAAGCAATCACTGATCCCAATAAGACAAGATGGTCTCCTTAGTTAATTAAAGAGTTCAGTGATGGTCTAGGTCAGGGGTAGGCAATTCCGGTCCTCGAGAGCCGGAGCCAGGTCAGGTTTTCAGGATATCCACAATGAATATGTACGAGGTGGATTTGCATGCACTGCCTCCTTGAGATGCAAATCTATCTCATGCGTATTGATTGTGGAGATCCTGAAAACCTGACCAGGCTCCTGACATAGGGCGATGCATTTCAACTGAAATCCTTACGGTTCCGAATCCTTATGTCATCCCTTCACTCAATTTTGTCTATGTCAGGGGTAGGCAATTCCGGTCCTCGAGAGCCGGAGCCAGGTCAGGTTTTCAGGATATCCACAATAAATACGCATGAGATAGATTTGCATCTCAAGGAGGCAGTGTATGCAAATCCACCTATTCAAAAAATGTATACAGATGTCCTAACTCCAACCTGGATTCCCCTCAGTGTGACTCCCCCATCTTCCCTTCTTCACCAGTTACCCTTCCCCTCAAAACCCAAGCTTGTCAACTGCTTCCCTAACTGCATATATACTGAAACTGCACTATATCCTATCTGTACAGCATCCCGAATTGTATATCCACTGGAATAGCCCAATCCTCCTTGCCGTATCCCATTCCCTAAACCAGTGGTTCCCAATCCTGTCCTGGAGTACCACCATGCCAATCGGGTTTTTAGGCTAGCCCTAATGAATATGCATGAGAGAGATTTGCATAGAATGGAAGTGACAGGCATGCAAATCTGCTCCATGCATATTCATTAGGGCTAGCCTGAAAACCCGATTGGCCTAGTGGTCCTCCAGGACAGGGTTGGGAACCGCTGCCCTAAACTATACTACACCATTCTTCTTGTAACTCTTCTGGAAAAGTCCAGAAGTCTCTTTGTAATCATCCTGGAAATGTCCAGATGTCTCTGTTGTAATCCGCCCAGAACTGCAAGGTTGAGGCGGAATAGAAATCAGTAATGTAATGCAGTGGTTCCCAACCCTGTCCTGGAGGACCACCAGGCCAATCGGGTTTTCAGGATAGCCCTAATGAATATGCATGAAGCAGATTTGCATGCCTACCACTTCCATTATATGCAAATCTCTCTCATGCATATTCATTAGGGCTAGCCTGAAAACCCGATTGGCCTGGTGGTCCTCCAGGACAGGGTTGGGAACCACTGATGTAATGTAATGTAATGTAATATATTCATTGTGGATAACCTGAAAACCTGACCTGGCTCCGGCTCTCCAGGACCGGAATTGCCTACCCCTGGTCTAGGTTGATTGCCAGGTGAAGAAGATAGGATACTCCTTACAGGATTTCCATCTAAGTAAGTGAAGTCTAGTCTATCAGTTGCAGGCAATTCCAGCTCAGTGTAAAACCAGTATTATAGAACAAATCTTGATTAAAATTCTTCTAGTCCTATATTTGTAACTGTTGCTTAAAGAAGTCATATCAGAAACGAAGAATTGATAAAATGCTATATAGAAAACTTTAAAACACAAAACCTTCTTCCAGCTACCTGACTAAAGATCTAACATTCCCCCTCCCCTCCCCCAGAAAGAAATAACTATTAGACTAAGAGGAGAATTTATCAATGTGCATTAATGATATTGCTGAAGGGTTGTCGGGTAAGATTTGCCTCTTTGTGGATGATACCAAAATCTGCAATAGGGTAGACACGCCAGATGGCGTGAATAACACAAAGAAAGACCTGGTGAAGCTTGAAGAATGGTCTGAAATTTGGCAGCTAAAATTTAATGATAGGAAATGCAAGGTCATGCATTTGGGCTGCAAAAACCCAAGGGAACAGTACAGATTAGGGAGTGAAGAGCTTATGTGCACGACAGAAGAGTGGGACTTGGGTGGGATTGTATGTGATGATCTTAAGGTGGCCAAACAGGTTGAAAAGGTGACGGCGAAAGCTAGAAGGATGCTAGGTTGCATAGGGAGAGGTATAGCTAGTAGGAAAAAGGAGGTATAAGACTTTGGTGAGACCTCATTTAGAAGACTGTTTACAATTCTGGAGGCCACACCTTCAAAAAGATATCAAAAGGATGGAGTCGGTCCACAGGAAGGCTACTACAATGGTGCGTGGTCTTCATCATAAGGCGTATGGGGACAGACTTAAAGATCTCAATCTGTATACTTTAGAGGAAAGGGGGGAGAGGGGATATATGATAGAGATGTTTAAATACCTATGTAATATAAATGTGCATGAGTCGAGTCTCTTTCATTTGAAAGGAAGCTCTGGAATGAGAGGGCACTGGATGAAGTTAAGAAGTGATAGGCTCCAGAGTAATCTAAGGAAATACTTTCTTACAGAAAGGATGGTAGATGCATGGCACAGTCTCCTGGAAGAGGTGGTGGAGACAGAGACTGTGTCTGAATTCAAGAGAGCCTGGGATAGGCACGTGGGATCTCTCGGAGAGAGAAAGAGATAATGGTTACTGTGGATGGGCAGACTGGATGGGCCATTTGGCCTTTATTTGCCATCATATTTCTATGTTTCTATGTATTTATTCAATTTTCTATACTGTTCTACCAAGTAGAGAATGACACGGGGACACATTTTTCCCTGTCTCCCTGGGAACTCATTTTCCCATCCCATCCTGGAGAGTTCTTTTCCTGTCCCTGCCCCATTCCTGCAAGCTCCGTCCTCATTTGCACAAGCCTCAAATGCTTTAAAATCCTAAGTAGCAACATTCTAGAGCTCAGATTGTGATGTCATAATGCCTCATTCCACCAATATCTAAGCTCTGTCCTTATCTGCACAAGCCTCAAACACTTTAAAATCCTAAGTAGCAACATTCTAGAGCTCAGATTGTGATGTCATAATGCCTCATTCCACCAATGCCTAAGCTCCGTCCTCATCTGCACAAGCCTCAAACACTTTAAAACCAAAAGTAGCACCATTCTAGAGCTCAGATTGTGATGTCATAATGCCTCATTCCACCAATGCCTAAGCTCCATCCTCATCTGCACAAGCCTCAAACACTTTAAAACCATAAGTAGCAACATTCTAGAGCTCAGATTGTGATGTCATAATGCCTCATTCCACCAATGCCTAAGCTCCGTCCTCATCTGCACAAGCCTCAAACACTTTAAAATCATAAATGTTCGAGGCTTGTGCAGTTAAGGCAGAGTTTACAGGAATGGGACAGGGACAGCGACAAAACTCATGGGGACGGTATGGAAAAACTGAGTTCCTGCGGGGACGAGGAAAAATTTGTTCCTGTGTCATTCTGTACCATAGTTATGTATGTACAGTATATTTATTTATTCATTCAGTTTTCTATACTGTTCTCCCAGGAGAGCTCAGAACAGTTTATAGGAATGTATTCAAGTCCTCAAGTATTTTTCCCTGTCCGGACAAGCTCACAATCTATCTAATATCCCTGGGGCAATGGGGGGGGGGGGATTTAGTGACTTGCCCAGGGTCAGAAGTAGTGTGGGTTTGAACCCACAACCCCAGGGTGCTAAGGCTGTAGCTTTAACCACTGTGCCACACTCTCCCCAGGTACATGATTAAATGGTTATATATAACATAGAGATTAAATGATTAAATAATGTAGTGACCACTCTTTGGATGGTCCCTTATTGAACTCTTGGTGGTTCATATGCGAGAGATGTGGGAAATGAGCACGTCCACCTACATACACATATTATATTATCGTTTTGGTTTAATTTTTGTTTTTGCTTCCTGAAATTTTCCTATGTTTTTTTTATTATTATTATTATTTTAATGCAAAATACCAACTTACACATGTAAATGTTGGCACTTATATGCGTAAATTACCCAGATTCCTTTTCCAAAATTTGAAGTGTGTATCTTCGTATAATGACTCACCCGTTGCACATACCGGCAAATGCACAATGCACTCCTGCAGGTATTTCTCCTAAAACACTACTGGAACTGACCTAGACATATCAATTCTGATTTCTATGGTCTATCGAAAATGCAGCTTGACATATACATGTGAACAGCATGTGCTACATGCGTCACTGGGTTTCAACCCAGAATCTTTGTCCGAAGAAAAACAAAGGTCATATTGATGAAAATTCAAAAATTATCAGTAAGCTTTAGATGTGAAATTCATAAAGTCCTGTCAGTTAGTCGTTGTATAGCTTGACTCAAATATCACCTTTCTCAATATCCGCCTGGAAGGCCCTCTGACTTGAAAGTTAAATGTGTAATTTGAGATGATACAGCAGTCTGAAAAAAAATTATGTGTAACTGTGAAAGCCTTTTGTGAAAATAAAATTACTGTGAAACATATTAAATGGAATAATCCTTTTTTTTTTTTTTGCTTTGACTGCAGGGATATATAGAAATTCTGCTTTTGGATGATATCATTCAAATTTTTTTTACAAAAGTGAGAAGACAGGAATAAAAATCAAAGATGGCCGATCTGTTTTACTGCTGACAGGAAAGGACAACAGAGATAACCCGACATGGTAGGATTGGAATGGATCTGTCGTTACTTCGAAATATTTCATTCAGTGTTGTACAGATTTTAGGGGGTTGACGCTCAAAGTGATTTTACCAGCTCAGCAACACTTATTTATCTGCCATTTTAGAATTATGAACTGCTTTTTTATGAAAATTCACCCCAAGTGGTTTACAATTCATTTAGGGGGTCCTTTTACGAAGGCGTGGTAGCCGATTTAGCGCTAAAAATTAGCGTGCGCTAACCGCTAACATGCCCATTATAGTCTGTGGACACGTTAGCGTTTGGCGCGCGCTAAATCGGCTAGGGCACCTTCGTAAAAGGACCCCCTGAATGATAATCAGGTACTCTTAAATATTTTTCCTATCTCACAATCGGGCACCTGGGGCAACGGAGGATTAATTAATTTATTTTTGATGAATCGCCTATTCAAATTGCTAGGCGATGTACAGCAATAAAAACAAGTCAGTGGCGTGGCGAGGTTGAGTGGCATCTGGGGCGGCGGCGCCCCCTCCTCTGTCTTCATCTCCGCCTCTCCCCCCGGCGCCTTCCTGACCTTCCCCCGCACCTCTTTAATTTTTCCCGGCATCATGATCTTGCTGACCACGTCGCGTCTGCTCTCCCTCCGATGCCACGTCCCGGGCACGGCACCCGGAAGTGACGTCAGAGCGAGCGGACGCCGATAAGGGCTGCAAGTTCGTGATGCAGATCGTGCCGGGAAGATTAAAGCGGTCCAAGGGAAGGGGTGCAAACGCAGGGTGAGGGGGGGGGGGGTCAGGAAGGAGTGGAAGGGCAGAGAGGAGGACTGGCGCTGGCAACCCCACCAAGATGGTGCCCGGGGCGAACCCCCACCCCCCTTACTATGCCACTGGGTTATGTGACTTGCCCAGAGTCACAAAGAGCAGGCTGGGATTATATTTGCAACCTCAGGGTGCCGAGACAGCAGCGCCAACCGCTAGGCCACCTCCTCCACATTTACACCAGATAGCGCCATGGAAAATGTCTGGTTAACGCCCAACTCGAAACTGGCTATTTTGGGTGTGTTCTGGTGGTGTACATAAATGTGACTGCATCTAACTAGCTATGGTTTTGCGGGCGCCATAAACCCAGACATTCAATGCCAGAGCCAGGCCAGAGCCGAGCGCTGAAGTTCCACGTATAATGTCGGTGGCCGTCAGCAAAATGCCAAGCGCCACCAGTTGACCATTAACTCCCTTCACGTCTGTGCACTAATTGTTAGCGCGCATTAATAATAATAATAACAGTTTATATACCGCAGGACCATGAAGTTCTATGTGGTTTACAATCATTAAAAAATGTTACGGATTGAGTAGTACTAACAGAGTTGATGTTTAGCGATCAGTTGTGGGGAGAGATTGCGCAGTGCAGCTGCCAACGCACTTTAGGAACTGATATGTTTTTAGGTGTTTCCTAAATTCCCCATAAGTATTCGCAAGCCTGAGTAATTGTTTCAGATCTTTACCCCATAATGCTGCCTGATACGAGAAGAGATCGACTAGCACGCGCTAAATCGGCTAGAGCGCCTTAGTAAAAGAGGATTTTACGAGGCCTTAAGTGTCATTTCACTAAATTGCATTAAGCAATGAAAGTTAACTATTACCACACTGTCAGGACATCTCCTGCTAATTCATGAGTTTTATGCACGCCGCGTTAATGGGCGGGTTATGTGTATTTGACCTGTTACACTTGTGCTCTATAAAGAAAAATAGGCACCTACATTTCTATATAGAATAGACGAAGGGGCTCCTTTGACGAAGGCGCGCTGGCGTTTTTAACGCACGCACCAGATTAGCGCGCGCTGGTCGAAAAACTACCGCCTGCTCAAGAGGAGGCGGTAGCGGCTAGCGCGTGGCGGCATTTTAGCGCACGCTATTCTGCGCGTTAAGGCCCTAACGCGCCTCCGTAAAAGGAGCCCTAAATACCGTGGCTGCAAATTCTGTATATTGTGCCAAATCTGAGTGCCCATCCGGTTTGCATGCTCAGCTTCATTGTTCAACAAGACCAGTCGGCACCAATAATTGGCAATCAACGCCTGATTTTTGGTAAGACAAAATTTGATCGCGTCTCCTGGCTTTTAAGACCTCTTCATTAGCTACCATGGGATTCGAGGATCAACTTGAAGGGTGTTTGTCATATTTTTAAGTTAATTTAGGGTCAATCTGCTGAAGCACCAGTGCCATTGATGACATGTTTTGTTAAACTGAATACGGGTAGATCTTTTTATGTCAATCTAATCTAATCTAATCCTTAGGTTTGTATACCGCATCATCTCCACGTTCGTAGAGCTCGACGCGGTTTACAGTAGGAGAAATAGGAAGGAACTACAACAGATGGTTAGAGGTAGAAGTGGGAAGAAAATTTAGAGGACTTGGGATGCCAAGGTTTAAGAGTTTCCTTGATTCCTAAGTTGGAGGGAGACTTACATTTTTTGAGAAAAGCCAGGTTTTCAGATGTTTGCGGAAAACTTGGAGAGAGCTCAAGTTCCGAAGAGGGGAGGTAAGGTTGTTCCAGAGCTCAGTGATTTTGAAGTGAAGGGAGGTCCCTAGCTTTCCTGTGTGAGAAATGCCTTTTAGCGAGGGGAAGGATAGTTTTAATTTGTGGGAGGATCTGGTGGTATTAGGGTTTGAGGAATTCCAAGAAAGAGGGATAAAGGGAGGGAGGATACCATAGAGGATTATGAAACACACTATCGTATCATACGTTTAAGAGTTTAAGTACAAAGACATTTCTTTCCAGGGCTTTTATTTTTGTTTTTATGTTTCACTGGGACAATCTTCCTCCTTATCTAAGAGGCTGTAATTCCTATTTGGTTTTTAAAAAAAATTTTTTAAAAAAACTTTCCCCCTCTTTTATCAAGCTGCGCTAGAGCATTTATTATGCCAGCTTGCGCTAAAAACCTGTAGCACAGCTTGATATAAGGCAGGGATCTCAAAGTCCCTCCTTGAGGGCCGCAATCCAGTCGGGTTTTCAGGATTTCCCCAATGAATATGCATTGAAAGCAATGCATGCACATAGATCTCATGCAGATTCATTGGGAAATCCTGAAGACCCGACTGGATTGCGGCCCTCAAGGAGGAACTTTGAGGCCCATGATATAAGGGGACCTTTGTGATCGCAAACCTCATGAACTCATTCTTAAAGAAAAACTGTTGTATTATCCTTTTATAAGTGTTTCTGTAAACTGCATCGAGCCCTATCTCATTATAGGGAATTTTGCGGCATAGAAGGATATGGATGAGTAAAAATTACGCCAGGTGTACACCTGGCAGGGCCTCCGCGTGTGTGGATCGCCGGACTAGATGGACCGAAGGTCTGATCCGGAGATGACGCTTCTTATGTTCTTATGTTATATGTTCTTAGTATATGAATGAATAGAATAGAATAGTTGATGCCAATTGGCAGTAATTAGAAGTTATGCACAGAACACATTTTATAAAGTGGTGCATGTCAGTTTTAGTGTGCAAATCTCAAAAGGGGCCAGGGGAAGAGAATTGGCAGATCGTGGGCGTTCCTTACAGTTCCGTGCACCGTTATAGAATATGCTTGATCCATACTCACCTTAGGCGCAAGTACTTAGGCCTGGTTTCCTAGGCCTAAGTGGGTGTGCCTAAAGGTTATCACCGTGATTCTGTATAGGGCACATGCCTTTTATAGAATCACGCTAAGTGCTGTTATGGTCGACACTAATTTTTAGGCACTATAAATAGAATCAGGGTTTTAGGTCCTGATTCTACGAATAACGCCTAATGTTGGATACCTACATTGGCATGCCTAGTTGATCTAGGGGTCTAACTCAATTAAAAGATTTAGGGCTAGATTCACTAAGCAAACCGATCACGTACCGCTCGGTTTGCACTCACTTTCCGACTCCGGCTCGATTCACTAACCTTCCTCCAGACCCCATCCGCACCCAATCCGATCTGCACATGCAAATGAGTAAAAAGGCATGTAAATTTCTTAACGCGTCAATTCATGAAACCATTTCGTCCAAACCGACTGGCCTTTCCTATCCAAAAATTTACGACTGCTGAGGACCAGTCGCTTACATCCTCGCCAACTATTTCTGCCTAGCAACAGACGCATGCATGTTAAGATCCCCATTAAAAATATATATCTACCCCTCCAAAAATCCAAAATATATCAAAACTTTTAAATATATGTAAACATTCATGTACATAAGCGATAGAAATATTTTTTTTTCTTTTTTTGTAATGTGCATAGCGAGCGCGGAGTGAATCTCGGATTTGTAATGCGCATGGCAAGAAAATCACAGATTAACCCCGTGCTTTCCTTGCGCATTGTACATTTCAAATATCAGTGCCAAATAATTTAAAAAAAAATCTAAAATCAAAACTTTTATGGGCCAGCTCTCCCTCTCCCCCTTCCTTCCAGCTGGATCCCCCCATTGCCCCAGGTACATTAGGTAGATTGTAAGCCCGCCGGGACAGACAGGAAAAAATGCTTGAGTACCTGAATAAATTCATGTAAACCGTTCTGAACTCCCCTGGGAGAACGGTATAGAAAAATTGAATAAATTAAAAAAAAAAAAAAAATTGTCGCGTGCATGTGACGTCAGGGTGCTACTTGCTTCACGGCTGATAGAGCTACACAGCCTCCTGGGATTCGTAGGCTGTATATAACAGCGCGTGATCCCAGCGCATTCAACAGCTGTTAACTGTTGCGCCTTCCAGCAATTTAACAATACTTCAGAAAAATAACGGTTGGTAAGAAGACTTCCTTATATTGCCTTTTATTACGACAACAATGCTTTGCGGTAGGCGCATTCGGAGCCCGCTAATGACGTCCGCGATTAAACCACGCCCCATTTCTACGCAGTGAAGTCCTACAGAGCTAGCGCATGGGTTATGAGCTTCAAAACCAACAAGGATACAGTGCGCGCGTGCGACGATCGATGTTTCAGCGCTAATAGCGGCGTGTTTACAATTGGATCATTTGCACGGACAAGCTTTACTGAATCGATTGCCTACAATGACTCGGAAACGGAAAGGTGCCCGGTCCTTTGCAGGAAAAAGGTATCTTTCATCGAACACAGTGTGATTTATGATTTGACAATGTATAAATATACTGTAGTTGAGTGCAAACTTATCTTCTTATAAAGTGCTTTCGTGCAAATCAACCGAAATAATAAATAATAAAGTAACAGGAACCAGCACTTATCTTTTAGATCACTCAGGCGCAGGCAACTTTGTAGTAGCAATATACAATTCTTATTGCCCAACGGGGACCCGTTTCACCTCTATTACTGCTTCATCAGGGGGTCTAAGAAGTTGTGTGCAGCTACGTTCTACTAAAGAAACAAAATGGCGCTGATACTTAACAATTAGCACCTTGTAATTGATGTAAATTGCAAAGCACCTACAGGAAAGTAGGTATGGTTATGGCTGATTGTAGGCCGACTCTTTTTATATAGGTGTCTCTTTTGGATGTAGGCACTGGTAGGCATTTAACTTAGGCATTTAGGCCAAGAAAATTCTGGCATAATTAGGATTCACCTAAGGTTATGCCACACTACTCATGCTTAAGCTTTAGGTGCCGTTTATAGAATCCAAGCCTTACTGCCTAAAACTAGAAGCCCTCTTAAAGAATTACCCCCTCCCCCAATGCACAATTTCACGTTAGCGACCGGAAAGGGACATGGAAAAAGTGAGGAGAGCTAATAGTTAATGTCGGTGTTGTTAACATGTATTAATTAACTGAATATGTTAGTGGCCAAACTGACTTAAAGGTATAGACGAAGTAGATACAAACTTAGGCCACAAAGTTTCCGGGTCTTGATGCTAGAAGCAGGGCCTGTGACTTGGCACTGTTGCTCTTGTCCAACATTAAGTTACATAAAGCAGCCGTACTCACCACTTGCCAATTAAAGGGTTAAATCAGCCCTGCTATCAAGCAGAAAGCAGATGATGTCATCATCGTGGCCACTATATCAGCCCCTATGGAATAAGAAACGGCTCTATTAGCCATTTGTGCTAAGAGCAGGAACCATGGACTTGGCGCCTCCTAGAGTCATGAGTTCAGTGTCATTGAGAAGATGGCTCCAGTACTAGGTTATATATCCCGATCTTTTGTGTTTCTATTTGCAAAACTTTGGAATGGACTTCCTTTTGATATTAGAACTTCCCTCTCTCTACAAAGTTTTCGAAAATCTTTGGAAAACTTTATTGTTTCAGCAGTCATTCATTGATTGCTCAATTTCCAGTCCAGATGATTTTTTTTAGTTCAATAAGTTTTATTGTTTTCAGTAAAAAAAACAAGAAAAAACAGTGGATATCAAACATGTCACAAGAGCATTAGACATAGTAACATAGTAGATGACGGCAGATAAAGACCCGAATGGTCCATCCAGTCTGCCCAACCTGATTCAATTTAAATTTTTTTTTTTTTTTTTTCCTTCTTAGCTATTTCTGGGCGAGAATCCAAAGCTCTACCCGGTACTGTGCCTGAGTTCCAACTGCCAAAATTAGAATGAGAATATGTTATAACATACACATATAGAGAAAAGCTCTCAGGGAGCCATAACTTGATATGTTTAATTTTTAATCTTTTGCTTATATTTCTCCTTTTTTTTTTGATTTAAGAATTTATTTGTAAACCGAGTTGAGCCCTTTTTTTCAGGCATTTATATTTAAGGATCGGGTTGGATCGGATTCTAGTTGCTGCTGTGCTGAGGTTCTTTAGGGCCTCACGGGTCCAACGGAGTTTTCAACCCCTGTAGCAAAATCACAGCTTTCTGGGTACCTGGAGTATTAGAGGTTAGGGAAAATGTTTGCTGGGTTTCGGGGGAATTAAAGGCATGTGGAATCTGTTAGGGAGAGGAGATAGATACTGTGGCTGAGCAGACAGGATGGGCCATTTGGCCTTTATTTGCTGTCATATTTCTATGCTTTTATGTAGGACTTTGCGATCTGGGTGGGGGGGAGGTCTTTGTTTTTAACTCTACCACCAACTCTGCCTTACCTCCACAAGAGAGGGAACATTTTTATAACATAACATAGCTTAACTTTATTTTTCTATACCCCCTCAATCAAAAGAATTCTAGGCGGTTTACACAAAAGAGAAAAACTGGACAATCAGCGAAATACAAAATATTAATGGTAAGAATACAGCATATTAACTAAAAAGACAAAAAATATTTAAGTTAAGAACATAAGAACATAAGAAGTTGCCTCCACTGGGTCAGACCAGAAGTCCATCGCGCCCAGCGGTCCGCTCCCGCGGCGGCCCATCAGGTCTATGACCTGTGAAGTGGTTCCTGACCATTTCTATAACCTACCTCTGCTTCTATCTGTACCCCTCAATCCCCTTATCCTTTAGGAACCTATCTAAACCTTCCTTGAACCCCTGTAGTGTGCTCTGGCCTATCACAACCTCTGGAAGTTAATGCAGTAAAATTATTATGTTAAGAATAAAACCTCGAGTTAAGAGATAAATTTATCAAATAGTACTGTCTTAATTTCTTTTCGGAAGGCACCGTAAGATAGTATGGCTCCGCTAATGTAGTTACCCAACCAGGACTGTTGTTTACTTGCTTGGAATGCGAGCATCCTGTCTAAGAAAGACCTAAATTTACAGCCTAAAATCTTCGGGTATGCAAATAAGTTACAGTTCCTGGTTACTCTCACGGGGTTATATAACATGAAATGAGATAAAAAGTAGGTAGGGGCCAATCCCCAAACCAACTTGAAACAAAGGCATGATAATTTAAATATTACGCGGGCTTCCACTGGTAGCCAGTGTAATAACATGGAATAGTCTCCTTGAAACATTTTAAGCTGAAATTGAAAACATATTTATGTCTGTAAAGTCTGTGCGATGTGTGAGTGTGCCTTTTGTTAAGGGTGATTTATCTTTCCTCCTGTATCATGACTGGTGTTAATAAGTTATTTTCTCTCTAATCTAGCTACGTTCACTTCGATTATCGATTTTTATGTGAACCGAGTCAAGCTCCTTTTTGGGGAGATGACACGGCATATAAATCCAAGATTTAGGGCTCCCTTTACTAGCGTTTTTAGCGCACGCAGATTAGCGCGCGCTACGCAGCTAGAACTAATGCCAGCTCAATGCCGGCGTTAGCGTCTAGCGCTCGCTATTCCGCGCGTTAATGCCCAAATCAGCAAAGTAAAAGGAGGCCTTAGATTAGATTGATTTATTCTATATTTGGTTATAATTGTACACCTCTGTGATAATAGTTGAAGGGCGGTATATTAAGCATTTTAAACTGTTAAATAATTTAAAAATATTACATATCACATCCTTGTCATCATTTATCATGTTACTCACCAACGGATTAATCCCAAATTTGCTTTTTAATCCTATCTGTTTTTAAATGTTATATTTTTATTTCTGTTTTGAAATATTATTTGATTGGTTATGGCTTGCTTTAATCTTTTGATAAGAAGATTGGGACACATATTTTAAGTGTTATTACACATAAATAGCAATCAACTAATCAGCAACAACATCCATCACCGACGGGCTCCGTAAATATTTACAGTCCCAACGTCACATCTGATGGCAATCAAACTCCTTCATTGAACTTCATTACCTTTTTAACCCTTTATTTTGTTAGGCATTCTGTTGTCTGCCTTGACTACATTACTACTACTATTAATTATTTCTATAGCGCTACCAGCCATATGCAGCGCTGTACAGAGTTACAAAGAGTAAGAAAAAGGTCCCTGCTTGAAAGAGCTTACAATCTAAACAGGCAAGACAGACAAACAGGATGTCATGAATACAGTTAAGGGGAAGGGTTAATCAGCTGGCTGGGTTGGAGGGCGGAGGGGAGTACAGGACAATCAAGCCATTATGACATCACTGAGGAGGTTGGCTCTTATTGGTGGAATGAGGCATTATGACATCACAGTCTCAGCTCTGCTTCCCAAAGACAAACTATTCACACTACTACTATGAATTATTTCTATAGCGCTACCAGATGCACACAGCGCTGTACAGAGTCACAAAGACAGTCCCTGCTCCAAAGAGCTTACAATCTAAAAAGATAAGACAGACAAGCAGGATGTCATGGATACAGTTAAGGGGAATGGTTAATCTGCTGGCTGGGTTGGAGGACAGAGGGGAGTATAGGACAATGAAGCCATTGTGATATCACTGATGAGGTTGGCTCTTATTGGTTGAATGAGGCATTATGACATCACAGTCTCAGCTCTGCTTCCCAAAGACAAACTATTCACACTACTACTATGAATTATTTCTATAGCGCTACCAGATGCACACAGCGCTGTACAGAGTCACAAAGACAGTCCCTGCTCCAAAGAGCTTACAATCTAAAAAGATAAGACAGACAATCAGGATTTCATGGATACAGTTAAGGGGAATGGTTAATCTGCTGGCTGGGTTGGAGGAAAGAGGGGAGTATAGGACAATGAAGCCATTGTGACATCACTGATGAGGTTGGCTCTTATTGGTGGAATGAGGCATTATGACATCACAGTCTCAGCTCTGCTTCCCAAAGACAAACTATTCACACTACTACTATGAATTATTTCTATAGCGCTACGAGACACACGCAGCGCTATACAGAGTCACAAAGACAGTCCCTGCTCCAAAGAGCTTACAATCTAAATAGACAAGACAGACAAATAGGACGCCATGGATACAGTTAAGGGGAACGGTTAATCACCTGGCTGGGTTGGAGGACAGAGGAATAGGGTTAAGGACTGAAAGCTATATGAAAAAAGTGGGTTTTCAGTCTGCTTTTAAACAAGGGAAGGGGCTTGACGGACAAACTCGGGTCATTTATTCCAGGCATAGGGGGCAGCTAGATGAAAGGAATGAAGTCTGGAATTGGCAGAGGAGAAGGGTAAAGCTAAGAGTGACTTATCTGACTTATAAACATAGGGGCCCTTTGACCAAACAGTGGTAAACTGTGGCCTTAGCATGCACTTACACAGGCCATTTCCATGCACAAAGGCCATTTTTGCCCTATGGGTAAATTGGCTGCCTTTTCTATTTTTTTAATTAGTGGCCACACGCTAATTTTCCCATTGGCGCATGGGCATTAGTGCATGAGCCCCTATTGTCACCTGTTTTGCAAGCAGTAAGGGCCCAAGTCTATTTATTGCCTAAAAAATTGGCGCTGACTAGTACAGCGCTAAGCGTGATTTTATTAAAGTTAGGCGCCCAATCTGTGCCAAGGTTTTCTCGGTCCAAATGCCTGCCCAACGGCTCCTACCTAAAGCACACCACGATCTGCCCCCTAACCATGCCCGCTTTTAACTAGACACTTTGCACTAGGGCCCAGGTTCTCTAAATGGCGCTGGTTTTTTTAGGCGCTGTTAGGGCACCTGAGCTCGGTGACAATTGCTGTTTTCAAGGAACCTAAAAATTGGCACTGGACTCGCAACCTCCGTTAGCGCTTTAAATCCCCTAACGCCGCTGTGGACCTGGCAAACGCCGGAAGTGGCATTTGGTGGCATACGGTGCCCACAATGGCAGAATTTACATCAAAGGTAGGCACCGGAAAAGTAGGCCTGGAAAATCCACCTCCCTTTGCTGGAGGTGCCATCGTGTGATTGTCACGCAATCGGCAGCGGCTGACAACGGCAGTGGATAGAGAATTTGGCCCTAGGTGCCTGACTGTTGTAGAATTATACCCAGGGCAGGATTAATTCGTCGAGGGCCCCTAGGCACACAAGTACACTGGGCCCCCCTGCCCCGTCCTACCCCCACCATACGCCCAGGCGGAAACAGGAAGCTGCATCAGAGGGAAGCTTTGGGCAAGCAGCACCGCTTGCGCAATTACAGTTCCCGTTGCCTTTCTTACCCGTGTTGCTTGCTTGTCTTACTTTCCGTCGATTGGGGGGGGGGGGGGGCCACATTGCTGATCGGGGGGGGGGGGGGCGTGTTGCCAATCGATGCTGAATGGGCCCATCGCCGTTTGGAAAAAACAATGTTGATGCCCTCCTTCATCGGGCCCCCCTGACCATTTTGGGCCCTAGGCACGTGCCTACTTGGCCTATTGGTTAATCCTGCCCTGATAATACCTACCAAATTGGTACACTGACAAATCCACACAGGACAATTCTGCTCTGACAAATGCGCCCTGACAATTGTGCGTACGGACAAGTGTGCGCAGGACAATTGCGGCCCGTGAAGGATATTGGGAAGGCCCCGACTTGCTGAGACTCCTCAGGGCCCCGTCCCTAAAAGGGTTCCCATAATCATGCTGTAAACCTAACCCTAACACTAGATAGGAAGTGAATATTTTAAGTGTAGTGTGGTGGGGTGGGGTGGGGTGGGGTGGGGGGTCCCCCCCACCCCTCCCCTCAAAAAAGAGGATTCCGAAAGACAAAATAATATCCTGTCTGGGCGGACCTTCCATTCGGTGTGCACATTTGGCGTGCACGCAAATGGGGCGCAATTGTCGGCGCACGTTTGTCTTTGGAATTAACTCAAATTAATGACAATTAAGAGGTGTTGAGTGCTAATTACTGTTACTATACATCAGTTAGGCACTCAGCTTTAGGCGCATTTTTATAAAATTTGGAGGTAAAGGCTCATGTGTTAATCGTGTGCTAATTGTTAGCACATGACAATGTAGCTACTAGAGAGTTGCACGGGGACAGAAATCCCACCCATCCCCGCCCGTCCCCGCCAGGATCCTCCTCGTCCTCACCCTTCCTCGTCAGGATCCTCTCCATCCCCACCCATCCCCGCCAGCATGCTCTCCGTCCTCACCCATCCCCGTCAGGATCCTCTCCGTCCTCACCTGTCCCCGTCAGGATCCTCCTCGTCCCCACCCTTCCTCGTCAGGATCCTCTCCGTCCCCACCCTTCCTCGTCAGGATCCTCTCCATCCCCACCCGTCCCCACCAGGATCCTCCTCGTCCCCACCCTTCCTCGTCAGGATCCTCTCCGTCCTCACCCGTCCCCGTCAGGATCCTCCTCGTCCCCACCCTTCCTCGTCAGGATCCTCTCCATCCCCACCCGTCCCCGCCAGCATCCTCTCCGACCTCACCCGTCCCCGTCAGGATCCTCTCCGTCCTCACCCGTCCCCGTCAGGATCTTCTCCATCCCCACCCATCCCCGCAAGGAATTACCTCCATCCCCACCCGTCCCCATAAAAAGCAGCAATTACTTCCGACAGGATCATCAATTCCACAGTTTCTTTTGTGTTTGCGCTGCTGTTTTCCTTGTGGAATCTCTTTGGTGGAACCCTTTTATTGTCTTCTGTTCAGGTAATTAACTTATAAACCCCCTCTTTTACTAAGGCTGACGTGTCCATTATATTATATGGACAAACCCTGCTTCCAAAGCCTTCCATCCCCGTGGGAGTCCCGTTGGCTAGAGCGGGGTCTCCGTTGGAATCCCGTGGGCCAGAGGGGGGTCCCCGTGGGAGTCCCGTGGGTTGGGGGGGGATTCCCGTGGGACCCCCACGGGATTCCCGCGATCCCTGTTCCCGTGTAGACCTCTAGTAGCTACGCTAACTGATTAGGTCAGAATATGCCAACTTTTGCCCTCAGACCTGACCCATCTTCCCATGCTAAAAAATAAAAGTTACTTTATAGCAAGTGGAAAGCGTGAACACAAAATTACCAAAGATACCTGAGTATGCCCCGCTGTAAGGCCTTTTTTGCCGTGGTAAGCACAAATTACTACAGCTTAGTAAAAGGACCCTTTAAAGTGTTCTGGTACAAATCATGTTTGATAATGATATCCCACCCCCACCCCTCCCTCTTATCCAGCAGTGACTCCTCAAAGCCACGTACATCAGTATCACTTATTTACAGAAATTGGTTTCTGCAAATTTGAAGAACTGTCCTGACTCTGGCCTGCCTTGGTAATCTGAGATATTTTTTAAATGAATTAAACAGCTTATCAAATGTTGCATTTACACAGGAATGTGTGCAGATATGGGAGAGGAGGTGATCCTGGAGCAGAAGTACATTAATTTTTCTAGATCAATAGTATCTGAAGATTTCCTTTGAATTTCGCAAATAGCATATACAGCTGTGAATACAGAGATATGACTGTGACTCAGAGCGCAAAGGAGGTGGGAGGGAAACCATAGTAATGTATGCAGGAAATGTAACAATATATTCTATACTTTGCTTGTATGATTGAGTGCCTTGTTCAGGCTATATTTATATTCCTGAATTCTGCAAGGTTGAGAAGTTGTTAAAAGTGCTGAAACATTAAAAAAAACCATATGTTTGTGCTGTCCATGGTACTGAAACATAGGACTTCTGGTTCTTTGTTGATTCATAGGACTTTGCTTTACCCCTTCTGCATACTCTTTTGCAGGAAGTTAAACAGTTGTTTAGTTTATCTGTTTTTGGTGTATAAGCTAGGGCAGTCGTGCCCACACTTTTTTTGGCTTGCAAGCTACTTTTAAAACGACCAAGTCAAAATGATCTGCCAACGATAAAATTTAAAAAAAACACAAAGCACACTGTACGCAGAGAAAATGTTAATCATAATTTATATTTTGTGGGGGAGGGGGGGGGTTTCAAAGAGGTCAAGGCAGATGACTTTAAAATATGCAATGTCACCTCAGTAACAACTATGCAAAAATAGACAAATATATGCTCCACGCTGCTTCCGACGCTCATAGGCTCCCTGCACTAAAAAAACACAATTCTTATGTTCATTTATTTATTTATTCCATTTTCTATACCGTTCTCCCAGGGGTGCTCAGAACGGTTTACATGCATTTATTCAGGTACTCAAGCATTTTTCCCTGTCTGTCCCAGTGGGCTCACAATCTATCTAATATACCTGGAGCAATGGGGGGATTAAGTGACTTGCCCAGGGTCACAAGGAGCAGCGTGGGTTTGAACCCACAACCTCAGGGTGCTGAGGCTCTAGCTTTAACCACTGTGCCACTCTGGAAATCAAAATGTATTAGAAGTGAGCCGAGTAAAGGACAATCAAGCCATTGTGACATCATTGATGAAGTTGGCTCTTATTGGAGGAATGAGGCATTGTGACATCACAGTATCAGCTCTGCTTACCAGAAACTTTTCATACTATTTATTCAGTTTTCTATACTGATCTCCCAGGGAAGCTTAGAATGGTTTACATGAGTTTATTCAGGTACTCAAGCATTTTCCCCTGTCTGTCCCGGAGGGATCACAATCTATCTAATGTACCTGGGGCAATGGGGGGATTAAGTGACTTGCCCAGGGTCACAAGGAGCAGCGTGGGATTGAACCCACAACCTCAGGGTGCTGAGGCTGTAGCTTTAACCACTGCGCCACACTCTCCCCTGTTCTTAGGTTCTTAGTTCCGGGCCAGCCAGGCAGTGATTGGCTGGCCCAGAACTTCCTCTCCGATGTCAGAACTGACGTTGGGGTGGGGAGGAGAAGTCTAATGTGTATTATTTACACAGAATGGTCATTTGAGAAATTTGATTAGCTTGATGTCATTAACACAGTAGAAATTCCCCTTCTCATTAGTTCAACTCTTTGGATTGCTCTCTTTGCCGTGCTTTGAATAAGAAATATTGTAAAACTATGGCGTAATGCAAAAAAGAATTGCATGGTAATGATATGGTAATCCCTGTAGACTATAAATGAGGACTTCCCAAACCTATCCTGAGGACTCCATGGCCCTTCAGTTTTCAGCACACCCACAAAAAATATGCTTAGGTCTACAGGAGTTGCCATACAACTTAATTTGAAGAATTGGAAAAACTGGGACCGATTAAATTATAAGTTCTGGTGGGAATCTTTATTCCACATTTTAAAAAAATGGAATGTATGATTGCCATATAGCAGGGACATTATAGGAAATTTAGGGATGTTTGGGAGCCATTGACAAAATTCTGTAAGGAGTGATTATTGATTTTGCCCTTTGAACATACACATCCAGGGTGGGGAATTATTTTTAATTTAATTATGATTGAGTGCAATTGTTGGGTATATAGAAGGGGGGGAAGATACATGTTTTTGTTATGAAATATAATTTGATTGAATTTAAGTACTGTTAAAGTATACAATGTCTGTATAATATGTTGCACTTATTTTTAGTTTTAAAATAAATAAAGATTAAAAAATATATATGTATATATATGCATAGGTCTTCATTTCTTGAAAACTCATCTCTTATATCTTCATTGTGGTTATCTGGAAAACCCAACTGGGTCAGGGCAGGTATTGAAAGCCTCACAGTAACCTTATGTCTTGTTTTATGTTTATCTTATGGCTTCATCTTCTCTGGAAGCGTAATAAACTTCTGCTAGATTACTCTTTCTATTGAAATTATTGTTCTAAACATATCACTGACTGAACTTAATTTAGCAGCTTCATCTACTCTCCTTAATGTCTTTTCTTCGACCTGACAAATGCTCCGGGAAAGAACAAAGTGCATGTTTTAGTTGAAAATAAAGAATAATGAAGAGCTTTCTCGCTAGAACATTAACAAAGACGAGCAGGATGCCTGTCTGCATGTCACAAAGCACGCACGCTAATATTCAGGAAAATAATGATGTGCCAAATAGCAGGCGATCGGGTTTATTTATTTATTGGGATGTATTAACCACATTTATGGAAAGATCCACCCAAAGGCTGCAGCTTTATTTAACACTTCAACTAACATAAGCAGCATGAACTATGCCATATATGCCCCACCTCCATTATGGTGTAAGCCCCCACCATGTCAATGCAAGCTAGGGGATGCTGCCATTACAGACACATAGACCATATCTGCCATGTTAGGTTCCTATTTTGCAATCTTTTTTTCTGATTTCCTTGCCAAGGTTAATACTCATGTGCCAATAATCGGACTTTCAGCTTACAGCATGCTCCATTACAAAACCATAGCTCCCAATTTTCTGAGCACCAGCCCTAAGAAAGGACCACACTGACCAAGCCCTTTGCATTGGAGAGACAGGGGAGATATGATTCAGACGTTCAAATACTTGAAGGGTATTAACGTAGAACAAAATCTTTTCCAGAGAAAGGAAAATGGTAAAACCAGAGGACATAATTTGAGGTTGAGGGGAGGTAGATTCAGGGGCAATGTTAGGAAATTCTACTTTATGGAGAGGATGGTGGATGCCTGGAATGCGCTCCCGAGAGAGATGGTGGAGAGTAAAACGGTGACTGAGTTCAAAGAAGCGTGGGATGAACACAGAGGATTTAGAATCAGAAAATAATATTAAATGTTGAACTAAGGCCAGTACTGGGCAGACTTGCACAGTCTGTGTCTGTATATGGCCGTTTGATAGAGGATGGGCTGGGGAGGGCTTCAATGGCTGGGAGGGTGTAGATGGGCTGGAGTAAGTCTTAACAGAGATTTCGGCAGTTGGAACCCAAGCACAGTACCGGTTAAAGCTTTGGATTCTTGCCCAGAAATAGCTAAGAAGAAAAAATTTAAAAATTTAAATTGAATCAGGTTGGGCAGACTGGATGAACCATTCGGGTCTTTATCTGCCATCATCTACTATGTTACTATTGTAGAATTCTTGTACGGGAGATTTGATTCTCTAGTGAGCTACAAGGGGGTGCTGAATGGTTCTCAGCCCAACCAAGGAATGACCTGGAGCCATGAAACTTACAAGTTATTCTACATATTCACCCCTATGTTCGACACACTTGTCATATCATGTCTGAAGTTTCTGTAACCCTTCCAAAAATATTCTGATGTCTGGTCACTGAAATACTGCCCCGCTGCTGCAATCACCTCCGAATCACTTGAAAAATGTCACCCTTTATAAGGTTTGGAAAGAGGAAATAGTCAGATGGAGCAAAATGGAGCAAGTAGGGTGGATGGTCTATGCACTGAAATCCCAACTACGTCAAAACATCCATCATTTTGCCAACCTTGTGAGCAGGTGCACCTTTTCTCTTTCAACTCCTCCTTTAAATTGATACAGCAAGTTACAATACTATTCTGCATTAACTGTTTGGCCCCTTGGAAGATAGTCAGTCATTACAACACCTACCTGATCCCAAAACACTGTGGCCTTGACCTTTCCTGCTGACTTTTGAGTCTTGAATTTCCTTTACCTTAGAGAACCTGAGTGCTGCCATTGCATGAACTGTTGTTTTGTCTCAGGATCATAATGGTGTAACCATGTTTCATCAACAGTAATTAGTCGATCCAAAACATTGGCACCAGCTCGCTGAAAATGCTGCAAAATCAACTTGGAAGTGTCCACTTGACATCGTTTCCCATCCACATTTAAACATTTGTGCACCCACATGTCTGGCAGCTTCTGCATACCCAGCTGCTCATGGATTATACACCCAACACATTCCCTGGATATTTGTAGTGTCTCAGCAATTGTTTTAGATGATATTCGCCAATCTGCCAAAATCAGGTCATGGACTTGGCCAACAATTTCAGGAGTTGATACCGTTTGAGGCCTCCCAGACCTTGCTGCGTCTTTGGTCTCGAAATCTCCATGTATCAAGTTTGCACACAACTTCTTCACTGTGGAGTACGATGGGCATTTGCCACTCAATGTTTGCATCATACGTTCATGGATTTTCTTTGGAGTTTTCTTCTGCAGTAATAGGAACTTCATAATGACTCAGAGTTCCACACTTGAAAATTCCACGCTTTTCATTGACATGGTTCAATCAATGATCTGAAACAATGTCAAAACATAATGTAAGGATGGTCCCATCTGGCTGCTGGGTAGGGAACCCTCACAAGTCACTTATTCCTTTACAGATTAGGGCCGTGAACCAGGACCAGATCTCTCTGGCAGGCTGCAGCAAGCACTCTTCTCACCTCTGAAGAACTTCAGACCTCACCAGTAGTTATGAACCTGAACATAAACTCCAACGGGAAAAAGGCACTTCTTCAACAGTACAGCTGCACACAAAATAATGACCTAGTTACAAAGGCTCTTTCAGTAAGCTGGTAATATATTTGTACATCTCCTAGTGCTAAGATCCTCCATGCTGGTGGGATTTTGATCTAAAGGTGGAGGTTGCCCTAAAGACAATTCTCCCACCCAACCCTCTGATGATGTCACTCACATATTTCTTTATATCCACCATTCAGAGAGATTCTAGCTCTGTCTGGGTCTCATGCAAGAGAGAACAAAACAAAGAAGACCCGATTTTCCACAGGAAAAGGAGCAATCCAAACACACAAAAAAAAAAACTGTTGAAACTCCAATGTTCTTGACTTTCCTTTTATGTCTTGCAAAGATCTTCAAACATTGTTAAAAACTTGTCCACATTGATTGCTTTGAGATTCGACAGACCCGACACGGGCCGTGTTTCGGCACAAAATGCCTTCCTCAAGGGTCCAAGATGGAAGTGTTGACAAAATATGCAAATGTGGAACTAATTGTTCGAATCTTGAGGTAACGATGTGAAGTTTAAAGCCAAAGGCACGGCGAAATACATCTATATATATAAAATCGGAGGTATGTATGTGTGTGTGTATGTGCCACGATCACGCAAAAACGGCTGGACCGATTTGAACGAAACTTGGTATGCAGATCCCTCACTACCTGGGATGATATGTTCTGGGGGTCTCGCGGCCCACCTGCACACGTGGGCGGAGCTACAAACAGAAAATCAGATTTCACCCATTCATGTCAATAGAAAAAATGTAAAAAGCTGCCATTCTCATAGTAATTCAAAAACGGCTTGACAGATTTGAACAAAAATTGGTATGCAGATCCCTCACTACCTGGGGTGATATTTTCTGGGGGTCTCGCGGCCCACCTGCACACGTGGGCGGAGCTACAAACAGAAAATCAGATTTCACCCATTCATGTCAATGGAAAAAATGTAAAAAGCTGCCATTCTCACAGTAATTCAAAAACGGCTTGACCGATTTGAACGAAACTTGGTATGCAGATCCCTCACTACCTGGGGTGATATGTTCTGGGGGTCTCGTGGCCCACCTGCACACGTGGGCGGAGCTACAAACAGAAAATCAGATTTCACCCATTCATGTCAATGGAAAAAATGTAAAAAGCTGCCATTCTCACAGTAATTCACAAACGGCTTGACCGATTTGAATAAAACTTGGTATGCAGATCCCTCACTACCTGGGGTGATATGTTCTGGGGGTCTCGCGGCCCTCCTGCACACGTGGGCAGAGCTACAAACAGAAAATCTGATTTCACCCATTCATGTCAATGGAAAAAATGTAAAAAGCTGCCATTCTCACAGTAATTCACAAACGGCTTGACCGATTTGAACGAAACTTGGTATGCAGATCCCTCACTACCTGGGTGATATGTTCTGGGGGTCTCGCGACCCACAACTCTATGTTGCTTGCTCAAGGGTGGGTTCACCCAAGAATTTATATGTTCTTGCTCCAGGAGGTGAAACTAAAATTGTTGTTTATAATCACGTTTTGCGTTAGTTGTATTGTATTCATTTTGTCAAATATTTCACATTATGATTTGAATATTGTACTTTTTATTAAGCTGTAAAAAAATACTTTCATTCACCACTATAAAGTATCTTTATTTGAATCCATTTACAGTGTTATTGCTATAATTAAATACCCGTGCAACGCTGGGGCATCAGCTAGTGGTGTATAAAGAAGCCTCCCCGCCTATTGTTTTCCCCTTATTTGTTCTCTCTCAGAATATCGTAGTTCTCCCCATTTTTCCTCATGTTCCCGTTCGTTTTACGTCTGAGTTTTTTTGTTCTTCTAGCCTCCCCTGTCATTTTTATTGTCAAGTTCTAACCTTGTTTTATCATTGTAAGCTGTATTTTTATTGTACACCGCTCAGAAGCCTGATTGAGCGGTATAAGAAATTTTAAATAAACTTGAAATATGATGACCAGAACTTCACAGTTTTCGAGGTGTGGCCATACCATAGAGCGATGCAAGGTCATTATAACATTTTCATCTTTGTTTTTCATTCTTTTCCCGATAATTCCTAACATTCTATTTGCTTTCATACCTAGATCCTTTTCCTGGGTAGTGACTCCTAACCTAGAACCCAGCATCACATAGCTTTAGTTTCGGGTTCCTCTTTCCCAAATGCATCACTTTGCACTTGCTCACATTAAACGGCGTCTGCCATCTTGATGGACACCTACATTGTAGGTGTCTGCAGGGCATCTACAGAGATGTGTAGGAACGCTTAAGCATGCCCAAGTTAGGGCATGGGCGTGGCTTCACCAGGAAGTATTTCTTCACCAAAAGAGTGGTTGATCATTGGAACGAGCTTCCGGTACAGGTAGTTGAGGCCACCAGCGTGCCAGATTTTAAGAGTAAATGGGATGCCCATGTGGGGTCCCCAAGAGGGTGGAGTTAAGGATGGGTCATTAGGAGCGGAATCTCTAGGAGAACAGATTACGGGGAGTGGGTCAGTAGAGTGGGCAGACTTGATGGGCTATGGCCCTTATCTGCTGTCATTTTTCTATGTTTCTATGTTTTGGTGTGCTTAAGTATCCCTACGTTTCTCCATAAGCAAAATGCTGGCCTACATTTAAGGCATCTGTTCCGCGATGTAGATGTGATTCTCTTTAGTATTCCGATGTGCGATTGATATGTGATCGGCATCCGCCTTATAGGCGCCGACCGAGATTGGCTTCCTATAGAGAATCTGGCCCTTACTGCATGTTAGCAAAAGGATCCCTAAATGTAGGCCGATAACTAACCTTCCCAATTTGCTGCTCTCAACCAACACCTTTTCCTTTTTCAAATTTGAAATAACAGCTTTTATTTGTGGGTGTGAATTTTAGCGTGACCGTCTTCATGAACATGAATCTAAAAAGAATAAAAAGTGATGAAAGAATGTTGTAAAAACCAGTTCCTACACACGTGAGTTTTGCCACCTTTCAGTGTTTCCTAGTTAAAAAGAAATATTTAGTCCCCCATAAATATATTTACATTATAAAGCAACAGACAACTCTCTACAGAGCTTTTAAACCCTCTTTACTAGGAAAGCTTTGGGAAGCCAGTGAAGCATATTTCTTGTTAAGAAAATTGGAACCCATCTGACTTTCTTCTATAAAATAACAGCTAGAAATCTTGTAAAATTTTACAGACTTGCCATTAAGAGAAACGATAAACCTGGCACTGTTTCTGGGTGTAAAATGCTGTGTGACAACCAGTTTCTAAGAAATGTTGAATATATTCTAAGAAAATGTTGAATATGTTCTCTGCCAGTACTTAAAGTACCATTAGAAGATAGGGCACATCCTATAGCTTCTGAAGAAGGGGGCAAACAATATTATCATTTCCTATTTCCTATTTTATTACAAAATTCCTAGCCTGTTTCATCTAAAAATCCAAGAGGGTGAGGAGCTATCAACATGGGCTTCAATAAAAATGGAATATTTTACCGTAACATTTTATAAATGGAATATTTTACCATAACATTTTATATAATGAGACCTAGGGGTTCTTTCACTAAAGTGTGCTAACTTGTGTAGCATGAGCTAATGATTAGTGAGTGTTAAGATGTCCATTATAATAAATGATATATCAAATTTTTAATAAACTTGAAACTATATTCCTATGGGCATCTAGGAGGGGGTGCTGAAATGTTCTCAGCCCAACCAAGAAGAGAATGACGTGGGTAAGTTTCAATCAGTGATCTGAAACTGTCAAAACAGAGAATTTTGTTTCTGCAAATTGGCACTTAACAAAATTATATAATACTCTTTTCAGCCACAGCGGCAAAATAACGCTCAGAATTTAGGAAGTTGGTGGGTTGGGCTGGGAACTTTTCAGCACCCCCTCGTATGTAATAAAAGTGAGCCAAGTCTAGGACAATCGAGCCATTGCGACATCACTGATGAGGTTGGCTCTTATTGGTGGAACGAGGCATTATGAATGGTGGAACGAGGCATTATGACATCACAAGCTCAGCTCTGGTTACCAGACACTGAAACTCTTTGCGCTACCAGGGGGTGCTGAAAAGTTCTCAGCCCAACCAAGAAGAGAATGACGTGAATATGGTTCAATCAATGACCCTGAAACAATGTCAAAACTTGGAATTTTGTTTCTGCAAATTGGCACTTAACGAAACTGTCGGCGCAATGTGCGGCAGCGGCAGTAAGCGGCGAAAGCAAATAAAATGCTAGGCATGATAAAGAAGGGAATTATGAGTAGATCAGAGAAAGTTATAATACAGAGCCATGGTCAGACCGCACCTGGAATACTGCGTCCAGCATTGGTCTCCATACCTAAAGAAGGATATAAAACTGCTAGAGAGGGTGCAGAGACGAGCAACGAAGTTAGTGAAAGGTATGGAGAACCTGGACTACGAGGAACGACTTAGGAGACTGGGGTTGTTCTCCCTTGAGAAGAGGAGACTGCGAGGGGATCTGATCGAGACTTTCAAAATACTGACAGGATTTGACAAAATGGAGCAGGCAAAGCAGTTATTTACAATGTCCAATGTGACACGGACAAGAGGACATAAGCTGAGGGGGGGACAGGTCCAGGACGAATATCAGGAAGTTCTGTTTCACGCAGTGATTGGTGGACACCTGGAATGCTCTCCCAGAGGAAGTAATTGCAGAATCCACCGTTCTAGGATTTAAGGGTAAATTAGATGCACATCTCCCTTGAGAAGCATACAGTGATATGGGGATTAAAACTAGGCCAGGGTACACCTGGTGGGGCCTCCGCGTGTGCGGATCACTGGACTTGATGGACCCAGGGTCTGATCCAGAGATGGCAATTCTTATGTTCTAACACTCTTTTCAGCTCCAGTGGCAAAATAACGCTCAGAATTTAGGAAGTTGGTGGGTTGGGCTGAGAACATTTCAGCACCCTTTTGTAGAGCACGTTAACCATTGGCATGTGCTAAGTCGGTTAGTGGACCTTAGTAAAAGGACTTCCTAGTTACTAATAACTGAGGGTTAAAGAAAAATAACCTGTGTTAACATTAGCCCATGTTGATAATTTCCCTTCTTAACAAATCATTCCTAAAACAATAAAGGGTATAGTTATCAACATGGGCTATCATTAAGACATTATTTTACCACTAATTCATGTCATTTTAGCTTTATTTTGTAATTCACTTTATTCTGTAATTCGCTTCATTCTGCAATGCACCTTATTATCCAGCTCTATTCTGTAATTCACTGATTGTCCAGCTTCATTCCTTGGGTTGCATACATGAGACCTATATTACATACTTAAGATTCATATTTTCCTTTTATCTATTTCTTGTGTTAATAAGTTGTACCCTCACTTCTTACACTCTGTAATTCGCTGATTGTCCAGTCTTCTTCGATGTGAACCGCCTAGAAGTCATTTGACTATGCCGGTATAGAAGAATAAAGTTGTTATTATTATTATTATTATATAATGCAATGAGAACTAGTTTCAAATAAGTAGGGTTAAAATAACCCATCTTAATAGTAGCTCATATTGATATCTTTCCCCCTATAGTTGATCCATCACTATGTAAATGCAAAGGCAGGTTGTTCCAGAGAGAGGGAACTACAAAAGAGAAAGCACAGTCACGAGTGGACTCAAGTTGGACGTGGCCCGGTCCTGGCAGGACCATTCGAAAATCGTTTATGGATCTAGGCTCACGGGCAGAAGAGTAGGGGATGGCCGAAGAGGAGAGGTAGTCTGGGGGAGTCCTGTTTAAAGGTATCGAGTAAAACTAGAAGATAACTGATGCAACAGAGCCATAAAGCAGTTCTTTCCTTGAAATCAGATGTTTAAATTGGGGGGAAAAAATTTGTGAGGTCTTACAATCATATTGGGCAGGAGGTGTATTTCTTGATTGAGTTCATCTGGAGAAATTTCTTGCTGATAAAGATAAAAGTGTGGACTTTCAAGATGTTTAGGATGTGTGTGTGGGGGGGGGGGGGGGGTGGAGGGGGAGGTCTTTGTTTTTTCATTTGGGTCCTGCTATCTCTTTGATAAATTTCTCTGACTCCTTCCTATCTCATTGCATCTCTGAAATTCTTCTGGATATACCTAACTACTCTCGGCTTACTAATGTAATTTGAAAGGTTTTTTTTTTTTTTTTTTTGTAACATCGCTGTCTGTGTACAGTCTCTTCCTCTGTAAACTGCTCTGAACTGCTTGTGGTATTGCGGTATAGTAAAATAAAGTTATTATTATTAATAGTGGCTGTATATAAATAAGGATTTGGATTTTCCATCTTGTTTTTTGGGGGTTTTTTTCTTTCTTTATTTTTTCTCTCCTCTTGAGGAGGGCTAGGATATTTCATTGTGAGGTAATTCTATATATGTTTCTATGTGAAATATAAATTTGGAAAATAAAACAGTTTAAAAAAAAAGCACACAAGATGGCCTAGTCTCAAACTCTCTCTGTATTATAATCACAGCTTGATAACAGCAAAGTCTCACTACCATGTTTGGCACGGAATCCAAACTGAAAAGTACCCCAGTACCTCGTGCGAATCCTGCGATTCACTAAACACCACTTTCTCTAAGACTTTAGCCAAAAATGGAAGAGACAAAACTGGTCTATAATCAGTGGGATCTGAATGATGAACATCCTGTGTTGTTTTTTGTTTTTTTTTTAGCACTGTGTGAACACTGGTGTCAAAATGAAGCATTTATGTACGTGCATATTGAAACTGGCTTCGTTGTTCATTCGCACGGAGCAGCATGGAATACGTGGCTTGGTTTAGCAAAGGTTTTTCTGGGGAGAAAAACCCCCAAACCCCAACACATCATGGGAAATAACCTATGAACTTTCAGAGGCCTATCTTGCTTATCGGGTGCTTTTTAATACTTTGATAATGATTACAAATTCGCAGGAACCAAGGTTTCATCCTTTGCTCGTAACATATGGTACAAGGGGTGACCTTTCATCTAATTGTTCATTAGGCCTGCCTGTTGGCACATTACTGAATTTACCAAAAGTGTAACAGTTTTTTTCTTGGCAGTATGTACAGTGGTTGCATCAGACAGATGGGTAGGTTACTTGAATCTGAAGCTTCTTATAGAAAAAGCTGTGACTCGGGCTGTGTGTGTAGATAAAGCTTTTGATTTAGCCATAGTATGCAGAAAGCCATAATCTGACCAGAAGCTCGCTCTGCGTTTAAGGGTCACCTTGTAAGTATTGCATTGTATTCTTACACGAGATAACTGTTTCTTCCATTTTAAACACCAACCTGGAAACTAGAGCTGATTATACAGATCACTAGCTTAGGCGAGGGAGTGGGGGGAGGGGAGGTTTTTCTTTTGGGCTCTTCCCTTTCTTTCTCAAGTGAAATCAATAATATAACGAAAAAATGTTTCTTCAGTCTTTGGATGTTGAGAAGGGTCCGTCATCTGTTTCACTTACAACATTTTGCTGTTTTTGGTTCAGGCGGTTATACTGGCACATTTGGCTTACGCTAATTCTCTGTATATTAGCTTAAGTAAGTGTAACATGAAAAGTCTGCAACTTATTCAAAATATGGCGGCCAAACTGATATTAGGCAAGAGTGAATATGATCATGTTACCCCCAACCCCTGCTGAAAGCCTTGCATTGGCTTTAAGTTTATTGGAGAATCCAGTTTAAATGTGCCAGCTTAGTACTCAAAATCTTGTATAGGATTGATTGCTCTTTCGTTCAATTCCCTACTTTCCAGGGAAATTCACAAATATAAGCTCGCCTTCCCCTCTATTAAGGGAATTAAAGCCTTAGGCAAGATATGTTGATCCTTTGCTTTCTCGTTTACTAAAATTTGGAATGATCTCCCCTGTAGAAGTCAGACGTCTTCCTTCTCTATCAACTTTTCGGAAGGCTTTGAAAACTCACCTATTTCAGAAATCCTTAACTGGACTCTAATTTAAAATCAAGGTTTATACATGATTGTTCCCCTTGTTCTATAATTAATTTTTGAGATCCGAGTCGAGCCCTATTGTAGGGATGAATCAGTATATAAGATCAAGGATTGGATTGGTTTGGATTGGTCATTTTCTATGTGCAAGCACAGAAAGTGTGTGTATAGTCTCGTTGCAGGTTTCTGTAAACTTTTGAAAGAAAAGTATACAGTACTTCTGCTTTGAAAATTACCCCAGGGAATTTATAGGCTTAGGCAGACCCCTGCTCTTTATCCTATACACATTTTCTTGGTTAATTTACAATTACCGTATTTTCACGCATATAACGCGCGCGCTATACAAGATTTTACAAACCGCGGAATAACCATGCGCGTAATATCCGTGAGCGCGTTATACATTTTTTTTACATTGCTGATACCACATTAAAGACCCGGGATGAATAGAAAGACCCGTCAACTATAGCCCACAGAGGTAAAAGGTGTAGGGAATAATTGTAATAGGGAGTCTTTTATTCCTTTAGCCCTTAGTTCTGTAGGCCAAAGTCGACTGGTCTTTCCATTCATCCCGGGTCTTTGTTAATCCTTCTACTGGTTTGGTTAGTGGGCCCCTATTCGCCCGGTCGAACTCAAATTGGGGTGGCGGGAGCATGCGCGGTATACGCATGGGCGCGTTATAACTAAATTTTTTAATATAAATGTCTTGTTCCCGTGTGCTATACGCGTGGGCACGTTATACATGTATGCGCGTTACATGCGTGAAAATACGGTATATGCTTGTTTTCAGAAGCCTGAAAATAGGAACCCTTTCACTAAAGTGCATTAGGCTTTTAATTCACGGTTTGGTGCGAATTAACAGTTAACACACTAATGTGTTAACAGCCAGTGCAGTATGTTTACAGTTCACGCATGGTAAATCACGTGTTATGCATGCAGCAAAAAAGCTCCAAAGGCCACCTAGTTCAGGGGCAATCAAAATGACTTTATTGTTGAACCCGACACGACATATTTTGACAAATCAACATCTGCCTCAAGGGGTCAGGAAAAGTGAAGAAACTTAACTTTAAACCTATGAAGCTGAAGCAGATCCGTTAAGTGTTTCCACGGTGGAATGGTACCCTCTGAGTAGAAGGCTGTGGAGTCTAAGATCTGTTCTCCAGACCTTAGGAAAGAGACCATAGACTCCACAGCCTCCCATCCATTATCATTCCTTCAGATAGCACAATTTTTCCTGGAAATGCTAATGGATCTGCTTCAGCTTCATATGTTTAATTTCGGGGATGTTTGCAGCATTCAAGTGATTGTTTATCGTTAAGTTTCTTCACTTCTCCTGGCCCCTGAGGCAGGCGTTGATTTGCCGAAACACGGCCCATGTCGGGTCCAACAATAAAGTCATTTTGATTGTCCTTGAACTGGGTGGCCCTTGGCTCTTTTTTGCTGCGTACTTCTTCTTTGCGTCGTTAAATCAGATGTTAAGGTCATTATTTGGAAAGGGCAGAATTGGGTGAGGCATGGTCGGAGAATGGGCATGGAAAGTGTTGGGCAGTGAATGTGCTGCTCTTATCACCGACCGATGGGCAGTTAGTGCAGAAATATTTGTCACCTCCTAAATGGGAGGCACTAACTGGTTCCGTGATAATTGTGAGCTGAGTCCCATGTGCTAATTGGCATTTTAACATGGTAGCTACAGGTTAAATGCTGGACACGCCTTCCGCTAGGTGCCACACTAGTTTTGTACTTGGCGTACACTAAGTTCCAGAATTCAAGCAGATAAAGCACAAAAGTGAATGCACTTTTGTAAAAAGACTCCCATAATTTCAGAAACTTCTAGGCACAGAGCAGGGACACAGACAAAAATTAGACAAGATGTGGCTTTGGACATCCAGAGATTTCAATGAATTCAAACAAAAGGTACCTATGGGTTGTTTGTTGAGAATATCTTCTTGCTGTCCGTATGATTGCATTAGAAGGTTGTGTGTGACTTTTCTGCTACCAATCCACCTTTCCTAGAAGAAATATAAGACAATTTGTGTAGTCTCCAAAGTAACTAAGCCTCCAATTAATCTATGCCTGGTTGTTACCCAGTCCAACTGCAAGGAAAACAAGCTCCCATAATTTTCTACAGTTTGGAAGTTTTAAAGACAGACTAGAACACACAAAAGGGTAAACAATGAAACCTGTGGAACACACCATCAATCCTTATGACAGCTCACTCTTCTGATTAACCCAGAGATACTGCTTTGTCTCTTGGGATCTTGTGAAGAACATCACGTTGATTGCTAATATAATGCACATCTGTTGGTTCTCTGTATGAGTCAAGGTTGCAAACAATCATATTAAAGAAAGAATATGCACTGTGGAAAAGCTGAAGGACCACAACCATTGTTCCCTCGAAGCTGAACAGGTGTCTGCCAACTGCATTGCTACCAGTAGGGGGTGGTGTGTTTTCAATTGTTATGGACAGGCAGGTTCCCTGGATTCCTGCAGAACTTGCTTGTCCCTCGCTATTGAAAATGTGATAGTGAAACAGCACCCTCCACTGGTAGGACTGTAGATGGAGAACTCCCACTCAGCGTAGAGGGAGCAGTGACCACAACACACTACTATGCAAATGTAATGATGGTCTGAGAGTGGCATGCCTGGGACAACCTACAGTATTTTAACCCTTGCCCAGTCCCACCCTCTTGGCCCTCCTTCAACTCCCACTGACCTTTCTTCCTCCTCTGAAATCACTGAGGAAGAAACTGCACAATGTTTGTCCTCAGACAAACCTACTACATGCCACTCTGACCTATTCCCACCCCTAGTCCACATACTGTTATCCCTGCTATCTGTCATATCCTCAACCTATCCATTTCCACTGCAACTCTTCCCGCTTCTTCGCTGGACCCCATATGCCCCTCCAACTATTGCCCTGTCTTTCTTCTTCCATTCCTATACTAGCTACTCGAGCGTGCTGTCCTCCATTGCTGCCTTGACTTCCTTTCAACTCAACAGACCCTTGTTCTCTACAATCTGACTTTTGCCCCCTACACTCCACAGAGACTGCCCTTACCAAAGACTACAGTGACAGATTTAAGGGCCTTTGCTTGATCCTCATCCTTCTTGACCTGTCTGTCGCCTATGATACTGTTAATCACTGCGTACTCCTTGATACACTTGTCTTCGATTTTTCTACGAATCTGTTCTCTCCTGGTTTGCCTCTTACCTCTCCCTTCGCACCTTTAGTTGGTGGATCCTCCTCCACTGCTATCCCACTAGCAGTTGGCGTACTCCAGGGTTCTGTCTTAGGACCTCTTCTTTCTCTACAGCTCTTCCCCTCAGTGCCCTGATCTCCTCTCATGGCTTCCTGTATCACCTATATGTTGATGATTCCCAGATCTACCTCTTTACACCTGAAATTTCACCTAAAATCCAAGAAAAAGTCTCTGTTTGGCTGGCATTGCTACCTGGATGTCCCATCACCACCTGAAACTAAACATGTCCAAGACTGAGCTGCTCCTCTTTCCTCCTAAACCCTCTGCTTCTCTCCCTCTATTCTCTGTCTCTGTAAATAATACCGTTATTGCTCCTGTCTCCTCTGCTCATAACCTTGGCATCATCTACCACTCCGACCTTTCATTTTCTACCCACATCGAACAGACTGCTAAAGCCTGTCGCTTCTATCTCTACAACATCACTAAAATTTGCCCCTTCCCCTCTGAGCACATTACTTGGACCCTTGTCCACATCCTCGTAGCCTCATGCTTAAGACTACTGCGATGCACTTCTAACAGGTCTCCCGCAGAACCACCTCTCCCTCCCCCCTCCCGCATATGTGCAAAACTTTGCTGCATGACATATCTTCTGCCAACCTTGTTACACTCACCTTACCCCACTCCTCAGATCATTTCACTGGCTCCCTATTCACCTTCACATATAGTTCAAACCGATCTGCAGCCCCTCAGTATCTCTCTTCTCTTTGTCTCTCCTCATACACCTCCCTGAGAACTCTGTTCCTCAGATAAGTTGCTTTCATCTGTACAAGTCTCCTCCACTGCCGATTACAGACTTTGTTCCTTTCATCTCATTGCCCCCATATGCCTGGACTAAACTACATGAGTCTATCCATCATGCCCCCTCCCTTTCCATGTTGAAAAGTAGACTGAAAACCCACCATTGCAAGAGAGCCTTCAACTCATAACCCTACTCCCCTCTGTTCGCCCAAGCCATCCCTTCCAATTGTAACCCCTAGTCTGGCATCCTGTTTTTCTTGATTGTTTAGATTGTAAGCTTGTTTGAGAAGAGACCATCTTCTTCATGACTCTTTACAGTGCTGTGTACGTGTCTGGTAGCACTCTAGAAATAGTAGTAATAGCAACCATTGGTGTAGTAAGTGGGGGGGGGAGGGGAGGTCGTCCCGGATGCCTTCTTGCTCAGGGTGCTGGCAACCCGCCTCCTCTTTGCCCCCCTTCGCACTCCTCCCTCTGCTGCACACATGCCCCTTCTCACCAACTTGCTGCCCGCGCCGGCTTCGGCGCTCTCTCTGACATCACTTCTGGGACCCACGCCCAGGAAGTGATGTCAGAGAGAGCGCCGAAGCCGGCACGGGCATCAAATTGGTGACGTCTCGCTCCGAAGTTAAAAAGGTATGGGGAATCTGCGCACTTGCGTGGCAGGGGTGGGGAAGATGGCATGGAGGGGTGCCACTGGTAGTAGCTGGCAATCCTATTAATGCACTTCACCTTTTAAGAACATAAGAATTGCCACTGCTGGGTCAGACCAGTGGTCCATCGTGCCCAGCAATCCGCTCCCACGGCAGCCCCTAGGTCAAAGACCAACGCCCTAAATGAGACTAGCCTCACCTGCGTATGTTCTGGTTCAGCAGGAACTTGTCTAACTTTGTCTTGAATCCCTGGAGGGTGTTTTCCCATATAACAACCTCCGGAAGAGCGTTCCAGTGTTCCACCACTCTCTGGGTGAAGATGAACTTCCTTACCTTTGTACGGAATCCCCTTTTAACTTTAGAGAGTGCCCTCTTGTTTTCCCTTCCTTGGAGAGGGTGAACAACCTATCTTTATCTACTAAGTCTATTCCCTTCAGTATTTTGAATGTTTCGATCATGTCTCCTCTCTGTCTCCTCTTTTCAAGGGAGAAGAGGCCCAGTTTCTCTAATCTCTCACTGTACGGCAAGTCCTCCAGCCCCTTTACCATTTTAGTCGTTCTTCTTTGGACCCTTTTGAGTAGTACCATGTCTTTCTTTACGTAAACTCAGCCCAGTGTTCTTTTTTTGTTTGTAAAATCACCAGCAAATACAACACAATAAAAGTGGGAAGTACAGGCCATTGGTGAGGCCCCACTTGGAGTAGTGTTCAGTTTTGGAGACCATATTTGGTGAAGGACACAAAAAGGCTTGAAGTGGTCCAGAGGAGGATGACGAAAATGATAGGAGGTTTGCGACAAAAGACGTATGAGGAGAGACGGGAAGCCCTGAATATGTATACCTTAGAGGAAAGGAGGGACAGGGGAGATATGATTCAGACGTTCAAATACTTGAAGGGTATTAACATAGAACAAAATATTTTCCAGAGAAAGGAAAATGGTAAAACCAGAGGACATAATTTGAGGTTGAGGGGTGGCAGATTCAAGAGCAATGTAAGGAAATTCTTCTTTATGGAGAGGGTAGTGGATGCCTGGAATGCGCTCCCGAGAGAGGTGGTAGAGAGGAAAATGGTGACAGAGTTCAAAAAAGCATGGGATGAACACAGAAGATCTAGAATCAGAAAATAATAGTAAATATTAAAGAACTAAGGCCAGTACTGGGCAGACTTGCATGGTCTGTGTCTGTATATGGCCATTTGGGGAAGAATGGGCTGGGGAGGGCTTCAATGGCTGGGAGGGTGTAGATGGACTGGAGTGAGCTATGACGGAGACTTCAATAGTTGGAACCTAAGAACAGTACCGGGCAGAACTTTGGATTCTTACCCAGAAATAGCTAAGAAGAAAAAATTAAAAAAATTTAAATTGAATCAGGTTGGGCAGACTAGATGGACCATTCGGGTCTTTATCTGCCATCATTTACTATGTTACTATGTAATAGGTCAGAATTAGAGAATGACACGGTGACAAAATTCATCACCGTTCCCGTCCCCGCGGATAACCGCGGGAAATAATCCCATGTCATTTTTTAGTGTCTATTTCAACCTCAGTCCTTCTACACCAGCATTCTTCAAAGCAAAGCTTGAGGGTCAGTGGTTGTGGCCATTCATACTCTGATTCTTCCCTCTCTCCTTAAAGAATGACATGAAGATGGTTTCCCGCGGTTATCCGCGGGGACGGGAACGGTGATGAATTTTGTCACCGTGTCATTCTCTAGTCAGAATCTTAATATGGGCAGGTCCTGCTTTGTAAATGTGGATTTTCTCCCTTGCAACCCTTCCTTTGATCTTTCATCCTTTATAGTCAGTTTGGCTAACCTCCCTCCTCTTCTTCCATCTTCGCCACAGAAAGGTTTGACTCCTCTGAAGTTCTTGGTTGTTCTCTATACTATACGCCACTTCTCTGACCCATAAGGTATTTTAGGAAGGCACCAAAACTTTCCTTTCTAAAAACAACCTCCCCCCCCCAAAAAAAACAAAAACACCACTCTCCTTAAACCATTAAGTACCTCAGGAAAACACACAGATAACTCTGATCCCAAAATCTCTCACAACATCTTGTATTGCTCCCGAGGAAGATATACATAGGGTTTTTGTCTGGCAAAAACAATCTCTCAAAAATTCATAATCCAAAAGCTAGACTGTGTTTGGATAAGGTATCGGAATATTTTAGTAGCAAAACTCTCTCCAAATCTCTGGGGTGCAGTGGGTGAGTTTGCAATAGATTGAAAGAATAAATTCTCCATGATGTACAGCAGCTGGTCTAAGGCCCCAAAAGGCTTCTTGTGTAAAACACATTTGAAAAAATTCCCTGGGTACTAAACCAGCCCAGCGGTTTTTCTTTCTTATCAGACCTAGCTGCCTAAGGAAAGTCCCTTATTAGCTCTGAAACACAAGCTTCCTCTCTGCTCCTCTGGCAGACAAAAACCAGGCTCACTAAGGCCTGTTATAAATTCTCTCCAAAATTACCAGAAGGGGACACCTTCTCTTATAGATGTGTATAGGCCCCCTCCTCCATCACTTCACTCTAGAATGTGGCACAGTGGTTAGAGCTAGAGCCTCGGCACCCTGCGGTTGTGGGTTCAAATCCCCTGCTGCTCCTTGTGACCCTGGGCAAGTCACTTAATCCCCCATTACATTAGACAGAGTCTAAGCCCACCAGGACAGATAGGGACAAATGTAAAGTCAGGTTTTCAAGCTATCCACAATGAATATGCATGAAAGACATTTGCATATAATGGAGGCAATGTATGCAAATCAAGTTTATGCAAATTCAATGTGGATATCCTGAAAACCTGGCTGGCAAGGGGGTACTCCAGGACCGAGTTGAGAAACACTGACTTAGATTATAAGTGGTATATAAATATCTATAAAAATATCCACAGTACCAGAGGAAATGTTAAATCCTGCTACACAGACGGAAAATCTGGTAACCCTAGAAAGACAGTGGTGAACAGTATGATGTAGTGTGGTAGAACATTGTATGATAGAACGTGGTTTGGTCAGATGTAGGACGGAGATCATCAGCCTGTGAGACTCAAGATCAGGGCTGCCCAAGTCCAGTCCTCGAGATCTACTGGCAGGCCAGGTTTTCAGGATATCCACAATGACTATGCATGAGAGAGATTTGCCTGCACTGACTTCTTGGTATGCAAATCTCTCTCATGCATAGTCATTGTGGATATCCTGAAAACCTGGCCTGCCAGTAGATCTCGAGGACCGGACTTGGGCAGCCCTGCTCAAGACAGTGGAGCATTTGGGGCCCTTTGTCAGAGGGTCCGGGGATTTGGATTGGAACAGCGTTGTCAGAGCTGCCAGTCGGAGACCAATCCTTTTTTTTTATTTAGCAGGCCTCCCTTTCACATGTTTTCCCCCCATTTTGCCACATGTGCATTAGCTATTCTTCCATGTTACGGGACAGGAGAATTTTAATGATGAGAAATTATAAATATTTATTCTTTATTAAATCACAGCTCTTTTTGAACTTTCAAGCTCAAATATTAAAAACAAACGCATATCTTTTACAACAACACTATAGTGATTCAGTTTCCAATAACGCTGGAACAGTTCATCTGGTGAAATAGTGAACCATATTATATTCTTCAAGTTCCAGCCATCCGATACGAAACAAAAATGGCGGAACAAGTATAAAAAGTCAATAGCAGCGTAAATAGCAGCGTTAATGGATTGTGCAACTAGTGCAAAAAGTGCAAACAAAAATATAACGTGCTGAAGTGCTTTAAAGTGCTGTTAAAAGTGTCTAGTGCTTGTTACTTCAATGCCTGGCCCCCCGACCCAGGTTTCGTGTTCTTCGTCAGGAGGGCTCTTCACTGGCAAGCAATATCGGGAAACGTCACCGGAAGAGGAACTTTTTGCACAATCCATTAACGCTGCTATTTACGCTGCTATTGACTTTTATACTTGTTCCGCCATTTTTGTTTAGTATCGGATGGCTGGAACTTGAAGAATATAATATGGTTCACTATTTCACCAGATGAACTGTTCCAGCGTTATTGGAAACTGAATCAATATAGTGTTGTTGTAAAAGATATGCGTTTGTTTTTAATATTTGAGCTTGAAAGTTCAAAAAGAGCTGTGATTTAATCTATATATATAAAATCGGAGGTATGTATGTGTGTATGTGCCGCGATCACGCAAAAACGGCTTGACCAATTTGAACGAAACTTGGTATGCAGATCCCTCACTACCTGGGATGATATGTTCTGGGGGTCTCGCGGCCCACCTGCACATGTGGGCGGAGCTACAAACAGAAAATCTGATTTCACCCATTCATGTCAATGGAAAAAATGTAAAAAGCTGCCATTCTCACAGTAATTCAAAAACGGCTTCACCGATTTGAACGAAACTTGGTATGCAGATCCCTCACTACCTGGGGTGATATGTTCTGGGGGTCTCGCGGCCCACCTGCACACGTGGGCGGAGCTACAAACAGAAAATCAGATTTCACCCATTCATGTCAATGGAAAATATGTAAAAAGCTGCCATTCTCACTGTAATTCAAAAACGGCTTGACCGATTTGAACGAAACTTGGTATGCAGATCCCTCACTACCTGGGGTGATATGTTCTGGGGGTCTCGCGACCCACAACTCTATGTTGCTTGCTCAAGGGTGGGTTCACCCAAGAATTTATATGTTCTTGCTCCAGGAGGTGAAACTAAAATTATTGTTTATAATCACGTTTTGCGTTAGTTGTATTGTATTCATTTTGTCAAATATTTCACATTATGATTTGAATATTGTACTTTTTATTAAGCTGTAAAAAAATACTTTCATTCACCACTATAAAGTATCTTTATTTGAATCCATTTACAGTGTTATTGCTATAATTAAATACCCATGCAACGCCGGGTCATCAGCTAGTAAAGAATAAATATCATCTTTTTCATCACAGAGTTTCAGTGATTTTATAGGAGAAATTATAAATACCATAAAAGGGAATATATTCAAGAATGGAATCAATGGGAAAAGCACTGATTCCACACAGAAGTTTTCTTACTACCTAGGTAGCAGGCTGAGACATTTGGGGCTGGATTCTACAAACGGCGGCCACCGATTGCATGTAAATCACGCAGCACCATTTGCAGAATCACAGCTGCCTCAAACATCAGTGCCAGAAATGTAGACCAGGGTTTTCTGGCGCCATTGTTTGTTGTGAACAATGCCTACAGTTTTCGGAAATTAATTAAGACCACTTTGTTCGATAAGTTTATTACTTAGTGAGTTTTATTGTTGAAACTAGTCATTAATCCTGTTACATTAACGGGTACTAGAATATATGTCTGTCTGTCTTTCTGTCTCTCTCCCTCCCACTGTCTCTCTCTCTCCCTGGCCCCCTTTCTCTGTCTTTCTGTCCCTCTTTGTGCCCCTGTGTCTTTCTTCTTTTCTTTCTGACTCCCTCCCTCCTGCTGTCTGTCTGTCATTCTTTCCCTGCATTTCCTTGTGCAGCTGCAACAGCATTTCCCTCCCCCTCCAGGTCCCTGTGCAGCAGTAGCAGCATTTTCCCCCACCCCCTTCCCTACTCTTACCACGATGTGGCCTGCTCCTTTTGGCCCCTCCCCTTTCTCTTCCCGCGGTCTAGCCTGATCCAAGGGCCCCCCCTTCCCTTAATGCGTTCCCCACAGGCAGGCCCAGCTTCTGTTACCTTTTTTTAAATTCTGTTGCCCTCACTCGCGTGGCTGCCTGGCTGGTCTTATTGAGCGGCTCACGGCTGGAGTCTTTTTTTGTCAGCGCTTCCCTGCCCGCCCCGCGATCTGGCCTGCTCCGGGTGAGTGTCGCGGTGGCTCCTCTCTTCCTTGCCAGCGTTGGAAGCCTTCTCCGACGCTGGTGCGGCTCATGAGCTGAGCCGACACTGCGATCTTGTGGAGAGAAGGGAGTCCAGCGCTGGCAGCCAGTCCTGCCAGCGAGTGTAGGTAGGTGCTGGGAAGCAGTAAGGCTGGGGACTCGCGGATGCGCACTCCTGCGGCCACGGACCTACATCTCACAGATCAGGGAAAATGGAACACGCAAGTAGGAGTGCGCATGCGCAGCTAGGGTTTTATTATATAGGGATTATATATTTTACAAATATTTGTATTTTTTACTGTATTATTGTATTTCGCTGATTGTCCAGCTCTTTTTAGAGTAAACCGCCTCGAACTTTTGGTTATGGCGGTAGAAAAGAATAAAGTTATTATTATTATTATCTAAGGTCATATCCGTCATTCTACGGCGTCCCCATATACGCAATCCAGGTGCCTAAATTTTTGTTTTGAAATTATTTTTTAGCTCGTTTTTAAATGACTTTGTCACTTAAGTTAGGTGCCGGCAGAGCCTGCTGAGCTGTTCGGTAAGAAAACGAATCCCCAGGGATCACTCGATATAACAATATTAGGTAATGTCGGGGAAGCTTAGTTATCCACTGGGTCATGATTTTGCGATTATGTGCAGAAGCAGACAAATGACAAGGTGCATATATAATACTCCGCAGCACAAGGTGTTATAACGAGAATCATTCGGCCTGAAACCCTCATCAGATTCTTTGCCATGTGTGACAGTGGGAACGGCAAGTCCCACCACCTCAGTGGCAGATAAAAGTGATACCAGAAGCCAGAGGTCTGAAAAATTAAGTTTGAAGTAGATAAGAACGATCGTTCTTGCCTGGTTCATCTTTCTCTCTCACACGCCCAGCCATACTCTTTCACACAACAAAAGCGGGGCTCAGGAAAAGACTTCAAGAAATATAGGAGCTAATCAGCAGAGTAATAAGACACTCAAATGCAAAAAAATTGCATTGTATCAGATATGTCTGTTTATCATTAGTCTTGTCAACTTCAAGCCATAAGCAGAAAATTCACCATAAAATGTGATTCCCGAGTGTTTCTGTTCTTTTTTTTTTTTAAATGGCAACTACAAAATGATTGGAAAAAAAGGACTATGGGGATAATTCTTTAAGTGAGTGCATCCATTTAGGTGATTCGAGAATATATGGAGGGAATCTATTCTATAATGGCATTTGGGTACCTGGATTCCATCCTATATAATAAAACGCTAGCCGCGCATGCGCACTCAACTGCGTGGCCTTGCAGGAGTGCGCAGGCACGAGTCCCCAGCCTTACTTTCCAGCACCTACCACTCGCCGCCAGCGCTGGACTTCCTGCTCTCCGTGTCGGCTCCTCTCACCAGCCGCACCAGCGTCTGAGAAGGCTTCCGATGCTGGCGGGATCGAGAGGAGCCGTGGTGACACCTCGCGGGAAGGGAAGCCCAAACCACTCCAGCCGCGAAGGGATGCCGCGGTCCCGACTCAAAACCAGCTGATTCCAGCAGCGTGTGCAGCACTCTACACACACTGCTTCGGGGTCTTTTACTGCCCTGATTTGCTCTTCCGCGTCTCTGATTATGTCATCAGGGACGTGCCAGACTAAATCAAGGCAGTAAAAGGCCCCGAAGCAGCGTGTGTACAGTGCTGTACACGCTGCTGGAATTGGCAGATGGTCGGACCGCAGGAAGGGAAGGGTGGGGGCGGCAAGGGACTAAAGGAGCAGTCAAGACCGAAGGATGGGAAAGGGGGTAAGGGAAACGCTGCTGCTGTACAGGGAAGTGGTGTGGGGTGGGAGGGAATGCTGGTGCTGCTGTGGCTGCTGCACAGGGAAGGTGGGGATTTAAATGTTGCTGTACAGAGAAATAGTGGCGGGGAGGGAATGCTACTGCACAGAGGGAGGGAATGCTGCTGTGGCTGCTGCACAGGGAAGGGGAGGGGGAGGGGGAGGGGGGAAAGAGACAGATGGATAGAAAGAAAGCCAGACAGCGAGAGGAAGGCAGACAGAAAGAAAAGAAGAAAGGCACAGGGGCAGAGAGAGTCACAGAAAGACAGACAGACAAAGGGGGCCAGGGAGAGAGACAGACAAAAAGAAAAACAGCGGGAGGGAGAGAGACACAGAAAGAAAGACAGACATATATTCTAGCACCCGTTAATGTAACGGGCTAAAATACTAGTTATAGAATAATAACATGACACAGCATAAAATTTGTTTTACTACTTGGGATCTAGCTAGGTACTTGGGTCCTGGGTTGGCCACTGTTAGAAACAGGATACTGGGCTAGATGGACCATTGGTCTGACCCACTATGGCTATTCTTATGTTCTTATGTAAGCCAAGTACAGGACAATCAAGCCATTGTGACATCACTGCTGAGGTTGGCTCTTAGACATTGGTGGAATGAGGCATTATGACATCATAATCTCAGCTCTGGAATGTTGCTGCTCTTTGGGTTTCTGCCAAGTACTTGAGACCTGGATTGGCCACTGTTGGAAACAGGACACTGGACTTGATGGACCTTCGGTCTGTCCCAGTATGGCAATTCTTATGTTCTTATGCCAGTGAGCTGAACAGTTGCGTGAACCATAGACCTGGAGAGGTGTTGTTGAAAGAATGTCCAATACAGATGAGGGACGTCCTGCTCAGAGCCTCCACCTAAATCTGAGTCCCTGCTTTCTCCGATCCCCATATCCTTGATATTTGTCCGTCTGCCTCTTTCTACCCATTCCTAAGCATTCCTTGCCCCTGTCTTTCCCCATACCTCTCTCCTTTCCTTGCATATGGCCTTGCTTCAGCCCCCCACCCACAATATCTGCCCCCTCACTTCTCCAAGGTTCAGCGTCCAGCCCTTCAGCCCCGTCTTCTAACACATAAGCATCAGCTCTCTATGCCCTCAGCCGCCCAGCACCAGCCTCAGGCTCCCAGCTATCTTCTCTCAGAACCCCCTGGAGTCAGTCCCAGCCTCTTTTTTTTCTAGCTACTTCTATCAGCATCAGCCCCAACCCCCTTATCTCAGTAAAAAAAAAAATAATAATAATAAATCAGCTATGGATGCAGAAAAGGATGTTTCTGATCCTTTGAAAGGGTGATAGAAACCTTCAAGATCCTGAAAGGCATAGAGAAAGTAGACAGGGACAGATTTTTCAAACTAAGGGGAACCACAAGTACAAGGGGGCACTCGGAGAAATTGAAAGGGGACAGGTGTAGAACAAACGCTAGGAAGTTCTTTTTCACCCAGAGGGTGGTGGACACATGGAATGTGCTTCCAGAGGCCGTGGTAGACAGGAGCACTGTACAGGGCTTCAAAGAAGGTTTGGATAAGTTCCTAGAGGACAAAGGGATTGAGGGGTATAGATAGGTGTAGATATGGGTTGTAGGGATAGGAGTAGAGGTATGGGTGTAGATAGGTGTAGATATGGGTTGTAGGGATAGGAGTAGAGGTATGGGTGTAGATAGATGTAGATATGGGTTGTAGGGATAGGAGTAGAGGTATGGGTATAGATAGGTGTAGATATGGGTTGTAGGGATAGGAGTAGAGGTAAGTTACAGGAATAGGAGTAGAGATAGGTTATAGAGCTAGTCAGGGACCACTGCTCAGGCAATGGGCCTGATGGGCCGCCGCGCGAGCGGTCCTCTGGGCGAGATGGACCTCTGGTCTGCCTCAGCGGAGGCAACTTCTTATGTTCTTATGATCTGGTGTAGCAGGCTTTCAGCACCATTAATTTTTCTGAGCTGTCTTCAACTTCTTTTTTTTTTCAAGTGTAAATAGAAACATAGAAACGGTGCTTCACTGGCTCACCCTTAAGCTGGTCATTTTTATAAATAATCTGAGCTCCCTTGGTATAGAGCCTAAAGTGACTGTCTAGGTTAGAAACTGGTTGCATGGGAGGTAATAAAGGATGGTAGTAATGGGATCACTCTAAGGAAAAACTTGTTACCATTGGTCTGCTGCAAAGATCATAAGAACATAAGAATATCCTTACTGGGTCAGACCAATGGTCCATCAAGCCCAGTAGCCCGTTCTCAAGGTGGCCAATCCAGGAATAGCAACATTTCATTCAAAATTCTAAAGAATAGCAAGATTTTGGAATTCCAAAGAGTAACAAAAGATTCCGGAACCCCAAATAGTAGCAACATTCCATGTTACCAATCCAGGACAAGCAGTGGCTTCCCCCATGTCTTTCTCAATAACAGACTATGGACTTTTCCTCCAGGAACTTGTCCAAACCTTTCTTAAAACCAGCTACGCTATCCGCTCTTACCACAACCTCTGGCAATGTGTTCCAGAGCTTAACTATTCTCTGAGTTCTTTTCAACATTTTTGTAAATAATGTTACGGTTGGGTTGTCAGGTACGGTTTACCTCTTTGTAGATGATAGTAAAATCTGCAATAGGGCAGATGCCCCATGTGGTGTTAGTAACACGAGAAGGAATCAAGTGAAACTTGAAGAGTCTAAATTTGGCAACTAAAATTTAAGGCAAAGAAATGAACTCATGTATTGAGCTGCAAAAACCCAAGGGGTACAGTAAAGAGGGCAAAGCATCTTTATACACGAAAGAAGAGTGAGATGTGGTGATGATGGTATTTAATGATCTTAAGATGGCCAATCAGGTAGAAACAGTGACAGGAAAAGCCAGAAGGATGCTTGGGTATATAGAGACACAAATGGCATGCAGGAAAAATTAGGTCTAAGTCTCTGGTCAGACCTCATTTGGAGTAACGTTTACAATTATGGAAACTGCACCATTAACAAGATATCAACAGGATCGAGCCAAATCACAGAGCACTTACTAAAATGGTCATAAAACGTATGGGGACAGACTTAAAGATCTCAATATGTATATTTTGGAAGAAAGGCAGGAGATGGGTGATATGATAGATACATTTAAAAACCTTTGTTGCATAAATGTATAGTATAGGAGTTTCAACTGAAAGGAAGTCCTGGAATTAGGGAGCATTGGATGAAGGTGAAAAGGGATAGAAAGGACTGTGGATGCATGGAATACCCCAATCATAATTTTACCTTCTGTGAAAAAATATGTTCTAAAAACTGCTCTGACTCTATTAGTTGTCAAGCAGTGGCAATTTGGAACACCTTATCTAGAAGTTAAGACTTTTGAAGACTTATCAAGTTTTTTTTTTTAATTTAACAAGTTTTTTAACTGTTTGTTGGTTTGTTTTTTTTAACTTCGTATGGATTGATTTTTATTTTTACCCTACATGTAACCTTTTTGTAATCTGTTTTGGACCCTAGGGGAGTTGGCAGAATATAAGCAATAGATACATTATATTCATTGGTGGAAATGAGGACTGTATTTGAATTCAAGAAAACCTTGAACAGACGCAGAGGATTTCTAAGAGAGGGAAGGATAGCAGAGATTAGTAGTTGGTGTGGATGGACAGCCTGGAAAGGCCATATGGTCTTTATCTGTCATAATTTTCTGTGTTTCTATTTAGACTCGAAAAGAAAAGGGATTGAAGATTGCTTAGTAAAATTTTTTTTAAAAATCCCACATAAATCAATATTGATTGTTCTGGCTGAGTTTTTAAAACGCTTGTTTAATCAATAGCTATCGGTTTAAACTGAGTGATAGCCATAATGAGATTAATGTTGAAAGGGAATTAGCCAAGGAACTAAGGAGCTATCCAGCTAGATATTTTTTTTGGGGGGGAAACTTCCCACTTCAGGGCAGCTAAATCTAGATGCTTCGGTTTAGTAGGTGGCTAGAGATAACCAGGGCAAAAAATGAGCTGTCCCTTGTTTAAAAGCAGACTGAAACCCCCACCTTTCTGATTTAGTCTTCAATCCATAACCCTAATCCCCTTTGCCCACTGCTCACCACCCTAGCCAGGGGATTAACCATCCCCTCCCCTCCCTCCTGTTTGTCTGTCTTAGAAACATAGAAAATGACGGCAGATAAGGGCCATAGCCCATCAAGTCTGCCCACTCCACAGACCCACCCCCTAAGTCTGCTCTAGAGCCCCTGCTCTAACTGACCCATCCGTAACTTCACCCTCTCAGGGATCCCACATGGGCATCCCATTTACCCTTAAAATCTGGAACGCTTTTGGCCTCGATCACCTGTATCGGAAGCTTGTTCCAGTGTTCAACCACTCTTTCAGTGAAGTAATACTTTCTGGTGTCGCCCTGAAATTTCCCTCCCCTGAGTTTAAGCGGATGCCCTCTTGTGGCTGAGGGTCCCTGGAGAAGGAAAATATCTTCTTCCACTTCGATACGCCCGGTGATATACTTGAACGTGTCAATCATGTCTCCCCTCTCCCTACGTTCCTCGAGAGAGTAGAGCCGCAATTTGTTCAGCCTCTCTTCGTATGAGAGATCCTTGAGCCCCGAGACCATCCTGGTGGCCATCCGCTGAACCGATTCTGCTCTTAACACATCTTTACGATAATGTGGCCTCCAGAATTGCACACAGTATTCTTGTCTGTTTAGATTGTAAGCTCTTTCAAGCAGGGACTGTCTCCTTTGTACAGCACTGTGTATGTTTGGTAGCACTCTAGAAATAATTACTACTAGTAGTAAGTAATTACTAGTACTAGTAAATACAGGGCTACAGACTGCCTAAGATAAAAACATCCTGGGAAATACATGCAAACATTTACACCTGTTCCGAGGTATTTGCAAATTAGTCATTTTATTTTATGTGCTTCAGTCTGAACCCCACCCAAACCTTGCCCCTGTAAATACCTCTAACCATATCAGACACACTTATGTGCATGCAGGGTGTATCTACTCCAAGCGACTTTAGAAGAAGGTATTTTTTGCATGTAAAACATCGTGGCACCTATTTACTAATGCTTTAAGAACATAAGAATTGCCACTCCTGGGTTAGACCAGTGGTCCATCGTGCCCAGCAGTCCGCTTCCGTGGCGGCCTTTAGGTCAAAGACCAATGCCCTGAGTCTAGCCTCACCTGCGTACGTTCTGGTTTAGCAGGAACTTGTCTAACTTTGTCTTGAATCCCTGGAGGGTGTTTTACCCTATAACAGCCTCCAGAAGAGCGTTCCAGTTTTTTACCACTCTCTGGGTGAAGAACTTCCTTACGTTTGTATGGAATCTATCCCCATTTAACTTTAGAGAGTGCCCTCTCGTTCTCTCTACCTTGGAGAGGGTGAACAACCTGTCTTTATCTACTAAGTCTATTCCCTTCATTATCTTGAATGTTTCGATCATGTCCCCTCTAAGTCTCCTCTTTTCAATGGAGAAGAGGCCCAGTTTCTCCAATCTCTCACTGTCCGACAACTCCTCCAGCCCCTTAACCATTTTGGTCGCTCTTCTCTGGACCCTTTTGAGTAGTACTGTGTCCTTCCTCAAGTACGGTGACCAGTGCTGGACGCAGTATCCCAGGTGGGGGCATACCATGGCCTGGTACAGCAACATGATAACCTTCTCCGATCTGTTTGTGATCTCCTTCTTAATCATTTCTAGCATTCTGTTCGCCCTTTTCGCTGCCGCCGCGCATTGCGCAGACAGCTTCATCGACTTGTCGACCAGTACTCCCCAAGTCTCTTTCCTGGGGGGTCTCTCCGGGTACTGCACTGGACATCTTTGTGTATAAGATTTTTGTTACCAACATGCATCATCGTATACTTATCCATGTTAAACCTCATTTGCCATGTCGTGGCCCATTTCTCGAGTGTGTTTATGTCATGTTGCAGGTCTTCGCAATCCTTCTGTGTCTTCACTACTCTGAATAACTTCGTATCGTCTGCAAATTTAATCATCTCGCTGTTGTACTAATTTCCAGGTTGTTTATAAATATGTTGAAGAGCACCAAATCCTGTGGCACTCCACTCATGATGCTTTTCCAGTCAGAGTAGTGTCCTTTACCCCCCCCCCTCTATGTTTCCTATCCGCCAACCAGTTTTTAATCCACGTGAGTATTTCACCTTCAATTCCATGGCTTGCAATTTTTAGAAGTAGTCGTTCATTTGGGACCTTGTAGAACGCCTTCTGAAAATCCAGATATATAATGTCGACCAGGTCACACTTCTCTATCTGCCTGTTAACTCCCTTGAAGAAGTGCATCAAGTTTGTCAAGCAAGATCTTCCTTTGTTGAAGCAGTGCTGGCTGGTCCTCATCAGATTGTGTCCGTCAAGGTGGTCAATGATGCAGTCCTTTATCAGTGCCTCTATCATCTTTCCTGGACAGACTAACCAGTCTATAGTTTCCTGGATCTCCCCTCAAACCTTTCTTGAAGATTGGCGTAACATTCGCCACTTCTTCTGGAATCCTTCCAAATTTGATTGACAGATTGGCTATTAGTTGAAGCAGTTCAGCAGACAAAGCGTGATAAGGATGTTATTGAGCATTTAACATTGTATCTTTCATACTAAATTTGCCACACTGTACTATGTCTACCGTGCTACAAATTCTCTTGCTATGTCCACTACACAATATTTACCAACCCATGTCTATCGTGCTAGGTTCGACCATGTTACATATCATACAGTCATGTCATACTAGGTTAGACACACTTGTATACTATGTCTACCATGCTATTTTTGTCATGCTATTTTACCATGCTTTAACTGTGTTTTTCCATCTCTGTCGGACAATATCCTGCCATGTTTGCCATCACCTTGTGTAAATACACTTTAATGTGTATGTAAATTGTAACCCATTCTGAGCTCTCCTAGGAGAACGGGATCTAAAACCAAATAAATTAATAAATAGGTTTTTGTATGTTTGGACAATTTCCTGGAGAAAAAGTCCATAGTCTGTTATTGAGAAAGACATGGGGAAGCCACTGCTTGTCCTGGATCAGTAGCATGGAATGTTGCTACTCCTTGGGTTTTGGCCAGGTACTAGGGACCTGGATTGGTCACCATGAGAACGGGCTACTGGGCTTGGTGGACCATTGGTCTGACCCAGTATCGTTATTCTTATGTTCTTACGTGAGCCAAGATTAGCATAATCAAGCCATTGTAACCTCACTGATGAGGTTGGCTCTGAGGCACTGTGGAATGAGGCATTATGACATCACAATCTCAGCTCTGGAATGTTGCTCTCTTTGAGATGCTGGAATGTTGCTACTCTTTCTGTTTTGACCAGGTACTAGGGACCTGGATTGGCCACCGTGAGAACGGGCTACTGGGCTTGATGGACCATTGGTCTGACCCAGTAAGGCTATTCTTATGTTTTTATGAAAAGGCTGGAGAGTGTGAAGACTGCGATGATTTGGATTCAACATTGACTTACTCTTCTCCAAAAGACAATAATAAGTATTTTCATGTAGACAATTTCTGCCTTTCTTTAGAGCTTTTTTTTTTGTGTGTGTGTGTGCAGCATAAGAGTACTGTAAATTCTGCAGCCAGTCTGAATAAGCTGTTTAATTCCATTTTTTACGCAATCACTGTAGATCTGGCTTTCGATAGAGGAGCCATTTTAAGTTTGCACACATTTACACAGTAGACAAGAAACAGCTACTTTCCATTTATACCCTGACCCATAATCTGCAGCTCTGTGAACGTGCTAATATTCCCAAATCCTCACTTTCTTTTTTTCACCCTGCCATCTATTTTTGGCCCAGCAGTTTCCTTCTGCTCCTTCGTGCTTCTAAGTCAACAAAACCTGTAATAAGCAACGACTGCATGATTCTTGATATTTCTCTAGATTTCCCCCTTCCAAGCTCACCATGGCCCTCCCTCTTGAACCCTACAGGCAGAGATCCAAAATCTGCTCCCTAGCCCCCACATTCTGTATACTGTGGCCAGCGTTGCGGACGCAAATCTGTGCACGTTGCCAATTTGCCCATACAGCTTAATTGTTTAACAAGCCAATCCTTGCTGATAATTACCAATTAACAAATAATTATCAGCATTAATTAGAATTTGCACACACAATTGTCTATGCATATTCTGTAAAGTGGTGCACGTAAATTCTAGTGTGCAGATCTCAAAAGGGGGTGTGGCCAGGGGAGGAGCATGGGCAGCCCTAAAAGCTATACAGTACGTACTATTATAGAATGCGCCCTATCCGCGCACAGCTTAGGCACAGGCATTTAGGCCTGGCTTTCGTCCTCATAAATGCCTGCTCCTAAATGTTGGTCATGCACACCTAACTCCAGAGGAGGTTTATAGAATTGCATTAAGCAATGACCTTTTTGGCACTGATTTTTTTAGGTGGAAAATATAGAATTTACTCCTAAGTGTCACTAGGTGCATGATGGCTCTACCCATGTTGGAATCTCTGTTCAGTTTGTATGATTTTATTGCAAATCTGTTATGACCTTCAATTGTATGTTCCCCCTACTCTAACAAGGGTTCTCTTACTTGTAAATCACCTTGAACCTATGCAGGTATAGTGCGATTAGTTGCCAGATTTCCTCTTTGAAAAACAAGAGGACACCTGGCCCCGCCTCTTTCCACCCCTAGCCCCGTCCTGGTCCTAACCCCAGCCCCGCACTCCCCCCCACCAATCTCCCCGAGCTCAAAGGACACATTTGGAAGTCTTGGTGCATGTGCGGACATCGACGCAATGATGTCACCCGCCTGCGTATGATGTCATCACGGGGACGGCTGCGCCTGCACAAAGGCTTCCAGACATGGCCTCAGAGCTCAGGATTTCCAAAACCCGGATGAACTGCCGGGTTTTGGAAATCCCTCCGGGCGCCCATTCAGTCCTCTAAAAAGAGGGCATGTTTTTCCAGATGTAGGGTAACCTCAATTGTGCTCCATAAATAAAAGATTAGATTAGATTATTTATTTATTTAATTTTCCATACTTTTCTCCCAGGAGAGCTCAGAATAATTTACATGAATTTATTCAGGTACTCAAGCATTTTTCCCCGTCTGTCCTGGTGGGCTCACAATCTCTCTAATGTACCTGGGGCAATGGGGGGATTAAGTGACTTGCCCAGGGTCACAAGGAGCAGCGTGGGTTTGAACCACAACCTCAGGGTGCTGAGACTATAGCTTTAACCACTGCACCATTCTAGAAATCAAAATGTAGTAAAGATGAGCTGAGTATAGGACAGTTGAGCCATTGTGACATCACTGAGGAGGTTGGCTCTTAGGCATTGGTGGAATGAGGCATTATGATGTCACAATACCAGCTCTGGTTATCAGAGGCTGAAGCTTTTCACATTATTTATTTATTCAATTTTCTCTACTGTTCTCCCAGGGGAGCTCAGAATGGTTTACATTAATTTATTCAACTAGTCAAGCATTTTTCCCCGTCTGTCCTGGTGGGTAATGGGGGATTAAGTGACTTGCCCAAGGTCACAAGGAGCAGCTTGGGTTTGAACCCACAACCCCAGGGTGTTGAGGCTGTAGCTTTAACTACTGCGCCACAGTCCCTCCCTCTCTCCTCCCTAGGAACCATGAACACTTACCCCTGAGGAAGCAGAAGCCTGGGCTGTCACTCTGCATGGCAGCATGAATCATTCGTACTGAGCCACTGGACCAATCTCGCAACACTTCTTGTAACAACATTGTATTGCACTATCTTGAATTGTGGGATGCAGTGATGCACGGTCGCCTACATAGCAAAACATCTGGTAACAAAACATTCTAACTTGGCATTGTACACTTCTCCCTCCGTATTCGCTGTGCTAGGGGATAAACAGAACCGCAAATACAGAAAAACCGCAAATAACTTTTTCATATGTTATTCGCTGTTTTCTATTAAAAACCATCGTGAATATGGTAAAACCGCGAATAACACGGTGGGAGACCTGGCCTGTTCCTGAAGGAGAGGCAAAACACAGTGAAGAAAGTGCTGGGAATCAGCGATTTTTCTCTGTAAACGCTTGGAATCAGCGATTTGTCTATGCAAGCTGATGTCATTTGGGGGGAGGAGCCAGCAAGCTAACAACCGTGAATAATCAAAACCGCGAATGCTGAAACTGCGAATATGGAGGGAGACGTGTGCACCATTCAGGAGTGCAGAGATATTAGAATGCGATCCAAAGGCAACCCAGGAGCATTTTTTTTTTTTTTTTTTACCCTGAGTTTGGTGAATTTTGTGCGCTCTTTCATAGGAAAATAGCATTAGGAGAAAAGATTAGACATTTTTTGGCTTGCATTAGTGGCATAGCAAGGGTGACCGGTGCCTGGGGCGGTGGCAACCCCTCTCCCACCCTCTTCCTTGCCCCCTCCTGCTATGTACGCTGCTTCCCTGAACCTTTTTAACTTCAGCATGAGCAGCAACAAACTTGCTGCTTGCGTTGGTTCCAGAGCTCGCTCTATCCCGGAAGGGTGCTTGCTTCAAATCGGAAACTAGGCATTCTTTTGTTCTCTTTCTATCTCTATGTTCCTTTCACATACACACCTATTCTGTCACTCAGATAACAGACTGAAATCTGAGATTTATGAGGTCATAGAGCATTGTGAGGTCATCTGAGCATTATGAGGTCATAGAGCTTTATGGTTATAGAAACATAGAAACAATGATGGCAGATAAAGGCTAAATGGCACATCCAGTCTGCCCATCTGCAGTAACCATTATCTCCTCCTCTCCCTATAGGCTAACGGCTGTTAACACTTGCATTGTGAGGTCATACAGCTTTATGGTTATAGAAACATGATGGCAGATAAAGGCTAATTGGCCCATCCAATCTGCCCATCTGCAGTAACCATTATCTTCTCCTCTCCATATAGGCCAGGGGTGTCAAAGTCCCTTCTCGAGGGCCGCAATCCAGTTGGGTCTTCAGGATTTCCCCAATGAATATGCACGAGATCTATTTGCATGCACTACTTTTATTGTGTGCTAATAGATCTCCTGCATATTCAGTGGGAAAATCCTGAAAACCCAACTGGATTGTGACCCTCGAGGAGGGACTCTGACACCCCTGCTATAGGCTAGGGCTCTTAACACTTGCATTGTGAGGTCATATAGCTTTATGGTCATAGAAACATGATGGCAGTTAAAGACCAAATGGCCCATCCGGTCTGCCAATCTCCAGCATCCTATAGGGATAGGCGCAAGAGGTAGTTATAGACATAGTCAGGGATCACTGCTCAGGCAATAGGCTTGATGGGCCGCCGCGGGAGCGGACCGCTGGGCGAGATGGACCTCTGGTCTACCTCAGCGGAGACAACTTCTTATGTTCTTATGTTCCTCCTCTGCCTAAGAGATCTCATGATCCGGTCCCACGCTTTCTTGAATTCAGACACATTCTCTGTTTCCACCACCTCTACCGGGAGACTTTTCCAAGCATCTACCACCCTTTCTTTAAAAAGAAATATTTCTTTAGATTACTTCTGAGTCTATCACCTCTTAACTTCACCTCATGCCCTCTCACTCTGGAATTTCCTTTCAATGAAAAGAAAAGAACGGCCTGATGCTATATGGACCCATATGGTTTCTATATAGTCTCTTTCTGCTATCACGTTTTATGCTTCAGTATCTAAGGTAGTCAATTCCACAAACAATAGTATTTCCTGCTAGGATCCAAAGCACAAAACTGGAGCACCTCCTCGCCTGCCATGGTGAATTGTTCTGCACCACCATATCTAATGCTCTGCCCTCTCTTTTACAAATGGCAGAGTTCTAAAAGTTAATTAGACTGTATTAAAATTTTACAATGAACTATTAGCTCTCAGAAACGTAACTGAGTGATAGCCAGATCTGATGTTTCCCAGTTATAAACTAGAGAAAAGTTCAGTGACTGAATTGCAACCTCCAGAACCCTCATGTGTCATTTTATTGATAAAGGCCCCCAGAAAGGCCCACCTCACAGAGTTATTTCACCCTGCTAATGACTGCCCTGAGATCGTGTTTCTTGAAATGTTTTCTTCTTATGAATCAATTTCACAGCTTTTAATTTAGCATAGGCTGAAAACCTCTAGAGGGCTTTAAAACTATAGACAAATAACTAAGCTTTGTGTTATAAAAGAATAAACACTCTTTATAGCATTTGCTTCTGTGGTTTCTTCTGCTTCATTTCACCCCATCTGACTAATTTAACTCTTAATGTGCTGCCTTCTGAAAAAAAATTTCCCTCTGTGCACATTCATTTAATTTAAACTCTGCTTTTTCCCAGATTAGAGTTCGTGGCAGTTTACCAATCAAAATGAAAATTAAACATAAAATTCCCATTCAGCTACCTCTCTTACTCTCTTCCCATAATATAATCTTTAACTTTCTCATTAAGCAGTAACAATTAGACTTCCATACTTCCAAAAATTCTAAACTCCAACCCACCTTCTAAGCACCAATATCTGTCTTTTCACTCCCTCTGTAATTCTCCCCACCTGAGCACAGTATATGCACCTTCTTGTCCAGTTTGACCATCTTGACTAGATCCTAAGCTCTTTTGAGTAGACTGTCTCTTCTATGTTTTGATGTACAGCACTTCGTATGTCTAGTAGCACTAAGATTCTTCATGGAATGTTGCTACTCTTTGAGATTCTGGAATTTTGCTACTCTTTGGGGATTCCAAATAACAGCAACATTCCAGAATCTCAAAAAACAATAACATTCGCAAAGAGAGGGGAGACATGATCGAGGCGTTCAAATATCTCACGGGCCGTATCAAGGTGGAAGAGGATATCTTCTTTTTCATAGGTCCCACAGCAACAAGAGGGCATCCATGGAAAATCAGGGGCGGGAAACTGCACGGTGACACCAGGAAATACTTCTTCACCAAAAGGGTGGTTGATCGCTGGAATAGACTTCCACTACAGGTAATTGAGGCCAACAGCATGCCTGATTTTAAGACAAAATGGGATCGTCACGTGGGATCTCTTCACAGAGAAAGGTAGGGGAGGGTTATTGGGGTGGGCAGACTGGATGGGCCGTGGCCCTTATCTGCTGTCTGTTTCTATGTTTCTATGTTACATCAGGCTCCATCTCTAGCAGTGTTCAAATTCGGGCTCAAAGCCCACTTCTTTGAAGCTGCTTTAAATTCCAAACTCCAACCTACCTTCTAATGTCTGTCTTTTCTTTCCCTCTGTAATCCCCCCACCTGAGCACTGTGTATTGATGCACCTTCTTGTCCAGTTTGTCTGTCTTGACTAGATTCTAAGCTCTTTTGAGAAGGGACTGTCTCTTCTACGTTTTGATGTACAGCACTTTGTATGTCTAGTAGCACTATAGAAATGAGGAGGAGGAGTAACATGGAATGTTGCTACTCTTTGGAGATTCTTCATGGAATGTTGCCACTCTTTGATATTTTGGAATATTGCTATCCTTTGGGGATTCCAAATAACAGCAACATTCTAGAATCTCAAACATTCCGGAATTCTGACTCGATATATCAAAATCCAGACTCAAAGCCCACTTCTTTGAAGCTGCTTTCAATTCCAAACTCCAACCTACCTTCTAATATCTGTCTTATCCTTCCCTCTGTAATTCCCCCACCTGAGCACAGTTTATCTGTCTAGACTAGTAAGCTCTCTTGAACAGGGACTGTCTCTTCTGTGTTTTGAAGTAAAGCCCTGCATATGTCTAGTAGCGCTAAAGAAATTATTATAAGTAGCAGTAGTAATAGACTATCGGAAACATTTCAGTTTTCAGTTTACTGTTTCACGGCTCTCCCCGTTGGGGTCCTTCCCTCTGCCGCATCACTGACACAGCAGAGGGAAGGACCTGGTGGGGAAGGCCACAAAGTAGCCTGTTCAGACCACTGTTGCCGCCGCTGTTTTAGGAAGCCTTGGAGTGGAGGTATGTCAGATCTCACCGGGGTGGGGTCGCTGAATAGACGAGTCTGATTTCTTTGGCAAATCGGGCAGCGCTAGTGTCAAGGATGAAGTTGGGGAGTGTCGGAGACATTCGTGGGGGGGGGGCTTCGGGGGTCAATCTTAACTAGGGCTTATTTTGGGAGTAGGGCTTATCTTAGGAGCATCTTTAAAAATCAAGCTAGGGGTTATTTTCGGGGTACGTCTTATTTTCAGTGATACACAGTAGTTACTCATGATCCAATCCCAATTCTTCCATTAGATATTTTATTGTCTGGTACTGTAGTGAAGATCTCCCATCAGGTATGTAAACTTGGAATTTTCTTAGAGCCCTGCTTTAACTTGCATTCGCTGAGTAAATTGCACCCAGATCTGACTTTCAGAAAGTTATATGGCCATTGTTAATAAGTGGCATAGATTAGTGCAATATTGTGCACTTGAGTTTACCAAGCCCTTGTATTCGATCACTGGACATCATGCAAAATTCTATAGTATGACTTTGTTTTGTCTAAATTTGATCAGGTAAAGCCTTATTATGTCACACCGTGCTGGTTGCCTATCGCATATAACATTAAGGCCCGCTTTTACTAAGGTGCGCTAATCGAATTAGCACGCGCTAAACGCTAACACATCCATAGACTAAGGGCTCCTTTTACGAAGATGCATTAGCGAGTTTAACACGTGCGACTTTTCATCATACACTAACCCCCGCGCTGGTCGAAAAACTACCGCCTGCTCAAAAGGAGGCGGTAGCGGCTAGCGCGGCCAGCGGTTTAGCGTGCACTATTACGCGCATTAAACCGCTAGCGCGGCTTTGTAAAAGCAGCCCTAAAATGCACACGTTAGCATATAGTGCGCGCTAATTCGATTAGCGCACCTTAGTAAGGTTTAAATGGCTTTTGCTGGTTCATCCAGGGCTCTTCTTTCTGTGTAACAGCTTACAAGTTTACATCTCCTCAAGGACTCTGCGTCCTGCAAATACCTACAGATTTGCAGCGCCTGATTTATGGCATTTGTGGCTCGGAGGGACAAGGAAAGGCACTTTTTTTGGGTTGCTGATCCTTTTGAGTAAAAAAAAATGGCCCCTGGAGATCATGCAACCACAGGACTTGACCTCTTTCAAATACTTATTAAAGCACAAGTTTATTCTACATTCTATGCAGTTTACATTTAGTAAAAATATTTAAAAATTAAAACTGAATAAAATCAGAAAATAGAACTACACAATCGACAGTAAAGTAAGGTACAGAAACTTGATTGTGTGCTCCAAGATTCAGATTGATCTTCACAAGGCCTGCACTGATTGAAGTCCATAATAAAAATGTTGTTTTTTTTTAAAGAATTTTAAATCGTTCATGGCTGGATTCTATTCGAATATGATTGGGAAGAGCATTCCAGAGTTCTGGACCATTGACTAAAAAGAAACGGTCTTATGTAATATGTCCATTGTCAAATGTGACCCGGACAAGAGGTCATGGGCTGAAACTGAGGGGCACAAGGCCCAGGACAAATATTAGGAAGTTCTGTTTCGCACAACGAGTGGTGGAAGCTTGGAACGCTCTCCCTGAGGAGGTCGTGATGGAGACCAACATTCTGGGATTCAAGAGCAAGTTGGATGCACACCTTCTTGCAAATCACATTGGGGGATACGAGTAAACAAGGGTTCTCAGCAGAGAACACCTAGCTTGGCCTCCGCGGGTGCGGGTCGCCGGACTGGATGGACCTAGAGTCTGATCCGGCGAAGCCATTTCTTATGTTCTTATGTTCATTTGATGGAATTGTAAGAAGATTCTGTTGAAGAGAGCAAAGCGTACAAGATTATGAATACAGAATTAAATAGTTTTCAATATAGGAAGGGGATCAATTAACTCGTGTTTTAAAAACTAAAAGCAGGATCTTATGGGGAATTTAGGGGAATTTGGGGAACTTATGAGGGACTTATGGGGAATTTAGGAAACACCTAAAAACATGTCTGTTCCTGAAGTATTTAGGCAACTAATCTAAGAACATAAGAATATAAGCAGTGCCTTTGCTGGGTCAGACCAGAGGTCCATCATGCCCAGCAGTCCGCTCACGCAGCGGCCCATCAGGTCCAGAAACCTGTATTTAACCCTCTATCTATACCCTTCCATCCCCTTTTCCATCAGGAAATCGTCTAATCCCTTCTTGAACCCCAATACCGTACTCTGTCCCATCACACCCTCTGGAAGCTCGTTCCAGGTGTCCTCCACCCTTTGGGTGAAGAAGAACTTCCTAGCATTGGTTCTGAATCTGTCCCCTTTTAATTTTTCCGAGTGCCCTCTCGTTCTTGTAGTTTTCGAAAGTTTGAAGAACCTGTACAATCCTACTCCACAATAACTGATCTCTAGCGCTGTTAATAACTAGCTTCTAACCTTGTTAATTCTACTTAATTTGTAACATCTTTTAACTATTGTAAACCGCATAGAACTTCACGGTCCTGTTATTATTATTATTATGTTAAACAGTATTTGATAGGCAGCCACTGAGCTGATTTTAGTAATGGAGTAACATGATCAAATTTCTTTTTCTCTGAAATCATTTTTTATTGAGGTGATTTAAATCTGTTTGTCTAATGCCATAGTATAACGAACTACAGTAATCACGTGTACTGATTACCAAAAAATGAATGAGAATATTAATAGCAGATGGAAGTAAGAGATGTGATATTGAATGACTTAGACGCAGTTCATAATAGCTACATTGTATTACACTAGAAATTTGTGACAGACATGAGAATTTCGAATCAAAAATAACACCGAGAATTTTTAATGTTGGTGAAAATTGAAGCACCATTTGTTTTGCCAGGCTTATGCCTTGTACCCAGGGTTACCAGATTTTATGTCAGTAAAATCCGGACCCTTAGACCTGCCCCCCCAGTTCCACCCCCTGCCCCGCCCTCGCTACCTGTTTGTCAGACAGGACAGCATCCGCACATGTGTGGATGCGATGATGTCACGGATGCCCCCTCCCGAAGAGATTTCCCCTTGCAATGTGGATGCCCCTCCTGCTGCGATTTTTTTTCAAAACCCAGATAAAGTGCCGGGTTTTGAAAACCCATCCAGACCCCCGGACATGTGAAAAGGAGGACATGTCCGGGGTTTGGTCACCCTACTTGAATCTTAACACCTTAACATATTTGCTGACCTGAACTGTTTTTCTGCCATTGTGATATTTTGTTATGCGTTATTTGTCATATGGTCTTTACCTGCCTTCATTTTTCTCTGTTTCCATAAGTGTATCTGAATTCAAGAAAGCTTGGGACCAGAGAATGACACGGTGACAAAATTCATCACCGTTCCCATCCCCGCGGATAACCGCAGGAAATAATCCCATGTCATTGTCTAGTGTCTATTTCAACCTCAGTCCTTCTACCCCAGCATTCTTCAAAGCAAAGCTTGCGGGTCAGTGGCTGGGCCCATTCATACTGATTCTTATGTGAGCCAAGTTTAGGATAATGAAGCCATTGTGACATCACTGATGAGGTTGGCTCTTAGGCATTGGTGGAATGAGGCATTATGACATCACAATCTCAGCTCTGGAATGTTGCTACTCAACCTCGGTCCTTCTACACCAGCATTCTTCAAAGCAAAGCTGGCGGGTCAGTGGTTCTGGCCATTCATACTCTGATTCTTCCCTCTCTCCTTAAAGAATGACATGAAGATGGTTTCCCGCGGTTATCTGCAGGGACGGGAACGGTGATGAATTTTGTCACCATGTCATTCTCTACTTGGGACAAGTACGTTGGATCTCTAAGGGAGAGGAAGGGATTGTAGATGGCATGCTTAGGCCAAATAGCCTTTATCTGCCTTAATTTTTCTGTTTCTGTGCTTGTCTGTTATTTATAATGTATGTTCCTTTATGCTCCGCGTTAGAAAAAAGGCAGATGTATTCATAAACCATTTCTCATCTTAATTCGGTTCCTAAACAGGGCTGGCTTTTAAGTGCAGTTCACAATTCATATTTAATTGATATACTGATATTAAAAATAAAAATCAAAGCCATTTAGAATTTGATATAGTTAAAAAAAAAGGGGAGCTATGTAAGAAATGATAGTGAGGATAAAAGGACAAAGGTCACAGTGCTTCTCCCAGTGAACCCACAGCATAACCGGTTCTGAGACCAACCCCCGAATTCTAGAAATGACACTTTGAGTTGCACGTGTAATCTGGGCATGCGCCCAATTTACGCGTATGACTTAATTTGAATAACAAGCCAATTAGTGGTGTTTATTGGCTTCTGAACAATTGGTTTTAATTTAAAATTATGTATCTAAATTTGGTGACCCGTCAAATGCTCATAGGACAATCTTGCGCCGACATTTGCGTGCACGGACAAATGTGCGTACTGAACGGGAGGTGACCTGACAATTAGGATACTATTTTGTCTTTTTGAGGGTTATAAAGTAAGCCACTTTTTTGAGGGGGGTGGGGGGGACCCATACTACACTCAAAACATTCACTTCCTATCTAGTGTTAGGTTTAGGTTTTAAATCATGATTATGGGAACCCTTTTAGTGGATATCTGGAAGGCCCTGATTTGCTCAGACTCCTCAGGCCCCTCAAGCCCCTCCAAAGGGACAGGGCCTGAGGAGTCTGAGCAAATCAGGGCCTTCCTTGGGCCACAATTCTCTTGTCGGGGCGTATTTGTCGGAACGCATTTGTTCTGCGCAGATTTGTCGGTGTACCGTAAATATAGGCTTAGGGTCCATTCTTAAAATTTACACCCAGTGCCAAAACAGGAGCACAGAAGTGGGAGGATCAGGGGAGTTCCTCACAGTTATGTGCAAAATGAGGGGCATCTATGCCAAATTTTAGGTGCCAAGTTTTGTACCACGTTTCCATTGGTACAAATGATCACACCTAAAATTAGGCCTGGCTTTAGGGCATAAGCAATATTCTATAAACCATGCTTAACTTTAGGCACCATTTAAAGAATAATGCTTAGGTCAGTGGTGTAGTAAGGGGGGGTTGACGGGGGGTGGACTGCCCTAGGTGCTGTCTTGATGGGGGCGCCAGCACCTCTCCTTCTGTTCGCTCCCTCTCCATCCCACTCCTCCCCTGCCACACGTACGCATCTTAACTTCCCCCCCTCCCCCCACCGTAGCTCTAGCTTTTCGTCGGGGCGAGCAGCAGCTCCAACCTGCTGCTCGCACTGGCCTCGGCGCTCTCCTCTGATGTTATTTCCGGATCCCGCAACTAAAAAGTGATGTCAGAGGGAGAGCCGGCAGCAATGTGAGAAGCAAGTTGGAGATGCTGCTCTCGCTGGGGAAGTTAAACAGGTACGGGGGAAGAGAAGAGGCGCACATGCAGCCAGGGGGAGGAGGAAGGAGTGGGGAGGAGGAGAAGAAGGTAAGGGGGGGTACCACTGCCTCACTATGCCAGTGGCTTAGGTGGGGGTTTTTGGCCCTAATATTTTAGGCACAATGGCCCTGGTTCTATAAATGGCACCTGAAGTTAGACCTAGATAAGTTAGTCTAGCTGATCTAGGCACCTAACTTAAGTTTTCAATTAGGCTTAATTGGCACTGATAATTGAAGAGAGTCATTATAATGTAATTAAAAAAAAATTAATTATCAGTTAGGTGTCTAACTCGGTAGACACGGTTAGGCATGAATTCTGAGCAAGCTTTGACTAATTTAGGCACACGCATTTAGGCCGTGAAAACCCTGGCCTAAATGGGAGTATGCCTAAGGTTTCAACGCCTACTAGTGCTTGAGTGCTTAGCTTCCTCCAGGCGCAATTCTATAAACGGTACCTAGCAGATGATTGACAATTGTGCTCAATGGTGCCTAGACTTAAATGCCGTATATAAAATCAGTAATAAAAATAAGGAACATGGATCTTTTTCATCAAAATTCAACCCCAAAACTGAATCGATTACACTGTCTAAGGTTAAAGGATATTTCTTAGTCACTTTATATTATAATATTTAGGCAAAACTATACCTTTGAACCATTTTTCTTTTTATTTGATGATATTTCTTGACCTTTTGACCTTTTCTACACACCCAATTAATAAACCCTCATGCACACTTTAACCACCCCCCAATCAAAGGTATAGAAAGCAAAAAAATATATGACGGGCTATTAGCCACCAGAGCAGCGAAACTAGACCGCCACCTCTCCAATCTGCTATGACGCCCTACTATAAAACATTCAGGAAAGAACTTAAAACTTTTCTATTCAAGAAATCTGTCAAATGATCTAACTAAATCTGATCGACCCTCCACAGATCCCGACGCATACTACATCTATTAACCATGTATTCTCCCTGGAAATGCCCAGGCCAACTCTTGTTATAAACCGCCTAGAATCGAATGGTATTGGCGGGATAGAAGACACCAATGTAATGTAATGTAATGATAAACTAGGAGGAATGGTATATCATTACATTACATTAGTGATTTCTATTCCGCCTTTACCTTGCGGTTCAAGGCGGATTACATTAGAATTGTATGATATTAAGAAGTACATATTGTTAAGGAATAAGAAGCTCTAAGGAATAGTTTGAACATTTTCTAATTTGATAAGAAGTAGATAGTATTGCAGGAGGAGTTTGGGGCATGTCTGGTTGTGTTAGATTGGTTTTATGTATTTTTTTGAAAAGTAGGGTTTTTGTTTCTTTTTTGAAGGTTTTGTAGTCTGTGGTCGAGATCAGCAGATTGGTGAGTTGTCTGTCCAGTTTTGCTGCTCTGGTGACCAGTAGATTGTCATACAGTTCTCTTCGTTTGACGTTTTTGGTTGGCGGGTGTGTGGGTTCTCCTGTGTCTGGTTGAGGTAGATTGAATTAGTCGATTGTTCCAGTAGGTTGGGCTGTCTCCATTTATAGCTTTAAATAGAAGGCAGTAGAACTGTTCGTAGGCAGTAGAATCGTTCATATTGTATATCATACAATATGAACAGTTTTCAGTGCATAGGACCTCACATAACATACGTTATCCCAAGTCCACATTCTGTCCAGTTTTCAAATAATCATTTATACCATTATCTCTATCTCATCGCTTATTTTGTTATTTATTATAATGTTTTTGTTAGTAATGTGTGCCTGTATTTCATTAGTGTTCAATTTCATCAATCAGGCTACTTCAGTAATGTTTCGTTTCATCAATCAAATTGCCCTATAGATACAAATTTTTATTTTCTCGTTATAATAATAATAATAACAGCTTATATACCGCAATACCGTGAAGTTCTATGCGGTTTACAAAGATTAAGCAAAGGTACAAATTGATTGACTTTAAGAGGGGAGGAAGAAAGAGGGTTAATAGGACAGGAAATCCATTTTTGAGGAGAGAGTGATCAATAGAACAAGTTAATCGCTATAGAGGGGAGAGAGAAGAGAGGATCAGTTGTCTCGATACTTTAGGAACAGGTGTGTTTTCTGACGTTTCCTAAATTCCTCATAAGTAGTGGGCGAAAGCAATTGTTCTAGGTCTTTACCCCATGATGCTGCTTGGTGCGAGAGAAGATGTTCATGGTGTTTTTTCAGTTTACAACCTCTCTCTGGGGGGGAAACGAAGTTGGAATGTGAGCTTCTCTTGTGTCTGTTGGCTGGGAAGACGAAAAGGTCAGTTATATATTTAGGGGCAAGTCCGTGTAGTGCTTTGAAGCAGAAGCAGGCAAATTTAAACTTTACGCGCGCCTCCATTGGCAGCCAATGCAGCCGCCGGTAGTAGGGTGTCACGTGGTCAAACTTGCTCAGCCCAAAGATCAGTTTGACCGCTGCATTTTGCATCAATTGTAAACGCTGCATGTTCTTTTGGGAAATTGCTAAATAGGCGATATTACAGTAGTCAAGTAGACTCAGTACGAGGGATTGGACTAGGGTTCTGAATGCCGCTGTATCGAAATAAGCTTTAATGGATCTGAGTTTCCTGAGAGTGAAAAATCCCTTTCTGATCAAGGAGTCCACCTGGTCTCTCATGGTTAGGCACTGATCCAAAGTTACACCTAGTATCTTAAAACTTTCAAATCAGCAACACTTATCTTGTACAGCAAGCTGCCGGTCCAACGTTGGATCACTGGACTTCAACTACCATCCTCCTAGGGCTCCTTTTATCAAGCTGCGCTAGCGGTTTAACGCGTGTAATACCGTGCGTTAAACCGCCGGCCGCGCTAGCCGCTAACACCTGCCTTGAGCAGGCAATAGTATTTTGGCCAGCGCGTGGGTTAGCGCATGATTATAAGTCACACGCGCTAACCCCGCTAGCGCGGCTTGATAAAAGGAGCTCCTAGTTTATCACTTGAGGGTTTATTAATTGGGTGTGTAAAAAAGGTCAAAAGGTCAAGAAATATCATCAAATAAAAGAAAAATAGTTCAAAGGTATAGTTTTGTCTAAATATTATAATATAAAGTGACTAAGAAATATTCTTTAACCCTAGACGGTGTAATTGATTCAGTATATAAGAATCCGTGCCAATATGTATAATTCCGTTCCAAATGTATATAGATTTATCGGTACTCGCTCAGAATATTTTAAAATCAGACCCGACTGGGGGGGTCACAAGGACTGGAAATCGATAACAGCTGCTTTATAAAAAAAATCAAAGGAAGTCTGCTGAAACTGAGGGCTCCTTTTACTAAGGTGCGCGCTACCGTTTTTAGCGCACACTTAGCGCGCACTACAATGCCAAGCGCACTAGACGCTAACGCCTCCATAGAGCTTGCGGTAGTATTTTTCATTTAGCACGGGGTTTGCATGCGCTAATCTTCAGCGCGCGCTAAAAACGCTAGCGCACCTTAGTAAAAGGAGTTCCAGCAGTCCGCCATTTACTTCAAGCGTTTAAAAACTTGTACTGAAAATCTTTCACTGTAACTATGACAACCTGTAAACTGTGTATTATGTATGTTGGTACACTTCTCCCTCCATATTCACGGTTTCAGCATTCGCGGTTTCGATTATTTGTGTTTTTTTACCTTGGGGGTTCCTCCCCCCAAATTACGTCAGCTTGCATACCGAAATCGCTGATTCCAAGCGTTTACAGAGAAAAATCGCCAAGTCTCGGCACTTTCACGATGGTTTTTAATAGAAAACCGTGAGTAACATATGAAAATGTTATTCGCGGTTTTTCTGTATTCGCAGGTCAGTTAATCCCCTATCACAGCGAATACAGAGGGAGAAGTGTAACTACAAAAAGTCAGTATACAAGTCCCAGTCCCTTTCCCTGATGTCATAATGCCTGACAGAAACCCAAATAGTACTAACATTCCAGAGCTCATATTGTGATGTCATAATGCCACATTCCACCAGTGCCTAAGAGCCAACCTCATCAGTGATGTCATAATGGCTTCACTGTTCTATACTTGGCTCACGTCTGATATTATTGGAGGAGAGTGTGGTGCAGTGGTTAGAGCTACAGCCTCAGCACCCTGAGGTTGTGGGTTCAAATCCTGTGCTGCTCCTTATGACCCTGGGCAAGTCATTTAATCCTCCACTGCCCCAGGTACATTAGATAGATTGTGAGCCCACCAGGCCAGATAGCGAGAATGCTTAAAGCACCTGTATGTAAACCGCTTTGAGTGTGGTTGTTTACACTTCTCCCTCCGTATTCACGGTTTCAGTATTCACGGTTTTTAGCTTGCTGGCTCCTCCCCCCAAATGACATCAGCTTGCATAGAGAAATTGCTGATTCCAAGCGTTTACAGAGAAAATTGCTGATTCCCGGCACTTTCTTCACCGTGTTTTGCCTCTCCTTCAGGAACAGGCTAGGTCTCCCACCATGTTATTCGCGGTTTCACCATATTCACGATAGTTTTTAATAGAAAACAGTGAGTAACATATGAAAAAGTTATTTGCGGTTTTTCTGTATTCGTGGGTCAGTTAATCCCCTATCACAGAGAATATGGAGGGAGAAGTGTATTAGATGGTGTCAGGTCAAAAGCGCGCCGGGACAAAGGCGCGCCCAGACAATTGAGCGCAGTGCGGAGGTGCGCGCTGCAGAAAATTACTGTTTTTATGGCTCCGACGGGGGTGGGGGGAACCCCCCCACTTTACTTAATAGAGATCGCGCCGCGTTGTGGGGCGCTGTGGGGGGGTGGGGGGTTGTAACCCCCCACATTTTACTGAAAACTTCACTTTTTCCCTGTTTTTAGGGAAAAAGTTAAGTTTACAGTAAAATGTGGAGGGTTACAAGCCCCCAAACCCCCCATAACGCCGGCGCGATGTCTATTAAGTAAACTGGGGGGGGCTCCCCAACAAAAACCCCCGTTGGAGCCCCTAAAAACTGTAATTTTCTTCAGCGCGCGCCTTTGTCTTTTGCGGGGTTGTCTATGAACCGTATTAGATCCCTAGTATATGCCGAGTTAGGATAAAAACCTATTTTGCAAAAACTTATATTGTAACTATGGCATATTGTAACCCATTAACTGTATATTATGTACGTTAACCTGTAACCCGTTTTGAGCTCGTTGGGGAGAAAGGGATAGAAAAATGAAATTAATTAATTAAGATAAATTGTGTAATGGCTTCTCAAGAGTTCATAAAAAAAACCCAGTTCTGTCCATCCCCTGGTGTGTACAGCAAAAATCCTAGCAAGCGGCATGTCATAATTAAACAGCTGGAAAGTTTGCACAGCTGCAGCAAATGCTGGTGATCGTGTCCAGCTGATGAACAGTATTTTAATGACCTTCTAAGACTCTGGTTTGTTATCATTTCCAATGCGCACAAGCGAGAATCAAATACACACGAATAGAAGTTTAAATGAGTAAACTCTGTATCGTTCCTTGCCATCTTACATATTGGATCAGACCAAAAGTCCACCAAGCCCAGCATCTGGGTTCCAACAGTAGCCCGTTTAGATTAAAAGTGCCCGATTGGATCAAAAAACATAGATCCATTCCTGGTTCCTCAAACCCAGAAATAAGCAATGGCTGTTCCAAATCTACATTACATTAGTATTGGGTGTTTTGCCTATTAGTAATTGACATTTTTTCACCCTGACTTTTTGGATTGTTTCAAACCTGTAATCAGGCATTTTTCCAGTGATATGAAGAATCCTATATAATAAAACCCTAGCTGCGCATGCGCACTCTTACCTGTGTGTTCCGTGATCTCTGATCTGTGATCAGTAGGTCTTTGGCAGCAGGAGTGCGCATGCGCGCTTATATCGCTCCCTCTCTCTGTGGCAGCCAGGACTGGCCTGCAGCGCTAGACTCCCTGCTCTCCACCTCCTCAAGCAAAAATTAAAAGCTGCGGTTTCGACTCCTCTCATAAGCCGCACCAGCGTCGGAGAAGGCTTCCGACGCTGGCGGAGATCATGAGAGGAGCTGCCACGGCACTTTTAAACTTTTTTTTTAAAAAAACCTTCGGCCGCAGCAGGCCAGCCCACGGGAAGGAAGGGGGGGGGGCCGACAAAGAAGAGGACTCCAGCCACAGGAACGCAATAAGGGAAGGGGGAGGGGCCGAACGGAGCAGGCCAGAACGCAGTAGAAGAAGGGGGGAGGAGCCGAACGGAGCAGGCCAGATCGCGGTAAGAGAAGGGAAGGGAGGGTGAGGGAAAATGCTGCTACTGCTGCACAGGGACCTGGAGGGGAAGGGAAATACCGCTGCTGCTTCAGCACAGGAAAGTGGAGGGGGCATAAGGAGAAAAATGCTGTTGCTGCTGTACAGGGAAGTGGGGTGGAAATGCTGCTGCACAGGGAAAAGGAGGGAAAGTGAGACAGAGAGACAGCGGGAGGGAGGGAGACAGAAAGAAAGGAAGAAAGACACAAGGGCAGGGAGAGGGATAGAAAGACAGACAGAGAAAGGGGGCCAGGGAGAGAGAGACACAGCGGGAGGGAGGGAGACAGAAAGATATATATTCTAGCACCCGTTAATGTAACGGACTTAATGACTAGTTAAGAATAACCTGTGAATCTTGGGATTATGAAAGACTTATCAAGTTTCTCAAGTGTTTTATATACCGCCAATCAAGGCTATCTAAGCGGGTTTACAATCAGGTACTCGAGTATTTTCCCTCTCTGTCCCGGCAGGCTCACAATCTATCCAATGTACCTGGGGCTATGGAGGACTGAGTGACTTACCCAGGGTCACAAGAAGCAGCATGGGGTTTGAACCCACAACCCCAGGGTGCCGAGGCGGTAGCTCCAACCACCGCGCCACACACTCCTCCTTTGTCCGGGTTTTGAAAAGCTGATCAGATCGGGGCCGAGTCTGGTTTGCATCTGCATATGCGTGAAAGCGATGCAATGCCATAACGTGTGCGCGCGCATGCGTGCGACATGATAATGTCACACCTGCACACGCGCAGATGCATTCCAGGCCCAGCCCAAAGAAATGAGGTTTGCGTAGGACTGGGGTTGGGGGGGGGGTGGAACAAGGAGGACCTAGGGAGCAGAACAGAGCAGGGCCACGTGTCCTCCTTTACCAGATGCAAAATCTGGCGACCCTAGGAATGGATGTCATTGACACTGGTCAGCAGCAGCGGCGTAGCTAGGGAGGGTGGCGCTTCGGGGCAGTGGTGCTCTGCATAGAGTTGCCAGATTTTCCTTTCGGAATGTCCAAAGCCCTAACCCCCACCCCCCCAAGCCCGCCCTAGCCCTGCCCCCCACTGCCTGCCTTGTTGGACAGGGACGAAGTCCGTGCATGCGCGAACACTACGTGATGGCATCATCACATAGCATCCATGCAAAACCCGGTCAAAGCTGTCCGAACCCCTGGACATGTCCTTAAAAGGAAGAGATGTCCAGGGAAATCCGGACGTCTGGTAACCCAAGCCCTGCATCGCTGCACTGTGCGCCCTCTGCTCTTCCCCACCGCTTGAGTGTCCACCCCCACGTGCCTCCTCAAACTCATTCACAATGCAAGAAACTATGACCACGTAACGCGTTTACTAATCAAATCTCACCGGCACCCAGTTACTCATCGAATCATTCTTAAAATTTTTGCTCTCGTCATTCAAAAAGCTCTGGCTTCGAAAGATCTGTAATTCCATAGATAAATTACTCATCCCACACAATATTCCGTGTTCACTTCGGTCGATGGATTCCAAAATTGGTAACAGTCCCATCTCTGAAAATTACCCAAGATATTTTTTCGGTTTTGGCGCCTCAGCTCTGGAACGGCATGCCAAAACATTTATGAGAGGAAAATAATCTGAAACAACCTGAAAAGCTTCCTATTTAAAGATGCCTACAGTCTTGAGTCTTTCTCGAAAGGGATCACCTGTAATTTTCTCTTTCTATATATATATATAGAATTTTTAATTTTTTTCCTTTCTACAACTTTTCTCCCTTCTTTCTCTTTTCAACTTTCTCTCCATCTCTTCTTTTTTTCTTTTTCAACTCTCTCCCTTCCCTTATCGTACTTTCCATATATGTTTTCTCTTTAGCCTTTAAAAAACCCCAAATAGTATAGCTCCCCCTCCCGATTCACAGTTTCCCCAATCGTGAATTCAGTTATTCACGATTTTTTTTTTTTTAGCTTTGATTTTTCATTGAGAAACGCTGCCCCCGACATCCCCCAGACCTTACCTGATGACGCGGGGCAGGAGCGATTTTCCTACGCTCCTGCCCCTTGCAGAGCCGTGCTTTGAGTTCCCGTGGTCTCGAGAGATAACAACGAAAACTCCCGTTGTAGTCTCGTGAGACCACGGGAATTCACAGCACGGCTCTGCATGGGGCAGGAGCGTAGGAAGGTCGTTCCTGCCCCGCTAGACTGCCAGGTAAGGTCGGGGATGCAGCAGGGAGGCAGGAAGGAGGGTGGGGTGGGTCAGAGCCGGCCCCAAAAATTATTCGCTATTTTCCCTATTCCGCCCCTAACCCCCGCGAATATTGAGGGTCTGCTGTACTTCTATCCCTTCTACCCGTTTGCATGAGGGGTCCTTTTACTAAGACGTGTTAAGCAATTTAGCACACGCTAATCAATTTAGCACACGCTAACGATTACTGTGTGCTAAATGTTAAGGCGCCCATTATATTCTAATCAATTAGCACACGCTAAATCGGTTAGCATACCTTAGTAAAATGACCCCTAGGTCTGTCCAGTCTATTGTATTTTATATAGTGCGTGTTATAAATTTTAATTGTATGCTTTTTTAAATTACTTATTATATATCGCTTAGAAAATTGTGCTAAGCAATGAAATCAAATTTTAATCAAAGCTGAAACTGGCATCGGCGCGAGCAGCATTTTCCACCTGCTGCTCACGGCAGCCCCGGCTCCCTTCTGATGTCACGTCCTGGCCCCATGACCAGGACGTGATGTCAGAAAGGAACCGAGGCCGCTGCAAGCAATAGATGGAAGATGCGAACATTTCAAGAGGAGGGGTGGAGAGGAGAAGAGGCGATGGTGCCCTTGAGAAGATGGCACCCGGGGTGGTCCACCCCCGCCCCACCCCCCCTATGCTAAGCCACTGGTCAGCAGTGTAGTGACCCTGCATGGTAAGATATTTGGCAGCTTTCTGTGGCCCCAGCTTAAACATTAATGAAGAGCACTGCACTAGGGTCTCACATTCTCTACTGGGAAACTGAGTCCCAGGTACACTGGAAAGTCTTCAGTTTCCCTTTGTGCAAGATTCATCTTGAATTCCACTCCCTGAGTTATTAGGTTCTGTCATTCGGACACATTTATCCCTATGTATCTCTTTACAATGTCGGTGCCAAGAGCAAAACTACCATTCGCCATTCAGTACAGTGTTTTCAACCGATACGCTAATAAAATTTTTACTCATTGCCTTGCCACCGGTGCCTGACTTTGTCCCAGAAATCAACGCTGCAATATTATGAACTGAAAGCAAAGCTCTTGCAGGTCTGGAATTTCCTGAGCTTCAGAAGCCTGCTTTGCACTAATGGATTTGATCTGGACCGGAGTACTCCCCGGGGACTCATCAGGAAACTCATGCAATTATTTCTGAGCTAAAAATAAAGTCATCTGGTAAGTCTTGATCAGCGAAGAGTTTAAACAAATCTAATAACCTCACCAGTCTGGATGGATCTGGAATAACCTTAGCAGAGTACTGCAACTTTGTAGAGTAGTTCTGTCTCTTCCATCAATCATCAGTGAAGAAGTCATATCGGAACACGCTTCCCATTTGTTTCCTGGCAGTTAGCACATGTACTGAACAATAACCTATTTCAGCTGTCAACATAAATAACCAAAAAGACAAATGTGTGCCTGTTTGTAACTCACTTTGAACTTGGATTTGGAAAGGCTTGTAATTAAATCTCAAATCCCCCCAAATGAGGTGTGAGAAATAATAATGCATGATAGTGCGAAGCAATTGTGATTTTTTTTTTCCAGGCTAGACAATGTGGGTTGTAAACATAACTCATATCTGGAATTCTGGTCTTTAGGAATGATTTAGCCCAGTGAAGTACTTAGCATATGTAACACCCGGGGCTGATCATTTTTAAAACACCCCCTCCTCTATTTGAAAAACGTGATTTACAATAATCCACAACTCACACAACAAGAGTGTACCTAGGAAAAGGCAGCATCTTACACGCAGCAATGAGGTCTAGAACATCAACACACCCATTGTAAATCTAAACAAGCCAGATTAGTACAGATCGATCCTGCACAGTCAGTGCTATCTGAATACCATGATTTTTTTTCATACACAGAGCACAGAAAACCCTCGCAAACTAAACTGCTTCTATTGTATGCAAATAGATCTCATGCATATTCATTGTAGAAATCTTGAAAACCTGACTGGGTTGTGATTCTCAAACGCCGTGGTTGTCCATCCCTGCAAGACTGGTCTACATTTATTTGTTTAAATATGAAATTAAATAATTTAAAAAAATAATTTGGTGTATGGTTTTACGTTTTATTATTTTATTGTTTTTGTTTCTTGTTCAAACAAAGAGGGACTGCAGACGAGCGTACAAGATGCAGGCTATGTTTATTAAAACAATTACTTATTGCGGTTTATGTCACCGCCTTTGTTCAAACCAGGGGACCCGACACGGTCCGTGTTTCGGTTAACACGCCTTCATCAGGGGTCCCTAATTTGTAAAGGTATCAAATCAAACCGCAACAGAAATAAACGTGAGCCTGTGTGCAGGGCAGGATTAACCAATAGGCCAAGTAGGCACGTGCCTAGGGCCCAGAATGGTCAGGGGGGCCCCATGAAGGAAGGCATCAAGACTGTTTTTTCCAAACAACGATGGGCCCCTCCAGCATCGATCGGCAATGCGGGCCCCACCCCAATCAGCAACGCAGCCTTCCCCCATCGACGGAAAGTAAGACAAGCAAGCAACGCGGGTAAGAAAGGCAACGGGAACTGTAATTGCGCAAGCGGTGCTGCTTGCCCAAAGCTTCCCTCTGATGCAGCTTTCTGTTTCCGCCTGGGTGCATGGTGGGGTGAGGTGGGGCGGGGCAGGGGGGCCCAGTGTATTTGTGTGCCTAGGGGCCCTCGACGAATTAATCCCGCCCTGCCTGTGTGGTGCAAAAATAATCGCCGGAAGAATATCTCCTTGGAAGCTTTGCAAGAATGCGCCCTGGTTTGTACAAAGGCGGCGACATGAACCGCTATAAGCAATTGTTTTAATACACGTAGCCTGCATCTTGTACGCTTTTCTGCAGTCCCTCTTTGTTTGGGCTGTTTGCGTTTTCCTGCAGACCAGTTGGGTTTTGCTCTTGCTTTCGTTTGCCCTTTGTTTCTTGTTCAAAATTCTCGGCCTCTTTCAACTGGATTCATTTGCCCCCGAAGCGACACACATAATTTTCAATGCTATTTAAAGTACGATCGTTTTATAATTGGTATTATGACATAAGTGCAATGAAACAGAGCTCTGTGGTTTTCGAATTGCTTCCTCACAGACCTCTGCCCTGGCTGCTTAGAAAGAAACCAGAGGGGACCCTGCAAGGCTGGTCTTTGAGCCTTCAAATTAATTTATAGTGTATGGTACATGTTGTGACTTCAATCCAACCTTATGAGCCTTGTGGCTCTTGTATCCCCTACTGCCTTCTGCTTTCAAACCCTGTACCTGACCAGCTGCCTGGGCTTCTGAATTACCACGAGTGCTTCATTCGTTGCCCTTAACCGTGCGTTCAATATCTCAGAGGCTCTTCATTTCAGGTATAGACTCTCGAGCACCTAAAGTCTGAATAATCAAGAAAGCAGCAGGGTGAGATTAAGCCCCATGAGGCGAAAAGCACGTCTTGTGTACTCCAACAATGATCAATACGGACTGTCACAGCACAATTATTCCTATCTTTCCTCCTTGTGGTGCTAGAGTATGATAAGGAACCAGAATCAAGAAACACAGTTGCGTTACTGGAAACTGCACATCCATTGGGCTGTTCAAAGCTACCGACTTATAACTACATCCAAAAAAGAGCACTGGTGTGACATAAAACCTAAAAAAAATTCAGGATCATGAGTATGAATTACCCCTCTTATAACATGCTAGTCTTTAAGCCCGTTACATTAACTGGTGCTAGAATATATGTGTCTGTCTGTCTCTCTTTCTGTCTCTCTATCTCCTTAGCCGCTGTCTATCTGTCTTTCTTTCTCGCTCCTTGGCTGCTGTCTGTCTGTCTGGCCCCCTGTCTGTTTGTCATTCTTTCTGTCTGTGTCTCTCCCTGGCCCCTTGTCTGTCTGTCTTTCTTTTTGTCTGTCTCTCTGTCTCCCTCCCTGGCCCCCTGCCTATCTCTCTCTGGCCCCCAGAGCAAACCAAGATTGCTGCCTGCCCCCCAGCACATCCCTCCTCCCAAAGCAGCCCCTTTTCCCTCTCCCCCTCCACTTTTTTCTGTCTGTCTCTCTCCCTGGCCCGCTGCCTATCTCTCTCTGGCCCCCGGAGCAAACCAAGATTGCTGCCTGCCTCCCAGCACATCCCTCCCCCCCAAAGCAGCCCCTTTTTCCTCTCCCCCCTCCACTTCCCTGTGCAGCAGTAGCAGCTGGACGCCTCGCAGCGCCTCTAAGGACACCCTCCTGCCATTACTCTTACCGCCACAAGCCGCACACACCGCAAGCTGCCGCGCGCCGCAAATGGAACATGGCACGGAAGCAGAAATCAAGGCGGCAGGGATCACGCCGTGTCAACTGTGCATGCGCGGGTAAGGGTTTTATTATAGAGGATAACAATTAGAATGTCTCCATCATGCTGTACTGGGTATTGTGCCTCTCAATAACACTCATGTAATGCATTCTTAAAGTACCAGAGATTTGACCTTAATCCCAAATAATGAAAAAAGTGTAACCTCTTTTCTGCATTCTCATCAGATTTAAGGACAGAGAAAGGTACTGCAGACAGCTGCACAAGATGCAGGCAAAGTTTATTTTAAAACAAACAAACACATCATTGCGTACAAGTAAACCACTTTATACAAGATAAGGGACCCAACACGATCTGTGTTTCGAACAACACGTCTTCTTCAAGGGTCCTGGTAAGAAAATATGTTAAATCATTAAATTATTACAATGTGGGTTCAGAATGAAGTGGTTGATGTGTTGCAAAGCAGTGACAGAGTGATGTGTATAGGATGAGGGGAGGGCTTTAAAATCATAAGTGTTTGAGGGTTCATAGACAAAATTGCGCGAGACAATGGCGCGCAGACAACTGAGCGCAAGGTTGACGGCGTGCCAAAGAAAAGCACTATTTTAAAGGGTTCCGATGGGGGGTGTTGGTGGGGAACCCCCCCTATTTTACTTAACAGACATCGCGCTGGCGTTGTGGGGGGTTTGGGGGGTTGTAACCCCCCTTATTATACTTGAAACCAAACTTTTTGCCTGTTTTTTAGGGAAAAAGTTCAGTTTTAAGTATAATGTGGGGGGTTACAACCCCCCAAACTCCCCATAACGCCAGCGCAATGTCTGTTAAGTAAAGTGGGGGGGGTTCCCCCCACACACACCCCCGTCGGAGCCCTTTAAAATAGTGCTTTTCTTCGGCGCGCCGTCAACCTTGCGCTCAGTTGTCGGCGCTCAGTTGTCGGCGTGCCGTTGTCTCACGCGATTTAGTCCCGTCACCGTGTTCGAGGCTTGTGCAGTTAAGGCAGAGCTTACAGGAATGGGACAGGGGCAGTGACAAAACTCGAGTTCCTGTGGGACATGGGGAATTTGTCCCCATGTCATTCTCTAATTTACACTAGAACCTTAAAAAAGGTACCCCTTTCCCCCACCTAAGTTTCAGTTCGAGAAACAATTTTCTCCCGAGCTGTGTAGGACGATCCACATCAAAACAGAAATCCTTTCTTTTCAAAGTAAAATTTCAAAACCAAGTTTATCCTTCTCGGCGGTCAATGTGAGAAGGAGAGGAGCTCACGAAACAATAGCGTGTGAGGAGCTTTCCAAGAAATTAGTCAAATCAATACCACCACCCGATAAGGGAGCCATAGACTCCCTCGTTCACGCCCTCCGCATGAAAATGAGAAGGACTATAATTCCACTGGGAAATTAGTCTAGCCTGAGAAATAGCAAGCGCCTCCCGAAAACATCTAGTCAGTAATATATCTGCAGATAAGATTCTTGTAAGTGTTTGTTCCTGTGGCATACTAACTGTGGAATGAAATGAAGATTCCCCGAATTATGCTCTCTCTTAAAGTAATAGCCTAATTTGGTATTTTCTGCAGAGCGTTAGATGGCTCATTGTCCTGTACGTGGGACATAAAATGAACCGAGGGATTAAGTGTGATCTACTGAAATCCTTCTTAGCAAGGCTTAAGAATTAAGAAGCAGCAATGTCAACCTAAGGGTCACTCTTTATGGGGCGCCCCCAGGCCCTCCCTGAAGAGTTTTCCACAAAGCTACTTGCACAGTAGACTCTCTGTTAACCGGAACTCAAGTAACCAGAATGCTCAAGCAACCTGAAAAAAAAAAAATCTAAGAAATGCTGTAATACGTCAAATGAAAATAAAATTAATTTCTGGGAGAAATTTAAGTGTAAACTTGGCACGCCGCACCTGAGTACGCCCACGCTTTGCCTACCACATGTCCAGTAGTTTGTTGGAACAGGTTACGGTATGGCATATTATGGGGTATAGAGCAGTGTTTTTCAACCTTTTTACACCTATGGACCGGCAGAAATAAAAGAATTATTCTGTGGACCGGCATCGGTCCATAGACCGGCGGTTGAAGAGCACTGGGCTAAGTCGTGGGCCAGACCCCGCCCATCTCTACCCAATCTCCACCCCAGACCCCGCCCCTATAATAGTACTAATTGCACCTTGCACGTCCCGTGCCTCATCTGAAAGCCTTCCCTCTGACGTTGCAACGTCAAAGAGAAGGCTTCTGGTTCAGGCGCAGGATGCCCGTAGGAGCCACTGCCCATGGCTTTATGCACAGAATCAGTTAGGAAGAGGGAGCTGGCTCGAAGATAATGCCGCATCGATCGCACTGTGGACCGGCGGTTGAAGAACACTGTTTTGTGCCTGATGCACGTGTTGGTCCTGTGGACCGGCAGGAAATTTCTGTGGACCGGCACTGGTCCATGGACCGGTGGTTGAAGAACACTGGTATAGAACTAGTTAAGCCTATTTTTAATAGTAACTCTCAAGCAACCAGAAACTACATTTATCTGGCATCTATCAATCCCCATGGGTGCCGGTTAACTGAGAGTCTACTGCACCAGCTCTCTTGGCACCTGATAATGTGCTCTCCTGTTTCTCTAGGGAGCGATAGACGGTTCTACATTTTCGTAAATATAAGTGCATCACATCCATTTGTCTTTATGACTGATATTCAGTGAACCTCTCCATTGAATACAGAATCTTAAAATGTTAATTATTTGTTTAAACTAGGACTGCTATTTACTGGCGTTGGAGAGGTTTCTGGGTCAGCTACTTACATGCAGTGTGTGAGTCGCTGCCTGCGCCATCCCTGCACGGAGTTCGCTGGAGGCGTAGGGAGCGAGTGCGGCTCCAACCAGTAACTGGGTTGGCTTTGGGGAGGGGGGGTGCTGCGGGCAGGCAGGCAGGCCAGAAGGGAGGGAAGGATCCCCGGCAATGGCCTCAGCCGGGGGGAGGGGGAAGGGATTGGGTAGGTGGCAGCGGCTTCTACTGACGGGCAGGGAATATCCTCCGCGGCGGCCAGGCCGCGTACCCCCAACAAGCAGCCCATGCACCTCTAAGGCAGGGGTAGGGAACTCCGGTCCTCGAGAGCCATATTCCAGTCGGGATTCCAGGATTTCCCTAATGAATATGCATTGAAAGCAGTGCATGCAAATAGATCTCGTGCATATTCATTGGGGAAATCCTGAAAACCCGACTGGAATACGGCTCTTGAGGACCGGAGTTCCCTACCCCTGCTCTAAGGGTACACGTATCGTGTGTGGCGAAACACTGCTCTAAGTTATACATGTTTAGCTCCTCAAGTCTCATCTCATAAGACTACTGCTGAAGATTCAACTGCATTTTGGTTACCTCTCTCTGGACTGCATCTAGCTTATCACCAGGGGTCTCAAAGTCCCTCCTTGAGGGCTGAAATCCAGTCGGGTTTTCAGGATTTCCCCAATGAATATGCATGAGATCTATGTGCATGCACTGCTTTCAATGCATATTCATTGGGGAAATCCTGAAAGCCCGAATGGATTGCGGCCCTCAAGGAGGGACTTTGAGATCCCTGCTTATTACTATCCTTTCTGAAATGCAGCGTCCAGAAGTGAACAAAGTCCTCTAAGTGAGATTTCATCGATGATCTACACCAGTGGTTCCCAAACCTGTCCTGGGGGACCCCCAGCCAGTCGGGTTTTCAAGATATCTCTAATGAATATGCATGAGAGAGATTTGCATATAATGGAAGTGACAGGTATGCAAATCTCTCTCATGCATATTCATTAGGGATATCTTGAAAACCCGACTGGCTGGAGGTCCCCCAGGACAGGGTTTGGGAACCACTGATCTACACAAAGGCAATATCGCCTCCTTTTTCTGCTTGCTAGGCCTCTTTCTAAGTATCCCAGCATGCCCCTGGTTCTAGCCACAGCCTTTTCACATGATTTTGCCACCTTAAGATCATCAAGCAGCATCACCCCAAGGCTTCTTTGGATTTCTGCACCCCGATTGCAAGTTCCACTGAAAAACACTGTCTTCTGTGAATGGTGCGGTATCTATTTGCATCAATCTCAGTCTTCAGTAGGTCCTCTCCAAAATCTGCCTCCATGTAAACAAACCAAAGTATATGAAAAAGTAAGGTTTCCCCCGGACTCATCTTCTTTTAGATGACCTATTCAGGCGTCCGGATGGCTTTTCAAAACCCCAGCACTTAATCCGGGTTTTGAAAAGCTTCCAGCAAGAAGCGACGTCGGGACGGCATCTGCGCTTGCACGGATGCAATGCGGTGACATCGCACGCATGCGTGCATGCCTGTGATGACATTCCATTATACCAGCGCATGCGCAGATGCCCTCCCGACAAGTGAACAGGTTGGAGGGGGGGGAGGGCCTAGGAAAGGACTTTAGTTCCGGAAAATCTGGTAACCCTATGAAAAAGCAAACATGTTTAACAAATACATTTGCTCAGTGTTCACAGAAAGATGGAGATGGCCTGCTGAATGCTGACAGGAATACATTATCCCACTGACCAGAACGGAGCTTAGCACGACTCTACAAGGTGCATGCACTTTGCTGAGGCTTGAAGTTGATTGTTTTTTTTTCCCCAACCACCTTGAATTTCCCTTGCAGAGGTGGGGTTTGAACTGGGACAACCTGGGACCCTGGGGACTACAGGGCGAGTGCTCTGACTGTTGAGCCATGACAGGGGTCCCTGTAGAGGTAGTACATTCAGCAGACTTTATCATTGCTGAGGCTCGGAGGCGATTGTTTTTTTTTCCCCAACCACCTTGAATTTCCCTTGCAGAGGTGGGGTTTGAACTGGGACCCTGGGGACTACAGGGCGAGTGCTCTGACTGTTGAGCCATGACAGGGGTCCCTGTAGAGGTAGTACATTCAGCAGACTTTATCATTGCTGAGGCTCGGAGGCGATTGTTTTTTCCCCCCCCCCTCCCCCACCTGGAATTTCACTGGCGGAGGTGGGGTTTGAACTGGGTCCACCTTTTTAGAGCCACACTTAGCACCTGTGCGAGTCGCAAAACTTATGCAGACCCATTTAGGCGAGCTAAAACCACGCCTGAATGCCAGCAACTTAGTTGTGCGTAGATCGGGCGTATTCTGTAACAATGTGCATAACATTTAGGAATGCCCAGGATCTGTTCCTGGCCATGCCCTCTTTCCAAATTCATGCAGTGCAACTGCAGCTTTTAATTAGCTGAAATTAGCATCAGTTACAAGCTGTTAATTGCCAATTATCAGTGCTAATTAAGATAATTAATTAAGTTATGGATACATATCGCTATGCGCACTAGTGTATGGCACAACGTAAGAATATAAGATTTGCTGTACTAGGACAAACCAAAAATCCATCAAGCCCAGAATCCTGTTTCCAACAGTGGCCATTCCAAAAACCTGGCAGAAACTCAAATAGTAGCAACATACCAGAGCTGAGATTGTGATGTCATAATGCCTCATTCCACCAATGCCTAAGAGCCAGCCTCGTCAGTGATGTCACAATGGTTTGACTGTCTTATACTTGGCTCACATATGAACATAACAATTGCCACACTGGGACACACTGAAAGTCCAGCAAGCCCAGTATCCTGTTTCCAACAGTGGCCAACCCAGGTCCCAAGTACCTGGAAGAAATCTAAAGAGTAGCAACATTCCAGAGCTGCAGCTGTGATGTCATAATGCCTCATTCCACCATTGCCTAAGAGCCAGCCTCATCAGTGATGTCACAATGGCTTCATTGTCCTATACTTGGCTCACATACGAATGTAAGAGTTGCCATACTAGGACAGACCGAAGGTCCATCAAGCCCAGTATCCTGTTTCCAACAGTGGCCAACCCAGGTCCCAAATACCTAGCTAGATCCCAAGTAGTAAAACAGATTTTATGCATCTTAAACAGAAATAAGCCGTGGATTTCCCCAGGTACCATATACAGAATTTGGGGGTATGTGAGTAGGGTAGATACCAAACTATGGACCTCAGGCAGCATTTGTGTGGAACTTCATGTCTCTTGGGTCCTGTTGTTTTGGGAATTTCAGAAGATGAGAGAAGTATTTTTGGGATGTTGCTACGTTGTTGGCATGTGAGTGGTATAGTGTGGTTTTATTTTATTGTTTTTAAGTGGTTTGTATGTGCCATGATGAAATCATGATGGCATCTGTTGGATAGATTGTTTCTTTGGCTTATGTCTTATGTTATTATCTTGCCCTATTTATCCTATTACACTGGCCAACACTCATTTTGGTGCCTCAAACATTAGACCTGTTTCTGGATATATTTAACCTGCTGATTCCAAAAATGACACCAGTTTTCTCTTATCAACTCTTGTTTTTGAGATACAGAACATGTACCATATACCACTCTTCATTCTGCTCGCCCATTAAAAAATCAGGAATTTTTTTTTTTTTTAATCTTTATTGATTTTTAAACTTTGAAGTGCAATACAATTAGTTAATCATGAACATTGTATGAAATGCACTATTAAATATACAATTAATACATTATATAGACATTTTCACCCAGTCTCGACGTAATTATTAATACAGTAATACCAATGATGCGATAGAAACATAGAAATGACGGCAGAAAAGGGCCATCTAGTCTGCCCACACCAAGACCCACCCCCTATCTATCTCCCTGAAGAGATCCGACATACCAATCCCATCTTTTCTTAAAATCTGGCACGCTGCTGGCCTCAATTATCTGTTGTGGTAGACTATTCCAGCGATCAACCACCCTTTCGGTGAAGAAGTATTTTCTGGTATTGCCATGAAATTTCTCACCCTTGATTTTCCATGGATGCCCTCTAGTCGCCGTGGGTCCTTTAAGAAAAAAAAGAGATCTTCTTCTATCTCGATACGGCCCGTGACATATTTGAACGTCTCGATCATATCTCCCCTATCTCTGCGTTCTTCGAGTGAGTATAGCTGCAACTTATCCAACCGTTCCTTGAGACCTGAAACCATTCTGGTGGCCATTCGCTGAACCGACTCAACTCTCCGCACATCCTTTTGATAATGCGGCCTCCAGAATTGCACACAGTATTCCAGATGGGGTCTCACCAAAGATCTGTACAATGGCATAATAACCTGGGGCTTACGGCTGATAAAACTTCTACGGATACAACCCATGATTTGCCTAGCCTTGGAGGAAGCTTTCTCCACTTGATTGGCAGTCTTCATGTCTTCGCTAATGATCACTCCCAAGTCGCGTTCTGCTACAGTCCTTGCTAGGATCTCGCCATTTAGGGTGTAAGTCCTGCATGGATTTTTGCCACCAAGGTGCATGACCTTGCATTTTTTGGTATTGAAACTTAGTTGCCAAGTCTTTGACCAATGTTCAAGCAGGAGTAGGTCATGCGTCATACTGTCAGGCATTTTGTCGATGACCGATGAGCTTTTGCCTACAATGTTGCATAGTTTGGCGTCATCGGCAAATAATGTAATTTTACCTCGAAGCCTCTCAGTCAAGTCACTTACGATTACAATATTGTGATTAAATTATTAAACTCAAAGTACATTTCCCTCCACCCCCACCCACCCTCCCTCCCTGGATGTGTAAGGATATCTCATATAAAAGAAAAAATTTGACTCCTATTGTACTGCAACAAGAGTAGCCAATGGACTCCATATACCATTAAAGGACTTACTATTTCCCAAGTGTTCCGCCATCATTCTTTCATATTTATACGCGGTACATACATTTACCCACCAAAAAATTTAATTGATTCTGTCATGGTTCTTCCAATTATGAGTAATAAGTTGAACACCTATTCCTGTTAAGATCAGGAAAAGACAACTTTTATACCTATCTAAAGTAGGTTTCACATGAAGTATTGTACCACAAATTATCGCCTCATAGGACAGCGGAATAGATGAATCAAGAATGAAATTTATTTGTCCCCAAACTGACTTCCAAAAACCAAATATCAGTGGACAATAATACAACAGACAATCCAAAGTCCCTATATTAATATGACAATGCCAGCATCTATTAGACTTAGAATTATCTATTTTTTGTAAACGAACTGGGGTCCAAAATAAATCCTATGTAATAAAAATAACCATTTGTCTCATAGATGCTGAAGCTGTACATTTCAACCTCCAAGTCCAAATTTGTGGCCAACGAGACACAGAAATATACTATTTAATCTCGATGCTCCAAATATCTCTAAGAATATTTTTTGGTTTCTTATTTAAAAATTCAGAAATCAATTTGTACCACTTGGCGGCCTGATGTCCGACTAGATCTGTCTGGTAGCAAAGGATCTGCAAGCTGTAATGTGTTTTTAAGTTTTTCCATTCAGGGAACCACCTATATTGTAGGTGGTTGCAGTACAAGGGGGCACTCAGAGAAATTGAAAGGGAAAAGGTTTAGAACAAATGCCAGGAAGTTCTTTTTCACTCAGAGGGTGGTGGATACATGGAACGCGCTACCGGTGGATGTGATAAGCAGAAGCACGCTACAGGGCTTCAGAGAAGGTCTGGGCAGGTACCTGGAGGACAAAGGGATTGAGGGGTACAGATAGGAGTAGAGGTAAGGTTATAGGGATAGGATTGAGGTAATTTATAAAATTAGTCAGAGACCACTGTTCAGGCAGTGGGCCTGATGGGCCGCCGCGGGAGCGGACCGCTGGTCAGGATGGACCTCTGGTCTGCCTCAGCGGAGGCAACTTCTTATGTTCTTATGAAACTTTAAAATGCCAAATGATTGTTGCAGCTGTGATAGATCAAGCAGTTTACCATTAGACATAACATCATATAATGTCCGAATACCTGCCTGCATCCAATTCTTCCAGGCCATCCCAGCACCGCCTATTTGAATCTTGGAGTTTAACCATAAGGACTGCAAAGTAGATTTCATTATAGGAACATCTGTCAGTTTGTCAATAAATTTAATTGTTTTCCATGTATCCAATAAAATTATGCTATCCTTAGCATTTCTAGGCAATCTGATACTTAGTACATGAGACAGCCACATCGGGGACATAATTTTCCATTCTAAATATAACCAGTCTGGAAGATGCTCCATGAGCTCAGGGAAAATCAGGATATTTTAATGTAGGGTTTAAATTAATATCTGTTACGCATGAAGGGAGTGGACAATCCCGCAAAAGATTCCAACAATAGTCATAAGAACATAAGAATCGCCGCTGCTGGGGTCAGACCAGTGGTCCATCGTGCCCATCGTGCTCACGCGGCGGCCCCCCCCAGGTCAAAGACCAGTGCTCTGCCATCATGTGTGCATCTCCCAACTTCCTTGGTATCTGGCTTCCATTGTTTTTAGGTCTTGGTGAAATCTTTTCACCTTGCTCCTCTCTTAAGTCACCAAGGCTCTCTGGAAAGCGATCTAAGTGACTGTACAGATAATGGACTTTAACACTCATGTTCCGGCCGAGCCTGTCGAGACAAAAAAGAGCATATCCTCTACTAACTGTGTGTAGTTGTCTGCCTTCTTGCTGCCAAGAAAGATTTTCACAACAAGAAAGGCACATGATTCGATCTCATTCATCCATGCTATGAAATGTGGGTCATTTATAAGTTGTCCGATCTGTGGACCATCGAAAATTCCTGCCTTCAGTTCTTCCGTGGTAAGTCCAGGTAACGTGCGCGCTATGTATTCAATGCACGAATCGTCTTTATTCAGAGCCTTTGCAAATTGTTTCATCAGGCCTAGCTTTATATGTAGTAGTGGCAGTAGGATTCCCTCTCGTGCTAACAAAGGTTCATTGATTACATTTTGTCCTCCAATCACCAAATGCTCCCTCGGAAGCCAATCTTTTTTTGACCGATGTTCATGTTTGGCTCTACTATCCCAAAGGCATAAATTCAAAGTAGAGCTTATGTGGTCTATCCAACGCAATTTTCTGAATCAGTGCCCCAAATAACCCCAGAAACAGGTTAAAAAAAAAAACAAACCCAAGGCACGAATAATTTTTTTTGTTTTTTTTTGTTGGTCTGTATTATTTCTTATGATTTTATTGTCCTCTGTTTAGTACTGGGGATTGGCAAACTAACGCCCCCTTTTCTCAAGCTGCATTAGGGGTTTTTTTATCGCCAGCCGCTGCTCTTTGAGCATCGGAGCTTTTCCCACTGCGGCCGGCGATAAAAACCTAAAGCGGCTTGATAAAAAGGAGCCAAAATAAATAAACTTGCAAAACTGAGAATGGGCAAAGATATGGGACCAGACAAGATACATCTCTGGATACTAAGGAGGCTCGAACAGGTCTGCTAAAGGACATGCCCAATAGATCTTAGTTAACCTTTAAGTTTAGGAAAACCTGAATACCTCCAGCTGGATGGACTGTATATGAAATGGACTCAGACATATGGCTCAGGTATTTGCTTGTTAGAGATCAGCTGAAGTCTTACTTACAAGATACACATGCTGCTGCGAGACTCTTAAAGAATCTCAGTACCCCCTACTTTGTCTCAGTACCCCCTACTTTGTCTGCTGTACATTGGTTACCAATTAGAAAGTGTTGCATGTTTGTCTGAATACTAGCTTTCAAAGTGTTTCATAAAATGATTCCCCGATTATATTGCTGAGAAGTTGCCAGCCTAATGTCCCAACACGTTCTTCATGTTCCCAGAATGAGAAGCGATTATGTGTTCCTCCAGCTAAAAATCTCGTCAGCGAGCGTGCTCCGTCTTCATGATGGCACTGTGAAATCGGCTCCCTTCTGAGGTCAGATCATTGGCAGTAAATAAACACTTCTGTGTTTTCAATTTAATTTCATCATAGCTTTCCCCGTTTTACAAAACTGCAGAAACGGTTATTAGCACAGGCTAGAGCGCCGAATGCTCTGTGCTGCTCCCGACGCTCATGAGTGTCGGGAGCAGTGCAGAGCATTCAGTGCGCCAGGGGGGCCCAGTGTACTTGTGTGCCTAGGGGCCCTCGAAGAATTAATCCTGCCCTGATCAGAAGGGAGCCGATTTCACAGTGCCATCATAAAGACAAAGCCGCACTAGCGGTAAGAACTCCGACGCTCATAGGATTTCTATGAGCGTTGGAGTTCTTACTGCCGTGGCCGGCACTAATAAACATTAGCGTGGATTTGTAAAGGAGGGGGTAAGTTTATATATTATCAAGTTTCAAGTTTAATAACATTTGATATGCCGCTTAAAAATTGTCCAAGTGATGTACATTACATTTAAAAACTTTTGGGGGTATATAATTAAGATGTGAACCAAAACAAGGCAGACTGAAACAAATAGGAAAGGAGGGTAGAACTACTGCCGTAATAGGAAAAAAAGACAAAAAAGGTCAACACAGTGGGGGAGGGAGGCTATGCTCTTTCTTATTAACTGTATTTTTAGGTCTATAAGACACACCAGACCATGAGACGCACCTATGTGTAGAGGCGGAAAAACCAAGAAAAAAAAAATTGGTTCAGAATTTTTTTTTTCCTTGGTTTTTTTTCTCCTCTACACATAGGTGCGTCTGGTGCTGGGAAGCCTGAAGCTTGAAGCCCGCAGCCCCCGTTACCTTTTTTAACAGGCTGTGGTCCAGCGCTGTCTCCTGCTGGATGGCAGCATTTCTCGCTGCAGAATGCGCATAAGGCAGGAGCGCGACCTTTGCGACTCCTGCCTGGTCCCGCTCTGTGATTGGCTGCCATCAGTTCTCGCGATTCGTGGAAAAAGTGCATCTTATAGAACAAAAAATACGATAATTTTGTTAAGGGGAGTTGGGGATCTAGGACAGAAAGGATATCAGATGTCAGGCATCCTTAAAAAAAAAAAAAAAAAAGTTTTAAGTTTGTTTTAAATTTATCTATATTTTCTTCCTTGGCCATGAATATCCAATCGCCAAAACCATAAAAATACTGGGTATCACTCTAGACACTCACCTAACCATGGCTGACCACACAAACCTACTGGTGAATAAATGCTTTTACGTGCTGTGGAAGCTAAGGACTATTAAAAAATACTTTGAGACAACATCATTCAGATTACTGGCGCAGTCGCTGACCCTATCTACCCTAGATTACTGCAACATCGCCTACCTGGGAATTCCAAAAAAAAAACAGTACAAAAATTAGATTAGTGCAAAACACTGCAGTTCGCTTGATCTTCGGACTGAGAAAAAAAGACCACATTAGCCCCTATTACAAGAAATTACACTGGCTACCTGTGGAGGCGCGAATACTGTTCAAATTTTCTTGTATCTGCTTCAAACAAGTCTGGGGCCTAGCACCTTCCTACCTGCAAACACACTTCACTCTACACAACCCCACACGTACCACCAGAAACAAAATCATCTTCGCATACCCAAAGATCACAGGCTGCAAATGCAAATCCTTCCTAGACAGAACCTTCATGTTCCAAGCAAACAGACAGCAATCCTGGCTGGGAAACCACATAAATAAAGCCAGACAGACCTACCACACATTCCGAAAATCAATTAAAACCGTTCTATTTGACAAATTACTTGCTTAATCAGATCACCTCTCTCAGGGTTGTTTTTTTTTTTTCTTCCCCTTATAATCCCATTCTATTATGTAACATCTTTCTTCTCTCATGTATTCTTTCCCCATGTTTCTCCAATTCATGATGTAACTTCCTTCTTCTTGCATTGTGTAATTCGCTGATTGTCCAGCCTTCTTTCTATGTGAACCGCCTAGAAGTCAGTTTGACTATGGCGGTATAGAAAAATAAAGTTATTATTATTATTCTCTGAAGTAGAGTGGTAGTGAATTCCAGTGTACAGGTGCGGTAACTGAAAAAAATACATTTTCGGGTAGTATCATAGAAAAGATGTCTTATGGATGGAATATGTAAAAGGAATTGATTGCTGGATCTTAGAGTTGCTGTAACTAGAGAATGACAAGGGGAAAAATTTTTCTCCGTCCCTGCGGGAGCTCATTTTCCCGTCCCCGCAAGTTATTTTCCTGTCCCTGCCTCATTCCTGCAAGCTCCGTCCTCATCTGCACAGGCCTCAAACACTTCAAAATCATAAGTAGCAACATTCTAGAGCTCAGATTGTGATGTCATAATGCCTCATTCCACCAATACCTAGAACTCTGTCCTCATCAAGCATCAAACACTTTAAAATCGTAAGTAGCAACATTCTAGAGCTGAGATTGTGATGTCATAATGCCTCATTCCACCAATACCTAGAACTCTGTCCTCATAAAGCAACAAACACTTTAAAATCATAAGTAGCAACATTCTAGAGCTGAGATTGTGATGTCATAATGCCTCATTCCACCAATACCTAGAACTCTGTCCTCATCAAGCATCAAACACTTTAAAATCATAAGTAGCAACATTCTAGAGCTGAGATTGTGATGTCATAATGCCTCATTCCACCAATACCTAGAACTCTGTCCTCATCAAGCATCAAACACTTTAAAATCATAAGTAGCAACATTCTAGAGCTGAGATTGTGATGTCATAATGCCTCATTCCACCAATGCCTAAGCTCCGCCTAATCTGCACAAGCCTCAAACACTTTAGAATCATAAGTGTTCGAGGCTTGTGTGGTTAAGGCAGAGCTTACAGGAATGGGGCGGGGACAGGAACAGCAAAAACAGGGACAATGAGTTCCTGTGGTGATGGGGACAAATTTGTCCCCGTGTCATTCTCTAGCTATAACCCATTCAGGGCTTCTTGGGAGGATGGGCTAAATCAGTGGTTCTCAATCTGGAGTACCCCCTTGCCAGTCAGGTTTTCAGGATTTCCACCATGAATATGCATAATCTTGATTTGCATACAGTGCCTCCATTATATGCAGATTTCTTTCATGCATATTCATTGCGGATATCCTGAAAGCCTGACTGGCAAGGGAGTACTCCAGGACTGGGTTGAGAAACACTGGGCTAAATAACCAAATACATAAATTGTTTATCCCAAATATTCAGGAGCAGGTGCAGACTGACTGACATCCGTGATTACTTTGGATAATCTCAATACTGAAAGTCACTGACTGAAGAACCGATCTTATCTCTTTCATCCCCGGCACAATGACAGGAAACACAAGAAAATGATGATTTGGAAACTATTTTCTTCCCTTTATGCCTCAAAGAACATTGCGAGTTCTGGAACAATCATTCAAATGACATGTATCCCTTTCTGATGTGCAGCTCCGCGTGTTTTTTTTTTTTTTGTTTTGTTTTTTTTTCCTTATTTCAGCCAGGAAGGAACATTCACAGCAGGAAGAGAATCACAGATCATTATAGCCAAGTGTCCAACTTCCAAAGCCATCAACCCCAATCAAAGTGTTCTACGAAGAAAGTTTCCTTTAATCATCTGCCTACCCTTGAATGTGTTAGCATTGCTGGACACACTGCGAATTAAAAAATCTCCGTTTGAAGGCCAGGCAGAGAATAAAAATAGCCATTAAATCATACCTTGCTTTTTGGAACACGGATATATCATTGCCGTTCTGCATACTTCATCGCCTCATCATAATTCATGACACTGGTGATGAATGGGGGAAAGAGAGGTCTACATTTAATATCGCATCGGTCATATTTTCTGTGCTACAAAGAAATCCAGCGGCATGTCAACCAGACAGGAGAAGCCGCTCTGCACTGTAGATCAAGAAGGTGTCAGAGCAGAGAGAGAGGATAACATGCAGAACATTCCAATCAACCGCCTCTTGATCATCCATAAGGAAGGAAAATTGGCAACAGAAGATGCTTCACACTAGCTCATCACCGATGAGACGCAAGTGATCAAACATCTGTGGGCATCTGCAAGTCCGTATGGATGGTTGAGTTTTAATTTCACAGCATTTGTGAAGTGTTAAATGGAAACAGTACAAAAAAAACTCATCCAAACATCTCCCCCCTTTTAGAAAACAGTGGCGCGGTTTTTAGCGCCGGCCGTGGCAGTAACAGCTGCCGTTCAAAAGGAGGCTGCGCGACTCGTAGTTCGTGAGAGCCGCTATTCTCACCTTACCCCTCTCCTCAAGTCGCTTCATTGGGCTCCCCGTCCGTTTCCGAATACAGTTTAAACTCATCTTGCTGACTTACAAGTGCATTCGCTCTGAAGCCCTCCCCCGATATCTCTCCTCGCTTATCTCCCCCTATGCTCCCCTCCCCCCGTGACCACCGCTCATCAGGCAAGCTCCTCTTATCTGTACCCTACTCTTCCACTGCCAACTCCAGACTCCGTCTCTTCTTTCTTGCGGCGCTGTATGCCTGGAACAGGTTGCCTGAATCAATACGTCGTGCTCCGTCCTTGGCAGTGTTTGAATCCCAGTTAAAGGCCCACTTTTTTTAAACTGCTTTCAACTCTTAACTCCCCTTCACTGCAGTGGCATACCAAGGCGGGGGTGGGGGGGGGGGGGCGGTCCGCCCCGGGTGCACGCTCCAAGGGGGTGCACAGCAGGAACCTCCTGCTGCTCTAAAAGGCACCTCAGCGCGGCTGCTGTACTTATTCCAGAGCAGAGTCGGCAGCCGCGCTGAAGTACAAGAAGGTCCCGCAATGACTGCGTCTACTGTCTCTGCTCCAGAAGAGGTAAGTGACGTCTGAGGGGTGTGGAACGGCAGCCGCAGTCATCAAGGGACCTTGCCGCAACTCCCTGCATCTGCCAGCCCACCCCCTCCCAACGTCACTTAACTCTTCCGGAGCAGAGGCAGGAGAGAAAGGAGCATAGCAGGGTGGTGGAAGGAGAAAAAGGGGATCAGGGTGGTATGGGAAGGATGGTGGAAGGAGAAAAATGGGGTCAGGGTGGTATGGAAGCATGGTGGAGAGAGAGAAAGGTGGCAGATGTTGATGGAATTGGTGTGCAGGGAAAGGGGAAAGAGACATAAGGGGGAAGGATACTGCATGGAATTGGGTTGGAGGGAAAGAAAGGGGGCAGATGCTGATGGAAGTGGGGGGAAGGGAGAGGAGAGAGTGAAATGCCAGCCCATGGGGGTGTGGGAGAGGGAAGGAGAGGAAAGAGATGCCAGCCCAATGGGGGTGAAGGGAGAGATGGAAGGGGGAGGCATAAAGTTTCTGGAAGGGGAATAGAAGGAGAGAAGATGCCATATAGAAGGGGCAGAGAGAGGGCAGACAGTGGATGAAAGGAAGAGAGTGGCAAGAAGATGAGGAAAGCAGAAACCAGAGAAGACAAGGTAGAAAAAAATTCTATTTATTTTTTTGCTTAAGGGAGATGCATCGCTGTTTCTGTGGTGTTGCATTGTACGTATTTTTATTCTATCTCCCCATTTACAAAACTGTACAGCGTTTTTTAGCGTTGGCATCTGAGCTGTTACCACCATGGCTAAAAACTACACCACAGTTTTGTAAAAGGGGGAGGGGTTAGTTTGTGATTACATCCTAGGTGAAGGTGTTTTCTGTGTTCGAAAGACATGGTTTTCTGTTAGGATTGACTGTGCAGGATTGATCTGGTTTATTTAGTTTTACAATGGGTCTATTGATGTACTGCTCACTGCAGTATGTAAGATGCTGCCTTTTCCTAGGTACACTCTTGTGTGACATGTGGATTGTTACTAAAAATCATGTTTTTCATACAGATGGGGGGGGGGTGTCAAAAAATGATGGGCATCAGGTGCCACATATGCTAGGTACGCCACTGCCTCACTGCTGTCAGATACCTCGACCCACTATAACCTCCCCAACCCTGAAATGTCCTGTCTAAATTAGATTGTAAGCTCTTCTGAGAAGGGACTGTCCATTGTATGTTAAAATGTACAGCGCTGCATATGCCTTTCTGCGCTATAGAAATAATAAATAGTAGTAGTAGCTCTGATGTGCCAAGGAAGCGACATTAGAGGAAGAGCCGACGCTGGCATGACAGCAGCTTGGTCGTTGCTGCTCGCGCCAGGAATGTTACAGAGGTATAGGAGAAGGGAGGCGGCACGTGTACAGCAGGAGGGGGCAGGGAAGGAGTGTGTGGAGGTGGGGAAGGGGAGGACAGGATGGGGAGGGGCGCCACCGCCCCAGGCGCCTCTCACCCTCGCGACGCCACTGGCTATGCAATGGGTGGAGTTTGGGTAAAGCATAGGCAGAGTGCATAAGTATTTGCATATTCAAATATATGCGTAAATCGTTAAGGCCTTCTTTAAGCCGTGGTAGAGGTTTCTGCTTGCGGCCCATAGCGCTAAATTTTCCAATGCTACTAGGAATTTTAGAAGCGGCTTAGTCAAAGTGTGGATGTCTGTATGGGGTGGGGGCAATAAAGCAGGCTCCACCTCCCAATCATCTAACCGCTTTAAATTTATGAATTGATTCACATGTATAAGCTGAATCTTCAGATGTGCCTTCAAGTGGCTGTTGTTGCACCATTCGGGAAAATGCATTGCGTTCGTCATCAATCAGTAACATAAAGACCCGAATGGTCCATCCAGTCTGCCCAACCTTACCCACTCTTTAAATTACCGATTTAATTTAAATTTTCTGCCTTCTTAGCTATTTCTGGGCCAGAACCCAAAGCTCTGCCCATGCTATGCTGAGGTTCCATCTACTGAAGTCTCCGTCAAAGCTCCCTCCTGCCCCTCTAAACCATCCCAGCCATCAAAGCCCTCCCTAGCCCATCCTCAACCAAACGGCCATATACGGGCATAGACCATGCAAGTCTGCCCAGTACTGGATTTAGTTCTTCAATATGTACTATTGTTTTCTGATTCGAGATCCCCTTTGTTCATCCCACGCTTTTTTTAAACTCTGTCACCGTTTTCCTTTCCACCACCTCCCTCGGGGAGCGCATTCCAGGCATCTACCACCCTCTGCGTAAAGAAGAATTTCCTTACATTGCTCTTGAGTCTCCCACCCCTCAACCCCAAATTATGTCCTCTGGTTTTACCATTTTCTTTTCTCTGGAAAAGACTGTTCTACGTTAATACCTTTTAAAAATCTGAACATCTGAATCATATCTCCTCTGTCTCTCCTTTCCTCTAAGGTATACATATGATTTCCACCCCTTTATTTTCTTCATTCATCATATTGTTTGTTTTACTGTTAATTTATGCTTTTATGTATTAATTACTACTGTTATTCATTCAGTCGTATCCGACCCTTGGATACTCCGTAGGCCAGCCCTCGCCATGCTTCCCTGTTTTTTATGGCTTCTTTCAATTGCTTGATCTTCATTCCCGTGCCATTCTTTTTTTTTAACTTTATTTAGTTTTTAATGCCAACAAAAAGTGCAATACAATTTATATACAAATAATGATAATCAACCAAGCACTTGTAATCAATCAGTATCTATACAAAAGATAAAAATTCCCTCCCCCATCCATCATTACCATCAGGAATAATACCAAAACAAAAGATATACCCCCTTCACCTCGCCCCCCCCCCCCCCCCGGATGTGTGGGTGAAAAACAATGGATAATAAAGATAAAGGACAACTATAGCAAATCTACAAAAGACGTCAATGGACCCCAAACTAATTTGAATATCTTATTATGCCCCAGCATATCAGCATTCATTTTCTCATATTTATAAGTTAAACATAAGTTCGCCCACCAAAAAAGAAAACTAAGGTGATCCCAATTCTTCCAATTGCGAGTAATCATTTGCATGGCTATCCTGGTCATAATAAGGAAAAGCCGGCATTTATAGCGGTCCATGGGGGGCTTAATATGCAATCACGTTCCGCATATAACTACCTCATACGTCAATGGAATCAATGCCTCCAGTATGGTATTAATCTGTCTCCATATTGACTTCCAAAAGTTAAGTATCAAAGGACAATAGAACAGCAACGGGCCTTTGGTCTCCCCTGCTTCCTTTTACCATTAAAACTCTGTGGAGTGACGATGTTCCTAAATGGACTTTATTTGAAAGTGTCAAAGTTCCAAAGGTACACTGAAATCATCCACATAAAATAATTCACTTCCGGCTCACCACACAATTGTTTCCCACGTACTCACCTTTATAGGACCCCAAGGGACCCCTGAAGAAGACTTTTTGTCGAAACACGGACCGTGTTGGTCCTGTATCCCTAGCGGACTAGGTCTTTTAAAGCTCTTATGTGGATGATCCATTTTTATGTGGATGGAATTATTTTATGTGGATGATTTCAGTATACCTTTGGAACTTTGACACTTTCAAATAAAGTCCATTTAGGAACATCGTCACTCCACAGAGTTTTGTTTTTTGTTTGTTTTCTCTGGATTTTCTTCTTTGTGGATATTTCGGGGTCAAATCCTTTTGTTTTGTTTTTTCCTTTTACCATTAACCATTCTGAGTAGCACCTCTTTTTCTAGTGAATTCATTAATAGATCCTTCAAAATCATCTGATCATCGTTTGGAAACTGTTGGCTGGGGACTTAAGTTCCTCCGGCGTGTTTGGCCTTCCAGCTGTTTCAGTTTAGGGGACATGCTTGTATGATATTATGAAGGCTACGAAATTAAAAGAGAGATAGTTTCATCACCAAATAGCTCCCTGGGGAGGGGGGGGAGGGGTGAAGTCGCATCAGGGTATTTGCTGTTTTATTTGGATTGCATTGTGAGTTTAAAAATGATGCAAATATTTTAGAAGGCTGCAGCCAAAATGATTTGTTTTACATATTAGAATTAGTGATTATTGGATATTTGATACTTTTATGTAGGAGCTGGCAGAATGTGAATGCTGATGTTACGCAAATTGTTATATGATTAAATTGTATTACTGGTTATTGCACCCAGGCTATTCAGTTTCTTTGGTCATTTTTGCTGTTGAGCGTACACTAAGATTTTGGTTATTCATATCAACGTTTAAAGAACTGGAATCGAACAAAGAACATCGGCCTAGCAGCTATATATTCTGCTATTTCAGTCAGAAACACTTCTATGTCGAAGCTCTACCTAATAAATACCATTAGAAAATCAGAGAATGTTCAATCTAACAAGTCTTTATTTAAATTAAAGGAAAAAAAAACCCTTTATTTGCACATTTCCCCTTATCTGTCAGGACCCAGAGGCCAGCTGAGGCTCTTCCCAGCTGCCAGAGACCAAGGAGAAGCTGGCAGCAGTGTAGGCCCAAGCAGTGGTGATTGGATGAGAATGAGCGCCCTGCGGTGTTAGCCTGGCTTTGGAAGACCCATACACATCCAATTCTCACTTCAGCTGATTGAAATAATAACAATTTACAGAATATTCCTGCCTCAACCTGAAATCTCCCAACTCTGCCATCCAGAAGCTGGGATGTGCAATGATTTTAATGATACCTTCTAACTTGGCAGAATAAGTGAAGTTAATGGCGTTCAGACCTTTGAAAGGCACCCGAAGAAGTCAGAGGAAGATGTTGAGGGGGGGGAACAAGGTCAATGTTCTTCCGTGGAAGTCATTCAAGTGAGACCTGAATGAAGCATTAATGATTTATCATTAGAGAGGCACATTTCACACAAACCATGATAGTGCAATTTAGGGAGAAGTGAAGCTCGAAATACGAGATTCTCATCAAAGTTTGGGAACCACAGATATTTATTCTTCTGAACGTGACATTTTATTTTAGATTTCTCTCTCCTTTATTCTTAAAATTTCTGTGAGGCTTTTCAGGTTGTAATAATATATATATATTTTTAATCTTTACTTTTTTTTTAATGAAATATTTTTTGAGAATACTGCCGTCAACATATAGCCATATAGTACTCAGATTCCCTCATCTGAAATCTCATGTCCCTTTGTCCCTTATTCTTAATCACCCTTTCCAGGTTGTAGTATTTTTTTAATGCAAAAAAAATGAAATCCGTCGCAACCTGTAAAACCACTCGGTATTCTCCATCAGTTATCAGCAGTGTTGCGCAATATTGAGTGACTAGTAATGAATTACTGTAGTTCAGGGGTGTCCAACCTTTTGGCTTCCCTGGGCTGCATTGGCCGAAAAAAATGTTTCTGGGGCCGCACAAATGCGCAAACGCTGCAGTAAGACAGAGGAGGGAGCCGGCAAGACGGTAAACACCCGGGGGCAGCAGAGGAACACACTGCATCGCCCTCGACTGGGGCCACACAAAATACTTCACGGGGCCGCAGGTTGGACACTCCCTGCTGTAGTTCATTACTGTCTTGCAGTCATCAATAAAGCAGTTAACTACTTATTCACTATCTCAGTAACTGTACTTAATTATTTATGAGTTACTAGCACAAGCCGACATGATGGAGGATGCGGTTGGAATAAGTTGGTCAGTCCTCCTTGAAATAAGCATCAAGAGATGACGTTATGCGATATTCACATTGTGGTTGTGTATAAGATGGACATTTTACCTCTTCACATACCATAAGTATTCTTGGATGTGGTATTGGTAAAGGACCCCCTCCCCCCAAAAAAAAACCAGAGCTGCAGTATAATGTACAAGGATAAAACCAACAGACTGTGGATGTCCTGAAAGATGATTTTTTTTCTCTTCACAATAAAAATGCAAGTAAAAGTCAGAATTAGTAATACACGTATGATTGTCCTGACGGAGCCTACATGGTCCGTGTTTCGGCGAGACCGCCTTCCTCAGGGGTCCAGATGATGTAGGGTACAAAGATAAAAATTTGAGCAAAACTAAATATGTTTCACTACTGAGAAATTGGAGGGTGTAAGAGTCCCAAATAGTAGGGACTGGTTAAAGATTCATAAGGATGAATCAAGAATCAATTTTTAGTTTTCTTCTTATCTTTGTAGTTGAAATTGTAGCATGTCTTCTCATGGTTATGGGCTTGGAAAAGAATTTTGTTTGTATGTATAAATATCGTTAATCATGTATAAGAATCCTTAAAATTTCCTTGTAAATGCTTGATTAAATTTAAGGAAAATGATTATGTTTATTGGGACTCAACTCAATTAGAACAATTTTTGCAACATCAAGAATCCATTAGTATTTCCTCTGCTACCACATAATTAATTGTTTGGAGTTTTGAATTTCTAAACACTAATATGTTTGGTCTATATGATCATGTTTATGTGACTTTTTTCTAGAATATATAGTACTTGCCCTCCCATAGTTATGAGGACTAGAGGAATTTATGTGATAGCTTTATGATTGATGTATTAATATTATTTATGTTCCTTACCTTACTATTATGTATATGTAATAATGGTATAAAATTCGAATAAATAAAAAAAAAAAAAAAAAAAAAAAAAAAAAAAGAATCCTTTTTTTTCCTGGTATCATCTGATATTGTAATCATTAAATTGGTATAAAAAATAAATTTGAGCAAAACGATGTACATGTCTTTGAGCATTGTTTGGCTCACATTTTTATCTTTGTACCCTACATCATCCGGATTGGATTGTTTTTACTGTGGATCATTGGGTCTCCCTTTTTTTTTTTTTTTTATAATGTACAAGGTGCAGGAATTTAATACAAAATCATTAGAACATGTATAACATACATAAAATCAATATAATAAAAATCCAAAAACTGGTCCTAGTATTTATGTAGACCGGACCCGACATGGTCCGTGTTTTGAAAAAACACGTCTTCCTCAGGGGTCCTGGATGATGGAGAATATGAAAAATCCAGATTGGAAAAAACAAAATGGAATGGAACAGGCGTTAAATTCTCCTGTGTCGGGTCTGGTCCACATGAATACTAGGACCGGTTTTGGGATTTTTATCATATTGATTTTATGTATGTTATACGTGTTTTAATGATTTTTTAAAAATTAAACTCCTGCATCTTGTACATTATACTGCAGTTCTGGTTTTGTTTTCTGCTTTGCATTTTTTCTGCAGTTTTTGTTGGGTTTTTTTGTCTTGCCATTGGTAAAGGAAAAGCAATCGGTTACTCTAAACAGGTAACTTAAAAGAGTAATTTATAATTAATTACTTTAAGCTGAGAAATAACTAGTAACTAGCCCAGTGTTACCCACCAGATTACAAAGATTGCCTTGCGAAGTCTTTGAGGCCTCTCTCTTTATGCCAGGGCTTCCCAAACTTGTCCTGGGGACCCTGCCAACCGGTCAGGGTTTCAGAATAAACACAATGAATATGCATGAGATAAATCTGCATGCACTGGAAAACCAGCCTCTAAAAAAATGTATCTCATACATATTCATCGCAGAGATCAGCTCCGCTTTGCGACGTCTCTCGCAGGACCATCTTTGTTTTGGCTCCCCTTTCGGCGTGAGCATCGGGGAAAGCCTGTGCGTGTAATATCGCATACTGAGATATCCTATCCTGATTGGCTGTGTTCTTCGGCGGTTTGGACCCCCGAGGCAGGCATTTAGCTGAGTCGTGACCGCATTGGGTCAACTAGATCGCGGATACAGTTTCACTTGGCATTGAATAAAGCAGTAGTCGTAGAACTCCTGTGCCAATGTCTAATCTAATCTGATATCTGTGCGTCGCGCAGTACCTTTACAGGCTCAAGGCGGTCTGCAGGGGAAGGGGTACCTAAGGGGAAAGGGGAAGGAAGAGGGGAAAGAGAGAAAAGGGAGAAAAAGAGGAAGATGGACCTAGTCATATTAAGCAAAATATTTTGAAGGTTCCTGTAGGGAGGTCTGTTTTTACTTTCTTCCGGAATAGGGCGTGGTTGGGTTCTGTTCTAATTCTCCCTCCCTTGGTCATCACCATTCCTTTCTTTATTCTACATAGCTGCCGAGGCATTCTTTTTTTTTTTTTTGGTTAGATTTCTGATTTGCTCTCCAGAGTTTAAGATCAGAGTGCATCTTTTTTATCTGCCTATTTTCCTGGTCACTGTCCTATGGGCTCATTCCTTCTAGTGCTGTTGTTCCGTCTTGATTGTCTTCCTTAATTCTGACATGATGTAACACTTATTTTCATAGTCATCGCAGAATATTTTAACCCCTCAGCTGCCAAATCAAAAACTGTTCTATGGAAGGCTCAGGATAAATTCAGAGGTCTGTTTGTAAGGTATTACAGCTTTCTCTTTTCCTCTGTAAGACAAGAGTGAGTGAATTCCTCTTATAAGCACGCTTTTGTCATACTGTAAGATTAATTTTACAAGGAGAATGGGAGGTAAGCACAATGTACGGTAACAGAATCACAGCTAAGTCTAAACTTTCTGCTTTCTCTGTACCACCTCCTCCTCCTCCTCCATCAGAACCCATCAAGCAGCAGACTTTGCAAGACAGAGTATTTAGTGGGAAAAAAGAGAGATTTAGGATTATTCACACATACAGGGTAATAACTGGTTTTTATCTCTTGTTTTCATGTTTGCCCGTAACCATTGTCAGTATTGATTTTAGTCTGCTATGTGATTACAAGCCTTGTGGATAATCATCTCTCCCTTCCTCTATGCCCAGCTCTTTCAATTGCTTTCATCATATCTCTGGTCCATTTCTCACATTAGAACATAAGAATAGCCATACTGGGACAGACTGAAGGTCCATCAAGCTCAGTATCCTGGTTCTAACAGTGGCCAACCCAGGTCCCAAGTACCTAGCTAGATCCCAAGTAGTAAAACAGATTTTATGCTGTTTATCCTGGGAATAAGCAGTGGATTCCCCCCCCCCCCCATCTCAATAATGGCCTATGGACTTCTCTTTTAGGCAATTATCCAAACCTTTTTTAAACCGTGCTAAGCTAACTGATTTCACCACATTCTCTGGCAACGAATTCCAGAGTTTATTTACACGTTGTGTGAAGAAACATTTTCTCCAGTTTGTTTTAAATCTACTACTCAGTAGCTTCATCACATATCCTCTGCTTTCATACACACTCTGAGCCCTATGCTTTTGAAGGACTAGTAGCATGTAAAAACCAACACTAGGCCTCTAAATTTTAAAAAAAAAGTTGCATTGGAGGAAATTTGCTACATGCAATATACATTTCTGCTTCTTGAATCTTCAGCCTTAGAAAGAGGTGAGCAGAATGGAGGGAGAAAGTTAAGTGGTGCTTTATGGGGTGTTCTAAGGGCCTGAGAGCTAGCAGTGGTCAGTGATTTTTAAGGCACTGACCACCACAGACTGAATGTCTCAGATTTCCAGTGTCAGTCCTAATCAGCAATGAATCCCGGGTCTTGCCTGACTGCTGATCCTGTAACTCCCAGCTCTGCCCAGCTTTACCCCCCACTTTCACTAATCAGGTAGGGTTGCAGCAATCTGCCTGGGTTTACAGGAGTATTGTCTGTTTATGTGCTGCTAAAATCTAGGAATGACCAAGTCAGCTTTACTTAACTAGGTAGGAGCCTCTACTACCCTGTTAAATAGCACTGATTATAGAGCCCTAGGTTGTTTTGTTCACTGGAGAGAAAACACCTGATTTCCCCCCCACAACCCAGAATGGGAGAATCAGGTCCAGGATTCTGAAAACTCTTTGGTGCAACTGGCCACAGGTGAGCAAGTACTAGGCACTTACTTGGCATGATTAAGGCAAAATAACTCATTTCTTTTTTCAGGTCAGACTCTTTCCTAAGCCTTTGCCCTGTTCTGACATTTCTGCAGACCACATGAGAGCTCTGGCTGGGATCAGCAAGCCAGCAGTATAGCCACTGGTGGGCCCTGGTGGTCATAACTGTGATGTGGCTGGCAGGCATCCCCAAGCCCCGCCAGCTTGGCATTTCTCCCTCCCTTCTGCCTCAGTCAATTGGGTCTCTCAACTCCATGCATCCAACCCCTCCAGTACCTTTTAAAGACTTCAGTTCTTCACTGGCAGCTAGCAACGAGCCATATCCACTGTTTACGCTTCCCTCTGACCTGGTCCCACCTATATGAAAACAGGAAGTTGCGTCAGAAGGAAGGCATGAAGCTGGAATGGAGAGCAGGTATGAGTCACCGCTTACTGCCAGGAAAGAACTGAAGGCTTTAAAAGGTACTGAGGGTTGGGGAAGTGGAGTTGAGATACGCCCAATCACAAAGCGAAACATAGAAACATGATGGCAGATAAAGGCCAAATGGCCCATCCAGTCTGCCCATACACAGTTACTGTGGATGGGCAGACTGGATGGGCCATTTGGCCTTTATCTGCCATCATGTTTCTATGTTTCGCTTTGTGATTGGGCGTATCTCAACTCCACTTCCCCAACCCTCAGTACCTTTTAAAGCCTTCAGTTCTTTCCTGGCAGTAAGCGGTGACTCATACCTGCTCTCCATTCCAGCTTCATGCCTTCCTTCTGACGCAACTTCCTGTTTTCATATAGGTGGGACCAGGTCAGAGGGAAGCGTAAACAGTGGATATGGCTCGTTGCTAGCTGCCAGTGAAGAACTGAAGTCTTTAAAAGGTACTGGAGGGGTTGGATGCATGGAGTTGAGAGACCCAATTGACTGAGGCAGAAGGGAGGGAGAAATGCCAAGCTGGCGGGGCCTGGCAGTAAGCGGTGACTCTCCGAGAGATCCCACGCCCTTTTGAATTCAGCCACAGTCTCTGTCTCCACCACCTCTTCCAGGAGACTGTTCCACGTATCTACCACCCTTTCTGTAAAAAAGTATTTCCTTAGATTGCTCCTGAGCCTATCACCTCTTAACTTCATCCTATGCCCTCTCATTCCAGAGCTTCCTTTCAAATGAAAGCCTCGACTCGTGCGCATTTACATCATGTAGGTATTTAAACATCTCTATCATATCTGCCCTCTCCTGCCTTTCCTCCAAAGTATACAGATTGAGATCTTAAAGTCTGTCCCCATACGCCTTATGATGAAGACCACACACCATTTTAGTAGCCTTCCTCTGGATAGACTCCATCATTTTTATATATTTTTGAAGGTGCGGCCTCCAGAATTGTACACAATATTCTAAATGAGGTCTCACCGAAGTCTTATACAGGGGCATCAGTACCTCCTTTTTCCTACTGGCCATACTTCTCCCTATGCACCCAAGTATCCTTCTAGCTTTCACAGTCACCTTTTCGATCTGTTTGGCCACCTTAAGGTCATCACACCCAAGAGGAAGGGAGGGAGATATATACCAGGGTGGGGGCAGGAGCTGGGCTGTTGTGCTTATCAACTTTGGGCTCAGGCCCACCCAAAATTGGGTGTCTAGCTATGGCCATGCAGCCAGCTGGACTGGATCTTAGTGAATTGTGAGGAAAAGACAGTAAAAGAGGCAAGTGGGAGTGAAGGGACAGAGAGAAGCAGAGAGGCAGAACTATATAGCAAAATCATTCACCAAACTGGTTAATAAATTTGACAGGTAGCCGTAACAGTGTAATCATTTTATATTTCACTGAGGAATAACTATCTATTTACAGTGAAACTGTCGCACTGAATTTCTCATCTTAGTCTGAAGTCTTTCTTTCCTCACTGTGCTGTGAAAGGGCTTCCGGTGAAGCGGGTTTAATGTCCCAGCGGCCGCTCAGTGTGTGGCCGTCTGACTGCGCTCGGACTGAGTGTAAGCTCTCTATTGCGGGACACCATGAACTGGGCGCACAAGGTTGTGTTATGCAAGTCAAGGGCAATATTTCAATCAATCACATTTCTTGTTCATTGTTAAAAAAAAAAAAAAAAAAAAAAGATCACTAGATTATCACAGAAAACTTACAGTTTTGTTAACAGCATAACAAATAGTAAAATGACCATATGAAAGTATAAACACAGCCAATAGGTAAATTTAGAAACCTTGAAATAGTAGATAATACAGTATCAGAAATATACAGACACATTTTAACATACAGCTTCATGACTTTGAATCACCTCTTACCCTCCTTAGACTATGCTGCCTCTTTTTTTGCCCTTAATGTTGGCTGTGCATCAAGCAAGTTCATGATACTAACCTGGTGAGACATTTCTAATAACTGTATATACGGTTCTTGGGGGGGAGGGGTGTTTTTGTTTTACATTTAGCCAACTAAACACTCATCAAATTGGCTAAAACACAAGAGAAAATATCCACTGGATGTGAAGGAGAAATACTTAAGGATCTCAAGCGCTCACAGCTAAAGGCCCGATGTATGTTACAAGCCAATAACTATAGGGTGAGCTATCATTGGTCCTGTATATTCTCCTATTCTCTCAATTTTATCAAAACCTACTTGGGGCTTGGGGGCCCGTCCCAGCGGGGCACCCGACACTGTCTTCGCTCCTCCCCCATTCCAGCAGGGGAGAGCCGACGGAGGAGGGCTGCAGTCCGGCCATCGGACCAACGGTTGGCTTGAGGGCCTGTTCAAGCTGGACTTCAGTTTTGACTGTTTTGATTTTATTTTCACTTCTTCTTTTTAGTTTATGATATATTTTTTAATCTCACTTATTGTTTTACCGCTTATTTTGTTTTATTTTATCATTCAAATTTCATTTAAATTTCTATTGCTTCAACGGTTCTCCCTCTGCATCTATTCTTATCTCCCCTCTTTTTTTCAACCTTTCAAAGTCTTTTAGATCATTGTAGTCTTATTAGAATGTTTATTTTCTTATTTTTCTCATCTATTCTCTATTTTATTTCTTCATTACTCTACTAATTGTCATTTTTCCAGGTACTTTAGTTAGATTGTGAGCCTTCGGGACAGTAAGGGAATTTCTAAGTACCTATTTTACTTATAATTTTAATGCACCCTATTGTCTATTTTTCTGTAAACCGCTTAGAATCCTAACGGAGTTTAGTGGTATATAAGAAATAAATTACATTACATTACATTTTTTATTATTATTATTTTTTCTTGTTTTAATTTTTTCTTGTTATAATTTTAAAATCTAATTGAATGTTCTACACTGCTTATTTGCTTCATCTGAAGCCTTGCAAATCATTCTTTAATTAATTAACGTGCTGGTTTTTCATCTACTAAATAGTACTTTTCCATTCAAAGATATATGAATTATGAAGTACTTAGCTTCATGACATGACGACGGAAGATCTCCGTTTCGCTCATATTAAAATTAAAAGAGCTTCGTCAGGTTTTGATAAAATTGAGAGAATAGGAGAATATACAGGACCAATGATAGTTCACCCTATAGTTATTGGCTTGTAACATACATCGGGCCTTTAGCTGTGAGCGCTTGAGATCCATAAGTATTTCTCCTTCACATCCAGTGGATATTTTCTCTTGTGTTTTAGCCAATTTGATGAGTGTTTAGTGTGTTTCACAAGAATTTTTGAGGTGTATTGAGATTACATTTAGCCAAGCAATTTTTTTTTTTTTTTTTTTTGGGTGAGTAAAACAATATAATCAAATTTCCACTTTTCCAGTAAAATCTTATGTTAGCATACTTGAGTTTCTTTAAATCAGCTACTTTTTTCATAACTGTCTCATTTAATGTTGGTTAGACCAGTGGTTCCCAACCCTGTCCTGGAGGAACACCAGGCCAATTGGGTTTTCAGGCTAGCCCTAATGAATATGCATGAAGCAAATTTGCATGCCTATCACTTCCATCATATGCAAATCTCTCTCATGCATATTCATTAGGGCTAGCCTGAAAACCCGACTGGCCTGGTGTTCCTCCAGGACAGGGTTGGGAATCACTGGGTTAGACATATCTTCAGAACTTGTCCAGAGCTTTTACCATCTCTTTCGAGCAGAAAATTGAGTAAGCTATGAGAGAAACATCAATAAACATGAGCAAGGTTGCTAACTCCACCACTCTTTCCTCATTCCCTACAAAAGTTGAAATAGTTCTAACATTATGGCTTTAAATAGAGAAGTAAGATGGAAACACTGACATTGATCCTTTGACATTGACCCCAGTTGAGAAATTAAAAAAAAAAATAAAAAATAGAAATATACAGATTTCACAGCGTTGTAGAACAATCATAGAACAGAGATGATACAAGTCATGTAATACAAACTATATCGGCAACTGACTATGAACAAACTAATGAAGATTATACTTCTATTCCCAGACCTCAAACACCCAAGACACTACTGTGGACATTGTGGAAATGCTTTTTTGCATTGTGAAAATGAAGAACCATAAAAAAAATGTTGATCCTTTATCGTTCAGACTATTGGTGCGGGCATTAATTTTATCTATTTTAGCCTATTGTAACATCATCTATTTAGGAGCACCCCAAAAAATTGTAAGGAAATTAAGGATAATTCAGAATACAGCTGTTCGATTGATTTTTGGTTTAAAAAAGAACGACCATATTATCGTTTACTTCATTGGCTGCCTTTGGAGGCAAGAGTATTATTCAAATTTTCCTGTATCTGCTTTAAGCTGATATCGGGATTGTCTCCAGCTTATCTTTGTCCTCATTTTGTGTTGCATAGACCATCAAGAGAAACTAGAAACTTCTACTTATTTGCTTATCCAAAAATTAATGGGTGTAGATATAAGACCTTCTTAGATAGGACCCTAGCATTTCAAGCTGGTAGGCAACAATCTTGGTTAGGTAAATGTATTCAGCAAGCTATGTTATCTTATTGCGGTTTTTGGAAATTAATTAAGACCACTTAAGACTTATTACTTAATGAGAGTTTTATTATTGAAATTTTATTTTACAAATATTTGTATTTTTTACTATATTATTGTATTTCACTGATTGTCCAGCTCTTTTTAGTGTAAACCGCCTAGAACTTTTGGTTATGGTGGTATAAAAGAATAAAGTTATTATTATTATTAATTCATTTTGTGGCCTTACTGGGGTGACATGTTCATCATCGGTCTGGTTTTGTTTATTGTAGTGCAGGCAAGACCCAAATTAACCAATGTGGTGCTATAATTAAATTTTAAGAAGAGCACTTAGCTTATAACCCGATGGCTACCCAGCCGTTTCACTGGCAAGTTTCCTCAGGGGCTGATACTCTTCAAAAATCCATTATTGTCTCATATTGCTTTTAGGTCCGATTCTTACAGAGCAGGGGTAGGGAACTCCGGTCCTCGAGAGCCGTATTCCAGTCGGGTTTTCAGGATTACCCAATGAATATGCATTGAAAGCAGTGCATGCAAGTAGATCTAATGCATATTCATTGGGGGAAATCCTGAAAACCCGACTGGAATACGGCTCTCGAGGACCGGAGTTCCCTACCCCTGTTACAGAGACTCTCTCCCCGCACCACTCTTGTTCTCTAATGGGTAGCCGTCGGGCTATAAGCTAAGTGCTCTTCTTAAAATTTAATTACTGTATAGCAGTGGTTCCCAAACCTGTCCTGGAGGACCACCAGGCCAATCGGGTTTTCAGGCTAGCCCTAATGAATATGCATGGAGCAGATTTGCATGCCTATCACTTCCATTCTATGCAAATCTCTCTCATGCATATTCATTAGGGCTAGCCTGAAAACCCGACTGGCCTGGGGGTCCTCCAGGACAGGTTTGGGAATCATTGCTGTATAGTACCCCAGTAAGGACACAAAATGAATTAAGTAGCGTCTTGGGTGTTTGAGGTCTGGGAATAGAAGTATAATCTTAATTAGTTTGTTCATAGTCAGTTGTCTGTTTGAGTATAGTTGAACAAACTGTTTATCCATTGCCAGTCTGGACTATACAAACTATATCACAATAGCATGGAAGAACATTCAATAACAGAGATATAATACAACTGCAGCATTATACCAATGAAACACCTAATAAGCACACATTTGAACACTCAGATAACATAAATATAATGCTAAAGCACTTGTATTATAGAACGAAGCATCTTATTATGTAGCTGAGGGGGCAAGTGCAGGTATATAGACAGGGACAAGATGGGCAGGACAGAGTCATTGGGGTAAATATATGGGTGGCTAAACTGAAGGCATAGCAATGGGGGTGGGGTGGAGGTGGGGGTCCACCCCCGGTGCGGTCTTTGTAAGGAGTGCAAGCAACCGTCCTCCTCTCTGCCCCCCCATCCACTCCATCCCGACCCCCCCTCCCCCCATGCATGAACAACATTACGAACTTGCTGCCCGCATCGGTGCCGCCTCTCTCTGACATCACTTCTGGGCCCTACACCTAGGAAGTGACATCAGAGGGACAGCTGACGCGACACGGACAGCAAGCTTGTAATGCTGCTCATGCAGGGAAAAATTAAAAGGGTACAGAGGAAGGGAAGAGGCGCGTGTGCTGCAGGGGGGTCAGGAAGAGGGTGGAGGAGGGGTGCCACCGCCCCAGTCAGCACTCACACTCACTATGCCACTGCAGTTGAGTAAGTTAAGGGTGTGCAATAGGCTAGTTATCAAAGGGTCATTATTTTGAGTGATTTAACCAGGCAAGAGAGGGTGGGCCTGAGCCCAAAGTTGATAAGCACAACAACCCAGCTCCTGCCTAGTGGCATAGTGAGGGTGGTGAATGGGGTGGCACTTAACATCACCACGCCGCGTTGCTCTTGCTGGCCTCGGTTCCCTTCTGACGTCACGTCCTGGTCCTGCGACCAGGAAGTGACATCGGAAGGGAGCCGACCCCGGCGTGAGCAGCAAGCGGAAGATGCCGCTCGCGGAGGGGTGGAGAAGAGAAGAGGTGACGGCGCAAGACGGCGCCCAGGGCGGTCCGCCCTCCTTACTATGCCACTGGACACTCCTGCTCAATTAAATCACTTCTTCCACTGAATACACTGTGCAACAGAGGTTTTGGGGCATGAATTGTCGTGGGTGTTCTATAGTGATTTGCGGGTTGCTGAATTCAAAACTGACCTTAATTTTTTGCTATAACCCTATGATTTTTGGCAAAAAAGCATTATAATGCAAAAATTAACATTTTCGCTATATTTTCTAATGCTTGGAGTAAATGTTATAACAATCTCTGAAATATTAAAACAGTTTGCCTCAAATTAGATTTTTAAGCTAAAGTATTAATTTTTATGATGATGCAATAATGTGCTATATAAATAAATTTTTATGAGGAGGTGGAGCTGGAATATGCAGTTCTTTGTAGGCCTATTGCATCATCAACAATTTTCAAGCTTCAGCAGCACAATTGCGATTAAATCATCGATTTTGCATCAGGGTTTTGCTTCTTAGTTAAATCGGTACAAAGCGTTACATTATGACTTCTCATGCTAGAAATATTTGCGATTTGCTCGTGATAAGAGAAAACTGAGGCTATTTTCATACACAGGAGGTCAAATTCTATATAGTACACTTCATTTACTAAGGGGAGATCCTGCCAATCCAACCTGATCAGCTTCTTTGACTGGGTAACGGGGAAGCTGGATATAGGGGAGTCCCTGTACATCGTGTACCTGGACTTTAGCAAAGCATTCGATAGCGTACCACACCGCAGGTTACTGAGCAAGATGAGTTCTATAGGATTAGGTAACACATTGACGAAATGGGTTGGGAGCTGGCTTGGAGGTAGGCTCCAAAGGGTGGTGGTGAACGGCACCCCCTCCGAAATGACAGAGGTGATTAGTGGAGTACCACAGGGCTCAGTCTTGCCAATCCTATTCAACATCTTTATAAGAGACTTGGCAGAAGGGCTTCGAGGTAAAATAACATTATTTGCCGATGACGCCAAACTGAATAATGTAGTGGGCAAATGCACAACAGACGAAGATTCAGTGCCCGACAACATGATGCACGACCTACTCCTACTGGAGCGATGGTCTAGGACATGGCAACTCAACTTCAATGCCAAAAAATGCAAAGTTATGCACCTGGGCAGCCAGAATCCATGCAAGTCTTATACCCTTAATGGCGAGATCCTAGCAAAAACGGTAGCAGAACGAGACTTGGAGGTAATCGTCAGTGAGGACATGAAGTCTGCCAATCAAGTGGAGCAGGCTTCGTCCAAGGCAAGACAAATCATGGGCTGCATACGAAGGGGTTTCGTCAGTCGTAAGGCGGAAGTCATTATGCCATTGTATAGATCCATGGTGAGGCCCCACCTGGAATACTGTGTGCAATTCTGGAGGCCGCATTATAGCAAGGATGTGCTGAGACTGGGGTCGGTGCAAAGAATGGCCACCCGGATGGTCTCGGGACTCAAGGATCTACCATACGAAAAACGGCTTGACAAATTACAGCTATACTCGCTCGAGGAGCGCAGAGAGAGGGGGGACATGATCGAGACGTTCAAGTATCTTACGGGCCGCATCGAGGCGGAGGAAGATATCTTCTTTTTCAAGGGTCCCATGACAACAAGAGGGCATCCGTTGAAAATCAGGGGCGGGAAACTACGAGGTGACACCAGGAAATTCTTTTTCACTGAAAGAGTGGTTGATCGCTGGAATAGTCTTCCACTACAGGTGATTGAGGCCAGCAGCGTGCCTGATTTTAAGGCCAAATGGGATCGGCACATGGGATCTATTCACAGGGCAAAGGTAGGGGAGGGACATTAAGGTGGGCAGACTAGATGGGCCGTGGGCCCTTATCTGCCGTCTGTTTCTATGTTTCATTTTCTTCTTGCCCCAGAAAAAAAAGTTAAAATTTGCTCCGCAGTGATATCAGCACTAACTCTGAAACTCGAAGCCAGCAATTTTGCGGGTGATCTGCGAGCAGAGTTGGCACTTACATGGCCATGTGCCAGTGTTCCGCACTTAACCGCATAAGTTAAAACCCCCCCCCAAAAAAAAAAATAAGATTACAAACAACCCAGTTCCATCTTTGTCTGCTTTGACTTATGCAGTTAAATGCTGAATATTGCACAGCTAGATAAGTGATATCCAGACCTTTATTTATTGGGATTTATAAACCGCCTTTATGATGAGACTCACCCGGGGTGGTGTACAGCAGTTCTAATTAAGCATAAAACTTGCAATTTTGTTAACAGCAGTAGTAAAAAGACCAAATACACACATAGATATAATGAATGAGGTACAGTTAAAATCAGTAAATTGAAACTTACCATAAAAATAGGACTGCCATGAAACAGTTTCAAAAATGTCCTTATTAACAGCACTGAAATTCAAATGAGAGAGATATAATACATAGTAAAAGAGAGATATAATACTTATGAAGCATCTAATAAGCACAAATCAGAACATTCAAATAACATAGATATGACGCTAATGCTTTTCTATAATATAGCTTGCCTGGCATTGAGTATCTTAAGGATAATAAAAAAACAAACAAAACAATCCACCAAGGAGTTCTACAAGGAAAGCAGGAGAGCAGATACAAGGAGAAAAACTGTGGTACTGATGATCTTCATAGAATCTTTATTCAACAAAAGGTAGTATATACAATATAGTACATAGGCATAGAAACATGATGGCAGATAAAGGCCAAATGGCCCATCTAGTCTGTCCATTCGCAGTATCCACTATCTCCTCCTCTCCCTATTGGCTAAGGCTCTTAACATTTGCATCTCCTCTTCTTATAGGCTAAGGCTCTTAACACCTGCATTGTGATGTCATAGAACTTTATGGTTATAGAAACATTATAACATGACGGCAGATAGAAGCCAAATGGCCCATCTAGTCTGCCCATTCTCAGTATCCACTATCTCCTCTTCTCCCTATTGGCCAAGGCTCTTAACATTTGCATCTCCTCTTCTTATAGGCTAAGGCTCTTAACACCTGCACTGTGATGTCATAGAACTTTATGGTTATAGAAACATGATGGCAGATAAAGGCCAAATGGCCCATCTAGTCTGCCCAACCGCAGTAATCATTATCTCTTTCTCTCTCTGAGAGATCCCAACACAGTAGAGAGTAGTGGTATGGACCCAACACGGCCCATGTTTCGGTTACAAGAGACCTTCTTCCAGGGTCCGCTGCTGTTCCTGACCACAGGAAATGTATTGCAAATAAGCAAAACAACATACCGTGTGCAGTAAACTGTTGGCAACCAAGTGATGATGGACTAATCAGGTAGAATTGCGACAGTCTGCCTGGGTTTGCAGGCATACTGTCTGTTTACGTGCTGCTAAAATCTAGGAATGACCCAGTCAGCTCTACTTAACAAGTTTATAGTTTATTCATTGGTATCCAGCTTTATACAAAGTGGGTCAGAGCAAAGACATGCAACAGTGTCCCGCAAATTGTCTCAAGCCGCAGCACATTAAATGTAGTGGCCCTGAGACGCTAGAAAGGGGTGCCAGCAGGGAAGAGGGCTGGAGAGACGGAGAGACTCTGGCGCTGGCTGATTATCTACAGGACGTGCCTCTCGCTATGAGAGGCACATCCTGTAGACCAGGGGTGTCCAACCTGCGGTCCCGTGAAGTATTTTGTGCGGCCCCGGTCGAGAGCGATGCAGTGTTTTCCTCTGCTGCCCCCAGGTGTTTACCATCTTGCCAGCTCCCTCCTCTGTCTTGCTGCAGCGTTTGCGCATTTGTGCGGCCTCAGAAACATTATTTTCGGCCGATGCAGCCCAGGGAAGCCAAAAGGTTGGACACCCCTGCTGTAGGCGATCAGCCGGCACCTCTCCTCCTCCCCAGTGTTCCGCGGCACACCTGGAATCTCAGGGGACATACTAATGTACCGTGGCACACAGTTTGGGATACACCGACTCGGTTCAGCGCATGGCCACCAGGATGGTCTCGGGGCTCAAGGATCTCACGTACGAGGAAAGGCTGAACAGATTGCGGCTATACTCTCTCGAAGAACGTAGGGAGAGGGGAGACATGATAGAGACATTTAAGTATATCACTGGTCGTGTCGAGGTGGAAGATGATATTTTCTTTCTTAAAGGACCCTCGGCCACAAGAAGGCATCCGCTGAAACTCAGTGGCGGGAAATTTCATGGCGACACCAGAAAGTATTTCTTCACAGAGAGAGTGGTTGACCATTGGAACAAGCTCCCAGATCAGGTGATCATGGCCAACAGCGTGCCTGATTTCAAGAATAAGTGGGATGCCCACGTCGGATCTCTACGAGGGTAGTGTAAAGGTAATGCCACCTGAGTGTGATCTCTAGGAGGTTAGTTAGGGAGGGTTAATAGAGTGGGCAGACTTGATGGGCTATAGCCCTTTTCTGCCGTCATTTTCTATGTTTCTATGACATACACAGTAGTAAAAACAACTCAGTTCTCATACTCCATTTTACAGAATAGATACCTCTGCAATAATCTCTTTAAACTATTCAGGATTTCCTGCTGGTGTATATACATCGGAATCTCATGCCATTCTCAGGGGCCTATACAGGCAAACGTACTTGCCTTAGACCAGGGGTAGGCAATTCCAGTCCTCAAGAGCCGGAGCCAGGTCAGGTTTTCAGGATATCCACCATGAATATGTATGAGATGGATTTGCATGCACTGCCTCCTTGAGATGCAAATCTATCTCATGCATATTTATTGTGGATATCCTGAAAACCTGACCTGGCTCCGGCTCTCGAGGACCGGAATTGCCTACTCCTGCCTTAGACACTTTCAGCCTCAATTGCTTGACCGTTGGAATATATAGGTCAGCACGATCCACAGAGCGCAGCTTTAAAAGCGTAGCGTGGTTTTTAGCTCCAGCCATGGCGGTAACAGCTCCAACGCTCATAGTAGAGAATGACACGGGGAGCGATCCCCGCAGGGAGCTGCGGCGTGGCTGCGGTTTGGCTGCGGGTTATGGAGACTCCAAAGCCAAATCGCCGCAGACACGGCGACAAAAGTTTTCACCGCCCGCAAAAACGGTGAAAAGATTTGTCCCCGCAGGCCAATGTACCCCCTTCTAGGAACCGCTATTTACCTGTGTTTCACCATGTTCGTGACCGGATGTTTGATGTCTCCGCCATGTTGTCTGTCTCCTCCAACTCTCGATCCAACTTGCACGTTGCCGCATTGACTCCGCCCCCCAATATACTGGCTCCTCATTTGTCAGATCAACCCTTCCTGCCAATAGAACCCGCCCCCCCCCCCCCCCGACGATCGCCGGCAGGAAGGTGCTCAGCCCTTCATGCCGACAGAACCAGCCCTCCCCAACGATCGCGGCAGGAGGGTACCCATCCCCTCCTGCCTACCCCAACAGCCCCCCCGACGATCGCAGCAGGAGGATATCCAACCCCTCCTGCCAGCTCCCCAACAACCCCCCTATGATCACTGGTAGGAGGGTGCCCAACCCCTCCTGCCGGCCTCCGCAACGGCCCCCTATATCGCCAATAGGAGGGTGCCCAACCCCTCCTGCCGGACCCTCCCCCAACAAACCCCGCCATCCCGAAACACCACCCTTAGTCTTACTTTCCAAGTTGGACCGGACAGCTCCTCGCTCGTCTGGCCAGCAGGCCTGCCTCCGTCCAAATGAGGCGTGCCCGCCCCTCCTCTCCCCTGCCTAACCCACAGGATCCTAGGGCCTGATTGGCCCAAGCACCTAAGGCCCCTCCTATAGCGGGAGTGGCTTTAGGTGCCTAGACCAATCAGGCCCTAGGATCCTGTGGGTTGGGCAGGGTAGGGGCAGGCCCGCCTCATTTGGACGGAGGCAAGCCTGCTGGCCATACGTGTGAGGAGCCGTCCGGTCCAACTTGGAAAGTAAGACTAAGGGGGTTCCGGGGTGGGAGGGTTCGTTGGGGGGGGGTCTACAGGAGGGGTTGGGTGCCCTCCTGCCGTGATCGCTGGGGGGAGGGGAGACTTGCAGCCGTAGCCGCGGTCACTATGCTAATCACGGCAGGGAGATCTTTGCCGCGATTAGGTACAGCGGCCGCGTCTACTTACCATGTAGGCTAACGTTGTAAGCATTAAAAGTACATGTCGTGTTTGTTTTTGTATAGTTATTAACTAATATTTAACTAAGTTTTAAAGTTTTAAAGTTTTAAAGAATGTTTCCTTTATACGTAAATAAAGAAAAGTATTTAAAATCGTACCTGTTTGAGGCTTTTATGTATGCAGCGGTGGCGGTGACGGGGCGGTGAATGGGGTTGCAGTGGCAGTGACGGGGCGGTGAATGGGGTGGCAGTGGCGGTGACGGGGCGGTGAAGGGAATGGCGGTGACGGGGCGGTGCAGAGGATGGTGAGACGGGGACGGGGCGGTGACGGGGACCAATTTTTTCACCGTGTCATTCTCTAGCTCATAGGAATTGTATGAGCGTCGGAGCTGTTACCACTGGAGCCGGCACTAAAACGAACGCTTTTGTAAAAAGGGGGAGGGGAGAGGTTATTTGTTTTTGGATTGTTGCTTTAAGTGCTGGCTTCTCCAAATATGCCACTTTGATAAAAATAAAGAAATAAAGGGATAATGTTAAATCAACATTAATGAAAGCAATAGGCACTAGGGGAGTAATTCAATAACAGTGTTCTTGTATAGGTATACGAGTGGGTGCTCAGAAGTTCTCAGCCTAATTAACCAATTTTCTAAATTATGAGCGATATTTTGCCACTGTAGCTGAAAAGAGTGTTAACTTATTTTATTAAGTGTCAATTTGCAGGAACAAAATTCTATGTTTTGACAAATAATAAAAAATTTAAATTGAATCAGGTTGGGCAGACTGGATGGACCATTCGGGTCTTTATCTGCCGTCATCTACTATGTTACTATGTTATTGTTTCAAATCATTGATTGAACCATATCCACGTCATTCTCTTCTTGGTTGGGCTGAGAACTTTCCAGCACCCCCCTGGTAGTGTGAAGAGTTTCAGTGTCTGGTAACCAGAGCTGAGATTGTTTCAAGTTTATTAGGATTTTATATACCGCCTATCAAGGTTATCTAAGCGGTTTTTACAATCAGGTACTCAAGGATTTTCCCTATCTGTCCCGGTGGGCTCACAATCTATCTAACGTACCTGGGGCTATGGCGGACTGAGTGACTTGCCCAGGGTCACAAGGAGCAGCGCGGGGTTTGAACCCACAACCAGGGCTGTGGAGTCGGAGTTGGAGTCGGAGGAAATTTCGGGTACCTGGAGTCGGAGTCAGAGTCAGAAGTACAAAAAACTGAGGAGTCGGAGTGGGAACATTTATCTACCGACTCCATTTCTGAACTTGGCATACCAATCACGAGCGATTCTTTCAGCTATAGCACCCACTATATGCACAGCACAAATGTTGCGAGCAGCTTCTGTGGCCTTAGAACCTTGATTAAAAGCAAAAAGGTGGTGTCGAAAATGCTCATTTCTCTCAACTTGACATTCCATTTTAACGATCTGAAAATTAACCAGTGCTGTGGAGTCAGAGTCGAGGAGTCGGAGTCGGAGGAAATTTCGGGTACCTGGAGTCGGAGTCTGAAGTACAAAAAACTGAGGAGTCGGAGTCGGAACATTTATCTACCGACTCCACAGCCCTGCCCACAACCCCAGGGCACAACCACTGTGCCACACACTCCTCCATTGTGATGTCATAATGCCTCATTCAACCAATAAGAGCCAATCTCATCAGTGATGCCACAATGGCTTGATTGTCCTGTACTTGGCTCACTTTTATTACATACAAAGAGGTGCTGAAAAGTGCTCAGCCCAACCAACCAACTTCCTAAATTCTGGGCATTATTTTGCCGCTGCAGCTGAAAAAAAGTATTATCTAATTTCGTTAAGTGCCAATTTGCAGAAACAAAATTCTCTGTTTTGATATTGTTTCAGATCATTGACTGAACCATATCTACGTCATTCTCTTATTGGTTGGCTGAGAACTTTTCAGCACCCCTCTCATATAAGATGCTTGGTTTCCACTCTTGAAATCCTTTTTTTTTTTTTTGGGTTGACCTGACGAGTCCTGATCAGGAAGCCTTGCTGCTTTGGCAAGAATTAAGACTGACAAGTGAATGTACAAATATTCTGGCATTGTGCTGCTCCCTGCCATGAGACAGTCTGCTAATGTAAGCACAGCATTGAGTATTGACTTTAAGTAATTCGACTGTATCATGCATGAAGGGAATTTGAGAAATGGTGTGTAATAATGGTCCCCATATATTAACAATAATCATAGCACTGCATCTGTTACTCCAGAGGGTTCTCAGTGTGTGTAGCACTTTCCAAGCAAATCCCTGTTGTTATGAGGCTTCCTCGCTCTCTAGTTAAGAATGCAAAAATGAATATGGCAACGACTTGCTCGGGGTCACCTGCTTGTAGTAATAAGCTTATATTCCAGATGTTAGGATACGTTTATTTCTTTGGATTTGGCTCACACCTTTTTCAGTTGTAGTTCAAGGTGAGTTCCATTCAAGTGCAGTAGGTACTTCCTAGGGCTACCAGACGTCCGGATTTCCCCAGGTTTTGAAAAGCCTCCTCAAATCGCGTCGGGTAGGGAGGAAGTCCGCGCATGCTCAGATTCCACGTGATGATGTCACGCACATGCTAGTGACATTATCACATGGCATCCATGCATGTGCAGACTTCCTGTCCGACAAGAGGAGGCAGCGGGGGGGGGGGGGATTAGAGTATTACAAGGAGTGAGTGGGCAGAATTGGGCAGGCCTGGGTGCGGGTCTGGGGGGGGGTCCAGATTTTCCAATTGGAAAATCTGGCAACCCTAGTACTTCCCTGTCCCCAGAGGGTATATAATCTAAAGCAGTGTTTTTCAACCTTTTTACACCTATAGACTGGCAGAAATAAAATAATTATTCTGTGGACCGGCATCGGTCCGTGGACCAGCAGTTCAAGAACACTGGGCTAAGTTTGGGGCCAGACCCCGCCCATCTCTACCCAATCTCCACCCCAGACCCCGCCCCCATAATAGTACTAATTGCACCTTGCACGTCCCTTGCCTCATCTGGAAGCCTTCCCTCTGACGTTGCAACGTCAGAGAGAAGGCTTCCGGTTCAGGCGCAGGATGCCCATAGGAGCCGCTGCCCGTGGCTATGTGCATTGAATCAGTTAGGAAGAGGGAGCTGGCTCGAAGATAATGCCGCATCGATCACACCGTGGACCGGCGGTTGAAGAACATGGGGCTAAGTTGTGGGCCAGACCCCTCCCATCTCTACCCAATCTCCAGCCCAGACCCCGCCCCCATAATAATACTAATTGCACCTTGCACGTCCCGTGCCTCAACTGGAAGCCTTCCTTATGACGTTGCAACGTCAGAGAGAAGGCTTCCGGTTCAGGCGCAGGATGCCCGTGGCTTTGTGCACTGAATCAGTTAGGAAGAGGGAACTGGCTCGAAAATAACACCGCATCGATCACACCGTGGATCGGCAGTTGAAGAAAACTGTGTTGGGCCTGATGCACGTGCTGGCCCTGTGGACCGGCAGGAAATTTCTGTGGACCGGCACTGGTCCGTGGACCGGTGGTTGAAAAACACTGATCTAAAGCATTGTATCACAAATTGTGTGCCATGGCAAGATTCCGGGTGCACTATGAGATGCTGGTATGGAGGAGAGGCGCTGCACCAGCTGAATACCCACAGAACGTGCCTATCGCAGTGAGAGGCTCGTCTTGTAAGCAGTCAGCCGGCGCCGGTGCTGCTCCTCTTCTCTGCACCCTCCCCCCTCCCCCCCGGCATACCAATTTCAGCAAGCTCAGGGCCCAGTGTGATGCCATCACATCCATGTATGCCCGGAGGCCCTGCCAGTCGTGGCCCTGAATTTAGTGGGCCATGGCTTGAAAAAGTTTGCAACACACTGATCTAAAGGGTTGATGTCCAAAATGATTTAACCAATCTGAAATGGCTTCGGGTTGGTTAATTCGCTTGTGCCGGGATATTCTGGGCCATTTTAATTTGGAAAACTGTGGTCTTCCTGAGTGAATATCGTTGCATGAGTTCTATAAACATGCAAATCCCTACATTTTTTGCACTCTTTATGTCCGTACTTTCCTCTATTTATTTAACTTTTTCTGAATTCTTTTATTATCTCTGCTCTGAATTCTCTTTCTTTTTTTTTGTCATCTCTGGGCCTTCCTTCGACTACCGTTATTAAACTAGAAAGAATGGGGAGAAGCACCAAGAGCCAGTTCTTTCTCTGAAGAAGAAATCACAGTTATGAATAATAACTGCAAGCTTCTCATTAAAATAACTGAGCATTTATTATTTAAAAAAAATCCAGAAATTTTATTCCAAGAACTTCTCTGTCTGATTCTTTTTCATCTATTATTGTTATCTTAGTAGTTTTGTGATTGATGTATAGGAAATTTCATTGGGGACGGGGGCAATTCTAGACCTGGGTGCTAGAAATTAGATGCCAGATTTATAGAACAGATAAAGACCATGTAGTAGCCTATCCAGTCTGCCCATCCATACCATCTGCTCTCTCTTTCACTCCCTTGGAGATCCTATGTACTCGTCTCAAACTTTTTTGAATTCAGTTACTGTTTTCATCTCCAACACCTCCACCGAGAGGCTGTTCCATGAGTTCACCACCCTTTCTATGAACAAGTACTTCCTCAGGTTACTTCTGAGTCTAACCCCTTTCTCCTTCACCCTATGCCCCTTCATTCCAGAACTTCAAGTTTCTTTATTTTTGCAAGACTTTTGGGCCAAGATCTGGTCTCATATTACCTATCTGACGGGTAGTACTACTCCACTCACATATTCATGCTTGATATCTACTCTATGCTCCACACAAGACCCCTTTATGCATGAGATGTTCCACTTAATACAACTACTTTTATTAATTGCAATTTGACTCATTTTGGCCAATTGGAAAGATTTTTCTAATGTCTCATATAATGAGTGGTGGAACACTGTTTGCTTGTATGCCTGCTACGAAAGGGTTGCTGTCCAGTGAAGTAGCATTTGAGTTGCCACATGGCCGTCTTGGGGAGCCAGAATCATGACTAAAAGGCTTGGTTTACTGTATCATCTTCTTGACCTATATGACTGCATGAGCCCCCACCCCAATTCCGTGTTGAATAAATTAGGGCCCAGCTTCCCTGAGGCGCTGAGAAAAATTGCAACAACCCTCAGGTTGCTTCCTCCGTGATTGTGTAGACCAGTGGTTCTTAACCTTGTTGGAGGTACTGAACCCCACCAGTTTCATATGCGTGTTCACCGAACCCTTCTTTATTGGAAAAATAAAATATGATTTTTACAAATTCAAAACATAGGTATACAGTGAGGGAAAAAATAATATCAATTTTGAAAACAAAAAAGTTTTCCTATATTTCGAATAATAATGCAATTAGGATGCTGACTCCCATCACGTTCCGACCACTTTCGTATTTTGCTTGACATAGTTAGTAAGGGATTAAAATATTAAGATAGGTATCACACGATGTACCATCACAACAGTTACAATTCGACTAGTGTGCCCATCAAATCCCCTGCAGCACAGATAGGCCAAGCGATGTTGCGTGATCACCTGCAGCCAATTATGGACAAGCGGGGCGTATCATCACAAATCATAAGCGCTTCGGTCACGTTCAATCATCTATCAGTTAAATCACAAATTTTGATCAGGCATTGATTGATGTATATAAGGCGTTAGTTACAGATTGATAGATCAAGAAACCGAGTACACGATCAGTCTTGATCAAAATCACTGAATAACTGATAGATGATTGAACGTGACCGAAGCGCTATATGAGTCGGAGGTGTGTTTTGACCTCCGCCGAACCCGCGAGACTGACTCACCGAACCCCTGGGATTCGGTTGAACCCAGGTTAAGAACCACTGGTAAAGACCTTTGATGAGTTTTGTGCCAATGACTGCACCGATATCTTCTCCTCCCAGAGAACGGCATCACCGCAGTGCGTCAGATTGATGGAGACCGGGTCTCCTTTGACTGTTTGACTTTAAAAAAAAAACCCCACAAAACATTTTGCTAAGGTCTACGTACCAGAGTCAAATAGCTTGTTAATTATTCATGAGAGCCGCTTACATGAAATCCCACTTGCTGAATTATTTCTAAAGATAGTAGATCTTGTCAAGTCATCCGTCTTCTACAGAAAACGACGGCAGACAGGCAACTGGGAATAAGACCTTTTTCTTTATATAAATTTCATGATCTTAGAGACTTTCGGGAAGGGGTAAAACACGGACCTGACGGACCTCGCGGATCTAAAACCGCACATCCTTAAAAATCTGAGGTCCGTGCCACTTGTAGTTAGTTTCTGGCTCTGACAGACCTCGATGACAATTTAGCGCTGATGGATCCTTCTCAGCATAGGGAGGGAAAAGGGTTCATAGACAACGGCACGAAAGACAAAGGCGCGCGCCGACAACTGAGCACAAGACGGAGGCGCACACCGAAGAAAATTACAGTTTTTAGGGGCTCCGACGAGGGGTTTTGTTGGGGAACCCCCCCCCCCCACTTTACTTAATAGACATCGCGCCGGCGTTATGGGGGGTTTGGGGGGGGTTGTAACCCTCCACATTTTACTGTAAACTTAACTTTTTCCCTAAAAACAGGGAAAAAGTGAAGTTTTCATTAAAATGTGGGGGGTTACAACCCCCCAAACCCCCCACAATGCCCCCATAACGCGGCACGATGTCTATTAAGTAAAGTGGGGGGGGTTCCCCCCCACGCCCCCCCGTCGGAGCCCTAAAAACTATAATTTTGAGCGGCGCACGCCTCCACGCTGCGCTCAATTGTCTGGGTGCGCCTTTGTCTCGGCGCGCTTTTGACCTGACACCAGGGAAAAGTATTAGGATCCATCAGCACTAAAATGTCATCGAGGTCTGTCAGAGCCAGAGACTAGTGCTGGAGCGCACAAAAACAAATCTTTTAAACCAGTTTCCTGCAGCCCCAGTAAATTTAAAAATCTGAAGTCTGCGGCTCTGACAGACCTCGATGACATTTTAGCACTGACGGATCCTAATACTTTTCCCTCCCTATGCTGAGACGGATCCGTCGGCGCTAAATTGTCATCGAGGTCTGTCAGAGCCAGAAACTAACTACAAGTGGCACGGACCTCAGATTTTTAAGGACGTGCGGTTTTAGATCCGCGAGGTCCGTCAGGTCCGTGAGCTCCGCGTTTTACCCCTTCCCGAGACTTTCCTCGGAAGGGCAATCTCTCACCCCTGAGGGGCTGGCTGTGGGGCACTGACCTCACAACAGTAACACGAGCATGGGTGGCTCCTCGTAAACATGTGAGCTTTGACATTAGGTCAACGACAGTGTGCACAGTACAATCGCGTTCTACGCTCAGACTCCCGAGCGAATCTTCAGAGTTCATCAATTCAGGGTATCCTTAAAAAAAGAGCAATAAGCTATATTTGCACACATTTTTGTAAGCAAATATGGAGCCCTTTAAGTAAAGTGCATTACATTTTGCAGTTGCTGTGGCTTAACTTAAAGTAACTACCTCTTGAGGGGAGGGGGCGGTGTTTCCTGCATTTTTCAAGAAAGGTCCCACATTAACAGTTCCCTTTGGGGGGAAAAAGGGACTTATATACTGCCTTTTTGTAATTATACAACCACACTCAAAGCGGTTTACATACAGGTGCTTCAAGCATTCTCCCTATCTGGCCTGGTGGGCTCACAATCTATCTAATGTACCTGGGGCAGTGGAGGATTAAATGACTTGCCCAGAGTCATAAGGAGCAGCACGGGGTTTGAACCCACAATCTCAGGGTGCTGAGGCTGTAGCTCTAACCACTGCACCATATTCTCCTCCAATAATATCAGAAGTGAGCCAAGTATAGAACAGTGAAGCCATTATGACATCACTGATGAGGTTGGCTCTTAGGCACCGGTGGAATGAGGCATTATGACATCACAATATGAGCTCTGGAATGTTGCTACTACAGTATTTGAGTTTCTCTTAGGCATTATAACATCAGGGAAAGGGACTGGGACTTGTGTACTGCCTTTTTGTAGTCTTACAACCACACAAAGAGGTTTACATACAGGTGCTTTAAGCATTCTCCCTATCTGGCCTGGTGGGCTCACAATCTATCTAATGTACCTGGGGCAGTGGAGGATTAAATGACTTGCCCAGGGTCATAAGGAGCAGCACAGGATTTGAACCCACAACCTCAGGGTGCTGAGGCTGTAGCTCTAACCACTGCACTACACTCTCCTCCAATAATATCAGACGTGAGCCAAGTATAGAACAGTGAAGCCACTATGACATCACTGATGAGGTTGGCTCTTAGGCACTGGTGGAATGAGGCATTATGACATCACAATATGAGCTCTGGAATGTTGCTACTCTTTGGATTTCTGCCAGGCATTATGGCATCAGAGAAAGGGATTGGGGACTTGTATGCCTCAAAGCGGTTTGCATACAGGTACTTCAAACATTTTCCCTCACTGTCCTGGTGGGCTCACAATCTATCTAATGTACCTGGGGCAGTGAAGGATTAAGTGACTTGCCCAGGGTCACAAGGAGCAGCATGGGGTTTGAACCCACAACCTCAGGGTGCTGAGGCTGTAGCTCTAAATACTGCACCACACTCTCCTCCTTAACTCATGGTACTGAGGAAACTTTTTTGGGCTCCTATTTAGAAGTGGTCCTACGCTAACTAAGCTTTGCTCAGCATGCACTAAGCGCAGTGCATTTAATGCAACCTCTCCAGGCTCATTCATCACTCATGCCCCGCCTAGTTAGGCCATTTGCATAAAATGCTATTAATGCACAGTTTAGTGTGCATTAATGGTAAAAATACCACAAAAGCAGTTACTGCGTTATACATTGGCTGTTATCATGCGGATGATACGAAAAGCTGCAATAGAGTAGACATGCCGGATGGTGTGAATAACATGAAGAAAGACCTGGCGAAGCTTGAAGAATGGTCTGAAATTTGGCAGCTAAAATTTAATGTTAAGAAATGCAAGGTCATGCATTTGGGCTGTAAAATCCAGAGGGAGCGGTACAGATTAGGGAGTAAAGAGCTTATGTGCACGACAGAAGAGCGGGACTTGGGTGGGATTGTATGTGATGATCTTAAGGTGGCCAAACAGGTTGAAAAGGTGATGGCGAAGGTTAGAAGGATGCTAGTAGGAAAAAGGAAGTATTGATGCCCCCTGCATACGACTTTGGTGAGACCTCATTTATAAGATTATGTACAATTCTGGAGGACGCACCTTCAAAAAGAAATAAAAAGAACTGAGTCGGTCAGAGGAAGGCTACTAAAATGGTGCGTGGTCTTCGTCATAAGGCGTATGGGGACAGACTTAAAGAGCTCAATCTGTATACTTTGGAGGAAAGGTGGGAGAGGGGAGATATGATAGAGACGTTTAAACACCTATGTGGCATAAATGCGCATGAGTCGAGTCTCTTTCATTTGAATGAAGTTAAGAGGTGATAGGCTCCAGAGTAATCTAAGGAAATACTTTTTTACGGAAAGGGTGGTAGATGCATGGAACAGCCTCCTAGAAGAGGTGGTGGAGACAGACACTGTGTCTGATTTCAAGAAAGCCTGGGATAAGCAAGTGGGATCTCTTAGAGAGAGGAAGAGATAATGTTTACTGCGGATGGGCAGCTCTATGACCTCACAATGCAGGTGTAAAGAGCCTTAGCCTATAGGAAGAGGAGATGCAAATGTTAAGAGCCATAGCCAATAAGGAGAGGGGAAGATAATGGTTACTGTGGATGGACAGACTAGATGGGCCATTTGGCCTTTATCTGCCATCATGTTACAATGTTTCTATTATCATAAAGTTCTATGATATCACAATGCAGGTGTTAAGAGGAGATGCAAATGTTAAGAGCCTTAGCCAATAGGGAGAGGAGGAGATAGTGGATGCTGCGGATGGGCAGACTGGATGGGCCATTTGGCCTTTATCTGCCGTCATGTTTCTAATAGCCTAAAACACTTTATATTCATTTAGCATATCTTGAAAACCACACCCGATGACATAGGCCTGGAGACCCAGGTTGAGAACCCAGGTTGCTCTCAACTGCAGTTTAACATTTTGGGCCTGATTCTATAAATGGTGCCTATATCAGTAGGCGCCTATGGAAACGGCACCTAGTGTCAGTGGCATAGTAAAGGGGTGAAAGGGTGGACTGCCCTGTATGTCATCTTGGTGGGGGTGCTGGCACCTCTCCTCCTCTCCGCTCCCCCAGTCCTTCCCCCTACCACTCTCCTGCCGTGCATGCACCTTCCTTCCCCCCCCCCCCCCGCTCCATCGTGCCTCTAGCTCTTCGCCGGTGTGAGCAGGAGCCACATCCTGCTGCTCAAACCAGCCTCGGCTCTCCTTCTGAAGTCACTTCCTGGTCACGGGAGCAGGAAGTGACATCAGAGGGACAGCTGAGACCAGCGCGGGCAGCAGGTTGGAGATGGAGAGGGGAGCAGAGGAGAGAGCGTAGGGGCGCCACCACTCCGGACACCTCCCACCCTCGCTCCGCCACTGCCTAGAACATTTCATTCAAAATGAAGTGCCATTTCTAGAATCATGCTTAGGGGCACCTAAATCAAGTTACAGCCCTCTCTGATCGCATTCAGTACAAACAGCAACGGGCTTTAATCTTCATAGAGCAGTGTGGGCGCAATTCTAATCAGAGGCAGAGTGGAGGACATTTAGGTGCGCCCACTGACAACAGGGCGCACCTAAACAGGGTCGTGTGTTCTGCACAGAGCAGGACGCAGAACTCTAGCCAGCTTGCTGGACAGATTTCAGGGGTCTCAAAGTCCCTCCTTGAGGGCCGTAATCCAGTCGGATTTTAAGGATTTCCCCAATGAATATGCACTGAAAGCAGTGCATGCAAATAGATCTCATGCATATTCATTGGGGAAATCCTGAAAACTCGACTGGATTGCGGCCCTCAAGGAGGGACTTTGAGACCCCTGGATGGACTATTCTGGTCTTTATTTATTTAATTTTCTATACCGTTCTCCCAGGGGAGCTCAGAACGGTTTACATGAATTTATTCAGGTACTGAAGCATTTTTCCCTGTCTGTCCTGGTGGGCTCACAATCTAATGTACCTGGGGCAATGGGGGGATTAAGTGACTTGCCCAAGGTCATAAGGAGTAGCATGAGTTTAAACCCACAGCCTCAGGCTTTAACCACTGCACCACTCTAGAAATCAAAATGTAGTCAAAGTGAGCTGACTATAGGACAATCAAGCCATTGTGACATCACTGATGAGGTTGGCTCTTATTGGTGGAATGAGGCATTAAGATGTCACAATACCAGCTCTGGGTATCAGAGGCTGAAACTTGTCACACTATTTATTTAGTCAATATTCTATACTGCTCTCTCAAGGGAACTCAGAATGCTTTACATGAGTTTATTCAGGTACTCAAGCATTTTTCCCTGGGGGCTCACAATCTCTCTAATGTACTTGGGGCAATGGGGGGGATTAAGTGACTTGCCCAGGATCACAAAGAACAGTGTGGGTTTGAACCCACAACCCCAGGGTTCTGAGGCTGTAGCTTTAACCACGCCAGACGTCCGGATTTCCGCGGACATGCCCTCCTTTTCGAGGATATGTCTGGGGGTCCGGACGGCTTTTCAAAACTTTGAAAAGCTTCCTCCACATCACTTCGGGAGGAAGGGCATCCGCGCATGCCATCCTGCCAGACAAGAGCAGGCAGCATGGGTGGCACTGGGGGGCAGGTCTAGGGGTCTGGATTTTACTAATGTAAAATCCGACAACCCTATTATGTATTGTCTGTGACTACGCTTCTAGTGAACATTTTAACCACTACATTGAATGAATGGCTTGCTCTCCTATGATTTAAGAAGCAGTGAACCTGAGCAGTGTACTTGAAAGCCGATTGTAATCCATTTCTTACTTTATTCCTTCTTTTTTGTATTGCGCTCTGCCTTTTGTCTTCCTAGCATAATATGTCTTCCAGCACTCTACATCCATGTCTCTTGTTGGGATTTCTTTTCTTCGCCTGCAGCGCTTAAATAATTGAGCAGTGTTTCTGCATCTCCGGGAGCAGCCACTGAGCTCAGAAAACACATTATACCTGCCCGACCGAGCCCCAGCCAGATGTGAAGAGATTTCCCGACTCGGGCTCGTTTCCAATTTTCAGACTCTGTGAGGGAAAGGCACGGGTCCGCCCCGCTTGACAACGAAAGGTGAATGACAAAAGGGAATGGAGGGCGTGGCTATGGGTCTGGATTTTCCCAAAGGAAAATGTGGCATGTCTCTAGTGTCTATACAGGTTGCCAAATTTACATGCAACCTAACTACCGTGTTTCCCTGAAAATGAGACAGTGTCTTAAATTAATTTGAGTCCAAAAATGCATTAGGGGTTATTTTGGGGGGATGTCTTATTTTTTTTCATGTACAACAATCATCTCTCCTTTCCTCTCCTCCACCCCAATTCTTCCTTTTTCTTTATACCCCCACCCCCTATGTGCAGCATCTTCCTCCCCTCTCACCCATCCCCTCGTGCAGCATCTTTATATAGTTTCAAGTTTCAAGTTTATTATAAAATTTGATTAATCGCTTATTCCAAATTCTAAGCGATGAACAAATCGATAAAATTACAAAATTAGGAGAGACAAACATAACTAACTAATAAAAAGACTAAATCTTACAAAACATAATAAAAAACAACTTTGCAAACATAATAAAACACAAGGAAAGAATAGAAAAAGAAAAACAATATGATTAATAAAAAGAAAGACAATTAAGGTCAAAAACAATAGGAAGGGGAAGGACAAAAACTCAAAAGATATAAAGATAAAATGCATCTTTAAAAAGAAAACTTTTGAGTTTGCTCTTAAGTTTTTCCAAATTTTTTTCTTCTCTTAAGTAAATTGGAAGGGAATTCCATGTTTGAGGAGCTATAACGGAAAAGATGGATTGCTGTCGTGTGTTAATAATTTTAAGGGAGGGAATGATTAATAAATGTTGGTCATTAGACCTCAGTAATCTAGATGAAGTATAAGGAATCAGTGCTTTGTAAATAAAAGCTGGGGTTTTAGGTATCAGAGATTTAAAGGTAAGCAAACTTAATTTGTACATTATGCGATGTGTGATAGGAAGCCAGTGTGGTTTTTTAAGTAAAGGAGTCACATGATCAAATTTCTTGGCTTTCATAATAAGTTTAATTGAAGCATTCTGGATGATCTGCAAACGTCTGATTTCCCTTTGAGCCATTCCCTTAAATAGGGCATTACAGTAATCGATTTTGGAAATAACCAAAGAATCCTATATAATAAAAGGCTAACTCACGCATGCGCACTCCTATTTGTGTGCTTCCATGATCTGTAGTTCCGTGGCCGCATGAGTGCGCATGCGTGAGTCCCCAGCCTTCTTCCCAGCCTACCTTGGCTGTCAGCAGCGGTGGCTCATCTCCTGTGGGGACCTGATGTGTCCTGTGTCCGTCTGTGGCCGCGGCTTGAGGCGTATGCGCCAGTTAGGTGCATCGGACGACAGGAGCGGCGCTGGCGGCGGATGGCGGGAGGAAGGCTCATGGTCCTGTCGTCGCTGCCGCTCCTGTTCACAGCACGTCGCCGACTTCACCCCCTTCCCGCAACAACTGCTACCGCTCCTGTTCAAAGCGGCCTGCTGAGGTTCGCGGCCGGCTGTAACGAACCTCGCAGGCCAGCACGCGGGAAGGGAAGGGGGAGGGGCCGAATGGAGCAGGGCAGCTCACGGTAAGAGAAGGGAATGGGGGTGGGGGAAATGATTCTACTGCTTCAGCAGGGACCTGGAGGGTAGGGAAATACCGCTGCTGCTTCTGCAAAGGAAAGTGGTGGTGGGGGGGAGAGAAGGGAATGGGTGGGGTGGGTGGGGGAAAATGCCACTACTACTTCACAGGGACCTGGAGGGGAAGGGAAATACCGCTGCTGCTTCTGCAAAGGAAAGTGGTGGTGGTGGGGGGAGAGAAGGGAATGGGGGGTGGGTGGGGGAAAATGCTGCTACTACTTCACAGGGATCTGGAGGGGAAGGGAAATATCACTGCTGCTTCTGCAAAGGAAAGTGGTGGGGAGGGGAAGAGAAGGGAATGGGGGGTGGGTGGGGGAAAATGCTGCTACTACTTCACAGGGATCTGGAGGGGAAGGGAAATATCACTGCTGCTTCTGCAAAGGAAAGTGGGGGGGGGGGGGGGAAGAGACAGAAAGAAATACAGACAGACAAAGGAGGCTAGGGAGAGAGACAGACAGAAATAAAGACAGACAGGGGACCAGAGTCAGACAGAAAGAAAGACAGACAGACAAAGGGTGCCAGGGAGAGAGAGAGAAAAATTGCAGGAGGGAGAGAGACAGAAAGAAAGGAAGAAAGAGACAGGAGCAGGGAGAGAGACATAAATAAAGAAAGACAGCCAGCCATATATTCTAGCACCTGTTAATGTAACGGGCTTAAACACTAGTGAATTAATATATTCAGAGACTTTGGACATAAGAATTTTGATACTGAACGAATTTGCCGAAGTCTGTAAAAAGTTGATTTAACAACGTGACTAATATGGTCATGGTAGGTTAATTTATCATCGAAAATAACCCCTAGAATCCTAATTCTATTTATCTACTTCAAGGTGATACCTTTAATAGAAATTGGAAAGATAAGTTTATAACTATCTTTCCAGGGGAAGAACATAATGTGCAGCAGAATCCCACCGACCCTCCCACCGTGAGACTGACATATCTCCGTTCCAAGGCTTCCAAAAACAGCAGCGGCGGCAGCAGCGCTCTGAACGGGCTATTTCACAACCTTCCTCGCTGGGGCCTGCCCTCTGCCGCACTCACAAACACAATCCTATTAGGCACTCTATAAAATCAATCCACTCATAGGTTTTTTAAAATATTGTTTAAATTTATATCATGCCTTATGAAGCAGCTTATAATACTTTTAAAAGACACATGAGGAATCTCAGAATTAGAGAATGACACGGTGACAAAATTCTTCACCGTTCCCGTCCCCGCGGATAACCCGCGGGAAACCATCTTCATGTCATTCTTTAAGGAGAGCGGGAAGAATCAGAGTATAATTAGGCACAACCACTGACCCACTAGCTTTGCTTTGAAGAATGCTGGTGTAGAAGGACCGAGGTTGAAACAGACACTACAGAATGACAGTCTTTGGTATCCAGAGCAGATATTGTGATGTCATAATGCCTCATTCCACCAGTGCCTAAGAGCCAATCACATCAGTGATATCACAATGGCTTCATTATCCTTGGCTCACATAAGAATGAGAGTATGAATGGCCACAACCACTGACCCACAAGCTTTGCTTTGAAGAATGCTGGTGTAGAAGGACTGAGGTTGAAATAGACACTAGAAAATGACATGGGATTATTTCCCGCGGTTATCCACGGGGACGGGAACGGTGATGAATTTTGTCACCGTGTCATTCTCTACTCAGAATGCCACTTGTCCGCTGTTGATTCCTGCAGTACAGTGGGGCATTTTCAAGTAGTCTACTGAAAATTTCTTATCCCCTAGATAACTTAGCTTTGTTAGTGCAATGTCGCTGTTACACTACGCCCCACCAACGCGTTTCGTATCTTCCTCAGGACGGGGGAAGTGCCTTAATAATTACATTTCATTCATTCGCTTTTTATCGCGCTGCTTACAATAGGTCATCCAAACTACTTGAAAATGAATTAGAAAGAATGATAATGTATTGAAATGAATGAAATGACTAAGAAAACATATGGAAGAGATAAAAAAAAATCCAATGAATTGAGATCCTGGAAATGACTTTGAAGTTGTTATTAGTATATTTATTTATTAAAGAGCACAGAAACAGTATGAAAAATTAGAAGTAGAAACAGTGTGAAGAATACAAAAAAAAAAAAAAAGAGATTAGAATAGAATAGAGGACACATTTGGGTGAGGCAGTGACGAGGGCTGCCAAACTGTACTGCAGGAATCAACAGCGGACAAGTGGCATTCTGAGATTCCCCTTGTGTCTTTTAAAAGTATTATAAGCTGCTTCATAAGGCATGATATAAATTTAAACAATATTTTGAAAAACCTATGAGTGGATTGATTTTATAGAGTGCCTAAAAGGATTGTGTTTGTGAGTGCGGCTCACCACACAATTGTTTCCCATGTACTCACCTTTATAGGACCCCCAGGGACCCCTGAAGAAGACTTTTTGTCAAAACGCGGACCGTGTTGGGTCCTGTATCCCTAGCGGACTAGATCCTTTAAGGCTCTTATGTGGATGATTTATTTTTATGTGGATGGAATTATTTTATGTGGATGATTTCAGTATACCTTTGGAACTTTGACACTTTCAAATAAAGTCCATTTAGGAACATCGTCACTCCACAGAGTTTTTTTTTTTTTGGGGGGGGGTTTGTTTTGTTTTCTCATGATATAAATTTAAACAATATTTTGAAAAACCTTTGAGTTCATTCACAAACAAGCACCTCCATGGCATTGATTAGAAATTCTATTCTATCTACTTTAGTTCCAATTACCCATACATACCCCCTCTTCTACGAAACTGCGCTAGCGGTTTTTAGCGCAGAGGATCGCGCTGAATGGCCCATGCTGCTCCCACACTCATTGAGCTCCTATGAGCGTCGGGAGCAGCGCGGGCTATTCAGCGTGGCTCTCTGCGCTAAAAACCGCTAGCGCAGTTTTGTTGAAGAGGGAGATAGCTTAAAGACCTTTAAATAAATAACTCTCAAATTAAATTTTTTGTTGGCTTAGCAATTTTCTAATGTCAGTAACATGCTGCGAAAAATACATTTGCTCCGTGTAGGGTGTAAGAGCTAAAAAAAAAAACAACATTTGAGAGACACTGGTTTAGAACCTCTGAAGCCCAGGGAAGTAAAGTAACTTGAGCATTAACCAACCAATAAATCTTGTAGCCTTTGAAAGCTGATTGTTGCGGTGCCCCGGTCTTGGAGCTGGAATGCCTTTTCATATGTTCTAACACTACAAAAGTTTGATCATGTCTCTCCTTCGCTTAGAAAGCTTCATTGGCTTCCTGTTCATTTCAGGATCCAATTTAAATGTGCAAGTATTATTTTCAAACTTCTGTATGGAATATTCGATCCTTTGATTCCTTTACACTGGATTGCCTATAGAACCCGCTATTTGAGGAACACGCAGAAGTACAAATGATCGTTTCCCTCTTTCAAGGGAATTACATCAGCTGGGAAACTTTGTCAGTCCTATGCTTTCAAGTTGGTAGAGATTTGGAATGGACTTCCTGGTTCTATTAGAACGATAAACCAATTGCAATTGTTTCGGAAAACCTTAAAAACCCTGCTATTCTCACAATCCCTAAATAGTTTACCTACAGAATCTACTAACCGTTATCATTGCAAGATTTACTTTTATGATAGACTAAATTAATTTTTACTATCCTTACTTCTCCTTATTTTATGCATATTCTGGTCTCCTGACTACTTGTAAACTGAATCAAGCTCCAACGAGAGATGACCTGATATATAAACTGAAGACTAGACTAGACTAGATGTTCAGTGTAGTAATATGTCCTAAGTAGTGTAGTGATAAATAATGGGATGATGGGATGGTGATTGCCATTAAATGATCAGAATGCCTTTACATCATCTACTAAGAGCAAGCACGCAACAGTGAGATAATAAGCATTAACTCCACCCCCTGCTAAGATACAGGGGGGGGGGGGTTTCATAGTGTTTACCATAAACTTCAGTGACTTTGAAATTGTGCGACATCTCAGCTGACATAGGGCTAGATTCACTAAACTCACCGATCGTGTCCCGACCCCGACCCGATTCACTAATCTTCTGCCCGATCAATCTCCCACCCCATCCGATCCACCCATGCAAATGAGGGGAAATGGCACGCATAAGTAGGAAGCCATTGATTCACTGAGCAGAAGAAGAAGCACCGATTGGGTTTGCCGATCCGAAACGAAGCGACTGCTGAGGACCAGTCGCTTTCTGTCCTTGCCGACTCTCCTGCTCTCTGCCGCCCCGAAATCCCAGTATCGAGGTTACAACCCCAACCATCAAAATAAATAATATAAAACTGTAAAATATCTATACATATGCATACAAACTCCCTTTTTATATATTCTGCATAAAGTGCAGTGCTAGCCCGCGGTTTTAACCTGCGGGTTTAAAGCGTGTTCTGTTCCATAATCTGGCTGCTCAAATCATTCCTTTTAAAATGTCCACTCATAGGACAAGAAAACTGCAGTCACCCCTCCCCCTTTATTTTGCACTCGCTTGTGCGAAGAGCAAGCGCATGCGCAGATGGCATCTACAACCAACAAGGATAATAGAAACATAGAAACAGATGGCAGGTAAGGGCCATGGCCCATCCAGTCTGCCCACCCCAATAACCCTCCCCTACCTTTCTCTGTGAAGAGATCCCACGTGACGATCCCATTTTGTCTTAAAATCAGGCACGCTATTCCAGCGATCAACTACCCTTTCGGTGAACAAGTATTTCCTGGTGTCACCGTGCGTCTCGATTGCTTGTGGGCATGCGTCCGATCAGATCATTTGCATGCTGAATCTGTAGTGAATCGGTCGCTCGGCAAAACTCGGCCACGAATCGCCCGACAACGATCCAGATCGGTGAGTTTAGTGAATCTGGGCCAACATTTCGCTTCCTTCCACCTGGAACAAAATCTTTCCATTCCCCTGAGACAATTCTATTCCGTCAGCGTTATCGGGCCAGGGATCTCGGTATTTACAGGATGTTGTCGAGAAGCCATATCTGTACGTATTACAAGGTGATGGATGTAATTGTAGCTCAGAATAGCTCCAGAAGGCTATAAAGATGGCCAGGGCTAATATATTATGGTAGCAGTCAGAAATAAAGCTCTCTCTAATTCAGTTGACTGTGCTTTTGCAAACAAAATGATTCCGCGTTCAATGAAAAACATCTGCTGGGCTGTTTCTGACTTTACATCATTAACTGCTCTCTGCTATGGGCCATCATGGAAAAAAAAAAAAGCCCAACCTTTTAGTTCATTTCATGTTTCCTTTTTTTGTGCTACCAATTTCTCTTTTCTGGGTTCCTTTTACAAAGTCATGGCAGCGGCTGCTGCAGCGGTAATCGCTCCGATGCCCATAGGGATTTAATGAGGCGTCAGAGCATTTGCCGCGTGGTAGCCGCTACTGCGGCTTTATAAAAGGGGGAATTAATTAGGTAAGCACCCTAATAAATGCCACTACTTTAAAGAAAAAAAAAAGATGTTGCTTTTTTTTGCTTTGTTTAGGATGAGAAATGACTGAAAAGTAAAGACGAAATCTCATGATTTTTATATTGTTCCATTGTGGCGGTGTAGCCCCTCCCCCCTCTGTATTAATATGCCCTTTAGCGTGGATCTTGATGGGATTTTGTAGTGACTCTGTTTCCTTAAAACATGGAGGTGAGCATGTCTGAGAACCCAGTGGCTCTCAGGAGCAACAAGGGCTTGGCGAAGGACCTTCTCACTTAACTAATTAAAGACCCAGCTATTCGTCGATGGTTTTTTTTTTAGTTACTTCTGCTAAACTTGAGGAATTTTCCATAATCTTTCTTATCCACATTATAACATTACATTAGTGATTTCTATTCCGCCGTTACTTTGTAGTTCAAGGCGGATTACATAAAGGATATATCTGGTCATTTCTAGAGGAATTAGAGAACAGATAGGTTGATTCACAGATGAGGTGGTTCTTTTGGCGTTAGATTGTGTTAGAGAGTAGAGATGGTGTTAGGTTGGTTTCGATGGTTGGGTAGCAGGGTTTTCTGAATGTTCTGTAGTCTGGGGTCGTTATCAACAAAGTAGAGAGTCGGTCTAATCTCGCTGCTTGTGTGGCCAGGAGGCCATTGTACAGTTTTTTTCTGTTTGACTTCTCTGATTGGGGGGGGGGGGTATGTGAATGGAGCGTGGTTTCTCCTTTGTCTGGTTCGGATTCGGCGGTTGTTTAGGTACGATGGACTGTTGCCGTTCATGGTTTTAAACAGAAGACAGTAGAACTTGAATTGTATTCTTGCTTGCATTGGTAGCCAGTGTGAGTGGAGGTACGCCTCGGTGAGGTGGTCATGTTTCCTCAGTGAGTAGATGAGTCTCAGAGCTATGTTTTGGATTGTTTGTAGTTGTTTAATCATGGTTGCGGGGCAGGGGAGATAAAGAATGTTGCAGTAGTCTAGAAGACCCAGCATTAGGGCCTGGACTAGGATCCGGAATTGTGTTTTGTCAAAGAATTTTCGCACTTGTCTTAAGTTTCTCATGATTGTGAAGGATTTCTGTATTATTTTATTGATTTGCGGTTGCATGGTACAGCAGCCGTCGATCATCATTCCCAGTAGTTTTAGAGTGGGTTGCATGGGGAATTATGTCATTTCCCTGCAGACTGTATGTTTATTTTATCATGTATTAGCTTTTATTATGTCTTCATTTTAAATACTGTGTATGTAAATTATGTGAACCGTTTAGTATTAAACGGCATATAAATTTTTAAAATAAATAACTGCATGTCGTCCACTGGCACTTCTTGCACGAGCTCCAAATGTTCCAACCAATAGTTTCCCTGTAATCTTTTGGAAATGACCAGAATCTCTTCCCTCTTGTAATCCGTCTAGAACCACAAGGTATTGACGGAATAAAAGACACTAATGTCATGTATATTAGAGAATGACACGGTGACAAAATTCATCACCATTCCCGTCTCCGTGGATAACCGCGGGAAATAATCCCATGTCATTTTCTAGTGTCTATTTCAACCTCAGTCCTTCTACACCAGCATTCTTCAAAGCAAAGCTTGCGGGTCAGTGGTTGTGGCCATTCATACTCTGATTCTTCTGTGAGCCAAGGATAATGAAGCCATTGTGACATCACTGATGTGATTGGCTCTTAGGCACTGGTGGAATGAGGCATTATGACATCACAATATCTGCTCTGGATACCAGAGACTGTCATTCTGTAGTGTATGTTTCAACCTCAGTCCTTCTATACCAGCATTCTTCAAAGCAAAACTTGCGGGTCAGTGGCTGGGCCCATTCATACTGATTCTTATGGGAGCCAAGTTTAGGATAATGAAGCCATTGTGACATCATCGATGAGGTTGGCTCCTAGGCATTGGTGGAATGAGGCATTATGACATCACAATCTCAGCTCTGGAATGTTGCTACTCAACCTCGGTCCTTCTACACCAGCATTCTTCAAAGCAAAGCTTGCGGGTCAGTGGTTGTGGCCATTCATACTCTGATTCTTCCCTCTCTCCTTAAAGAATGACATGAAGATGGTTTCCTGTGGTTATCCGCGGGGACGGTGATGAATTTTGTCTCCGTGTCATTCTCTAATGTATATTCTACTCCAGCTGGTGAAAAGCTTTGGTAACCCATCAACAGAATTTTGAGTAATCAATAATACCACGGTGGGAAGGGAATGCAGAAATTAAATCTCCTATAGTCAAAGAAACAGCTGGATTATGCAGCTTGGGAGTCTGGAATGCACCAAGAAAGATGGGTGCACATGTTAAATTCTCTACACTGGAATCGGTTAAATTTGGTTAAAGCTGTTAACAACTACTATTGCTAGTTATAATTTCTATAGCGTTGAAAGGCGTGCACAGCGCTGCACATTTAACAAGCACTAGACCGTCCCTGCTCAGAAGAGCTTACAATCTAATTTAGACAGACAGGACATATAGGGTTGGGGAGATTATTGCAGAGAGAATGATAGGATGGACATAGGTATCTCATGATGAGTATGAATTAGGTGTCAAAAGCAGCCTGGAAAAAAATTAGGCATATTGACTCAGGCAGTCTGTTCCAGGCGTACAGCGCAGCAAGATAGAAGGGACGGATGGAGATGGCAGTGGAGAAGGGTACGGATAAGGGCAGTGCTCATGGGTCGCATGCGGCCTGCCTGGTACTATTTTGAGGCCCTTGGTATTATAAAGAATGATTCTTTATGGAAAACTTGTGCCTTAAGCGTCCGGTGGTCGTGTCCGGTGGTTGTGTCCGGCAGTCGCGTTCTGGAACGTTACCCGCCTCACTGCTGTAACCTCACACAAGCGCTTTCCTGCATCTGTACGCGGTTGTCCTCTCCACTCCACCTCCACCTCCACCTTGCGTGAGGTTACAGCAGTGAGGCGGGCAACGTTCCAGAATACAAGGTAACAATTGAGGCAGTGCAGCTCGTTCGTGTGTCCGGTGATTGAGGAGGTGAGAGCTGAAGGCGGTTGCGGACGTGACCACCGGACACTTAAGGCACAAGATTTTCCATAAAGAATCATTCTTTATAATACCGAGGGCCTCAAAATAATTGGTCCAAAATCTTGTCTCTTGCAGTTGATACTTTGATAGTTTTTCACCTTCTGCATGTTGCACTGCTTTCAGCTGTGTATAGCTGAAATGATTAGAAGCAATTAAGGAAAGATTTATAAACTATAGTTTGTAAATAATTTCAGATTTCAGATAATCCACATTTTTGATTTGTAGGTACTTATCTCATGTGAAGTTGTCATTTCTTTAATAAGACTAACTATTTTTTCTGCGGTCCTCCAAGTACCTACAAATCCAACGTGTGGCCCTAATGAACGGCGTTCACGGGGAGCAGCATAGGGGAAGATGACTGAGGAGACATATTAGGGGGCTGCAGAGTGGATGCGCTGCAGTTTCACTACCTCAATTTTCAAGAGTAACTAGCACTCCGTGACGTGGCACGGCAGAGGATGTGGTTGGCATGAGTTGGTCAGACCTCCTTGAAATAAGCATCAAGACACGAAGTTATGAGATATTCACATTTGGGGTTATGTATAAGATGGATATTTTACCTCAGCTACTCAGATCAGCAGCAGCTGCGTTGCACATTGTTTCCGCTGCCCGAGTGAGGATTGTTTTGAGAGTTCATACAATTTGTCATATTGACCATCTGACGGGCGCCCCTGCTGCAGGCAGCTTTGCCAAAACGCAGCCCATGTTGGGTCATTCAATAAAGTGAACGCTGCTTTCCTATTCTGCGATACCCTTGGTGTGTTTTTTTAAAATCCAACTGATTGGTAAAGGAAAAGCAATTAATTACGGTGTCAGGTCAAAAGCGTGCCGGGACAAAGGCGCGTGCAGACAATTGAGCAGAGCACGGAGGCACGCGCCGCAGAAAATTACTGTTTTTAGGGCTCCGATGGGGGGGGGGTGTAGGGGGGAACCCCCCACTTTACTTAATAGAGATCACGCCGCGTTGTGGGGGTGTTGTGGGGGTTTGGGGGTTTGTAACCCCCCACATTTTACTGAAAACTTCACTTTTTCCCTGTTTTTAGGGAAAAAGTTAAGTTTACAGTAAAATGTGGAGGGTTACAACCCCCCAAACACCCCCCCAACGCCAGCGCGATCTCTATTAAGTAAACTGGGGGGGCTCCCCAACAAAAACCCCCGTCGGAGCCCCTAAAAACTGTAATTTTCTTCGGCGCGCGCCTCCCTCTTGCGCTCAGTTGTCGGTGCGCGCCTTTGTCTTTCGCGGGGTTGTCTATGAACCATGAATTACTCTAAGCAGGTAACTCTAATCTACGACCGCATTACCTCCGCTTTCCAAGACTCAGCCTGGCTCCCAGTACAAGCACGCATACAATACAAATTCTACTGCACCCTGTTCAAAGCCCTAAATGGAAATGGACCAAGCTATCTGAGCGACCGCCTAATCAGGGAAAACACATCCAGACCAAGGAGGACTCAAGCACACTTCCCCGCACCCTCCCATCAAAGGCATGCAAAGCAAAAAATATATATGATGGACTACTAGCCACCAGAGCAGCGAGACTAGACCACCACCTCTCCAATCTGCTGACCACGACGCCCAAAACATTCAGGAAAGAACTGAAAACTATACTCTTCAAGAAATTTGTCAAATGACCTGTCCCAGATCCCGACGCATACTATATCAATCAACCTTGTAATCTCCCTGGGAATGCCCAGGTCAGTTCTTATTGTAAACCGCCTAGAACTGAAAGGTATTGGCGGGATAGAAGACACCAATGTAATCAATTACTTTCCTAAGGGGGGAACTCATCAAGCAGTGTTACCTGATTAGCATATGCTAAATGTTAAGGCAACCATTATATTCCTATGGGTGTCTTAGCATTAATCACGCATTAATAATTAGCGTGCACTAAATCAGTTAGTGCCCTTAATGAATTCCCCCCCTAAATAGTAGTTTCATTAGTGTATCTCGTAACTGTAATTAATTACTTTTGAAGAGTAACTAGCAAAATACTTCCCATGAAAACACCAGCATATGAGTTGGCCTGGTAGAACTCTGTAGGGTTACCATATTTTTCTCCGGGAAACTCTGGATACATGACCCCGCCCCATTCGACCCCCCAAGCCCCACCTCCACAACACCCCTTCTGGATGAGCTCCAGCCGTGTCTGGAGGGCCTGGAGCATGCACGGATGTGTGTGACATCATCGGCCCATGCTCAGAGGTCCTCCAGATGCGGCCGGAGCTCGTCGGGGCTTTCCAAAACCTGGGTAAATGCCGGGTTTTGGAAATTCCATCCAGGATCCCAGACAGTCCTCTAAAAAGACGAGATGTCTGGCTTTCCCCGGATACCCTAAGAATCTGTACTGCTAGAGGACTTGGCAGTTTGGAGGTTAAAGCAACATTTACACTGCAGAATAGAGAAGGCACATGTGAGCTCTGAAATACAATCTGGAATATTAGCATGTGCGAGTCCATAGTGCATATGTATATGTCTTTATATATAGATAAATCTTCACAGATGCATTTATAAATAGACAAATGTTTTGTTGTTATTAGGAATTTTTCAAGGCAGATCTATTTTCAATAGTGAAGGACAGGCAAGCTCCGCAGAACTCCAGAGAACCTGCCTGTCCCTAGTGACTGAAAGCACACCGCCCCCTATTGGCTGCAATGTAGCTGGAGGACACCCGTTCAGCTCAGAGGGAACAGTGTTAGCTAGGCAGATGTGATTTCACTCCATTCAGCAGAAGAACGCAGAGAGGAAGGACTGTATTATCAGGAGGAAAGAGAAAACAAGGCAGCTTCTCAAGGGCTCTTGTTTTATGGGAGTTTGTGATCTGTTAAGTGTAACAGCCTCTTCTCACCTTAACTCCGTGCAATTGGGAGTTATTTTGTCTCACAGTAATCATTACACAGGAATTATCACAAACCCTGTAGAACAATAACGAAAGCAGTAATGCTGTCACGGGCGAAAGACTTTGCTTTACACCCGTGACAAACTACCCAATTACTCCAGGACGATAACCCCGTTCGCCAAAACCTGGCAGCAACAGGTAATCCCCTCGCAGGGGGGGTTTCACGGCGTAGAGCGCAGTGGGGAGGGTCATAGGGTCCGAGACAGAGCCACAGTACCCTTTTCCCAACCCGACGCGCAATCGCTTCTATGAGAGGTAACGATGCTGTAGATTCTGGAAGTGTAACGACTGCTGCCAAGGTTCATAGACAACGGCGTGAAAGACAAAGGCGCGCGCAGCGCTCAAAATTATTGTTTTTAGGGGCTCCGACGGGGGGGTTTTGTTGGGGAACCCCCCCACTTTACTTAATAGACATCGCGCCGGCGTTATGGGGATTTGTAACCCTCCACATTTTACAGTAAACTTAACTTTTTCCCTAAAAACAGGGAAAAAGTGAAGTTTTCAGTAAAATGTGGGGGATTACAACCCCCCACACCCCCCACACAACGTGGCACAATGTCTATTAAGTAAAGTGGGGGGGGGGTTCCCCCTCCACGCCCCCCCCGTCAGAGCCCTAAAAACATTAATTTTGAGTGGCGCGCTTTTGACCTGACACCGCTGCTAACAGCCTTCTTTGCAAATCTGCCACATTGCGTTACCTTAGGTGAAAACCAGTCTGTGCTCCTGTGAATGATCTCAGGTGAAGCAGCTGAGCCCCTTCAACTTTCTTGAGCTAGTCACATATAGCCCTCTGGTGCCTCAGGTACAAATGTAATTATAAACTCCCTGGAGACAAGGAAATGCCTGACTGTATCTGAATGCAACTCACCTTGAGCTACCGTAGAATAAGCGTGAGCAAAATCCTAATCCCCTTCCCTTAAGAAAATCAGAGGAGTGGGTCACAGAGGGACTATCTGGAAGGTTGACGTATGAAAGGATCAATGTCTATCAGAGATCTGCAATCTGAAATAAAGAGTGACACGGTGAGAAAATTCATCGCCGTTCCCTTCCTCGTGGCTAACCGCGGGATGGTGAAGTTGTGGGTTCAAACCCTGCACTGCTCCTTGTTATCCTGGGCAAGTCACTTAATCCTCCACTGCCCCAGGTACATTAGATAAGACTGTGAGCCCAAAGGACAGATAGGGAAAATGATTGAAGTACCTGTATGTAAACCGCTTTGAGTGTGGTTGTAAAACTACAAAAAGGCAGTATACAAGTCCCAATCCCTTTCTAGGGAAACCATCCCATGTCATTCTTTAGTGTCTGTCTCAACCGCAGTCCTTCTATACCAGCATTCTTCAAAGCAAGGCTTGATGGTCAGTGGTTCCATTTGTGACTCACAAACGGAAGATTCGATTCGATTCAAGATTCTTATTTGAGCCAAGTATAGGATAATGAACCCATTATGACATCACTGATGAGGTTGGCTCTTAGGCATTGGTGGATAGAGGCATTATGACATCACAATATCTGCTCTGGATACCCGAGACTGTCATTCTTTAGTATCTGTCTCAACCTCAGTCCTTCTACACCAGCATTCGTCAATGCAAGACTTGAGGGCCAGTGGTTGGGCCCAACTGAATTTAGGGCTTGCCAATACTGTGTTAGAAGCCTCCTCTTATCTTGATTTTAGAAAACAGATATAAAATCAATTACTCAACAGATTGGGTTCTTAATGTATTTTATTATTTTACCATTTTTATTCCATTTTAAAATTGCTTGTATCTTTTTTATATTGTATGTATTTCTCCCTATATTGTATGCATATAACTTGCCGAATCTCAAATGATTTGCATTGTTTGTACTGTGCTTAATTGTTGTGAACCACCTAGAACTTTCGGGTATGGCGGTATATAAAATTAAATTATTATTATTATAATTACTGAGAAAAGGTAACAGTGCGCTGGTGCTTCACTTTGACCCAAGTAGCGCCTTTGATTTGGTAGATCACGCCAAATTATTGGCTTGTTTGGATGCTTTTGGCCTACAGGGTAATGTTCTCCTGTGGTTTAAAGGGTTTTTGGAATTCAGACAATATCAAGTCAAGTTTAATAACCAGTTTTCCTTTAACTGGGATAATCCGAGTGGTGTACCCCAGGGTTCCCCACTCTCACCCACATTATTTAATGTATATCTCTCCTCTTGGGCTACAGTTTGATTAACCTAGGTATAGAACTGTTCAGCTATGCTGACGATATTACAATTGTCATACCTTGTGCTACAGTTCTAGCTCATATCTCTCACAAAATTGAGTCTTGTGTTGCAATTGATGAACTCTTGGATGCAGAATTTCAAACTCAAGCTTAACCCTGATAAGACAAAGTTTTCTGTTGTGGCGTCACATAAGATTATTCATGATCCATCGATTAGTATAAATTCTCCCTTGTATACCAAGAAATCCATGAAGACTAACTAACACCATATGAAGCATTTCAATCCTCTGAAGCAACCCACTCTACTCTGTAACACCTCTGGACATGTCCAGAAATCCTCTTCTGTAATCCGCCTTGAACCACAAGGTAATGGCAGAATAAAAATCATTAATGTAATGTAATATACAATTCAACCAACAATTAAAATACTGGGAGTTTAAGGATTTTAAGTGATGTATAAAGTGTTTTGGATAAATTTAAGAGTAAATTTAAGGGCTTTTCTTTTTAAAGATGCATTCAAGGATTAAATGAATTGCCTATGCCTTTAATTCTTCCTTATATTATAATGAATGTCTCTCCCCTCTCCCAATGTGTTATTTACCTTAATCGTTACTTTTGAATTGAATTGTACTTCTTCTCTTAACTTTCCCTCTTTTTGACGTTGTACGTACTTATTGAAATTTTAATATGTTTAGTAATAATTTTGTTAGTCATGTTTGTTTCCCTCGATTTTGTAATTTTTAACTGTACATCGCTTAGAATTTGGAATAGGCGATTAATCAAAACTTATAATAAACTTGGAAACTTAAAATCTATCTTTTTTTCTTGTATTCACTTAATGAAAGTATTAAAAATGAATAAAGATTTTTCAAAAAAAAAATAAAAAAAATACTGGGAGTTATTTTGGACCAGCATCTGACCATGAAAAAACAAATAGATGCAGTGGTACGTGAAAGGTTATTACACGCTATGGAAACTGCGTACCATTAAACCTTTTTTTGAGTTTCTGCTTTTAAACTTCTGGTACAATCTTTATTATTGAGTCTTTTGGATTATTGTAGTATTGTGTATTTAACAATTCCCAAGAAAGACATGGTTCGACTCATACCGATTCAGAATACAGCGATTAAAATGATCTACGGTCTTTACAAATATGATCATGTGACTCCATTCTATTGCGAGTTGCATTGGCTGCCAATCAGGGCAGAATTAAATCGTTGAGGGCCCCTAGGCACAGGGGCCCCCTGCCACGCCCCACCCCACCATGCGCCTAGGCGGAAACAGGAAGCTGCGTCAGAGGGAAGCTTTGGGCAAGCAGCACCGCTTGCACAATTACAGTTCCCATTGCCTTTCTTACCCGCGCTGCTTGCTTGTCTTACTTTCCGTCGATGGGGGAGGGGCACATTTTCAATTGGGATGGGGCCCGGGTTGCCAATCAGGGGGGAGCCCATGTTGCCAATCGATGCTGGAGGGGCCCATCACTGTTTGGAAAAAACAGTGTTGATGGCCTCCTTCATCGAGCCCCCCTGACCATTTCGGGCCCTAGGCACGTGCCTACATGGCCTATTGGTTAATCCTGCCCTGCTGCTAATGGAGGCTCGTGTTTTGTTTAAGTTGGGTTGCTTTTGCTATAAGGTTATGTATGGTACCGCTCCGTTTTATATGGTTAATAGATTCTCTCTAGCATCGTATAAAAATAGTAGAAAGTCTTATGCCCTATTCACCTTTCCGTCAGAACAGGGCTGTAAAAGTAAGAAATTTCTGGAACATATTTTAGCATTCCAAGCAGCTTCACACGACAGAGAATTTCGATTGTTATTGCTTGGAGCTTGTTCTTATAAATATTTCAGAACTCAACTGAAAACTTATCTCTTTTCAAAATACTTGGTCAAATAATTTTTTTATTTTTTTTTTTGTCATCCTTAAATTGTTTTTAGTTTATAACCTTTTGTAAACTGCGTAGAACTCATGGTTACGTGGTTAAGAAGTATGATGTTATGTTATGTTATGCCTATCTACAAATCTAGGCGGGGAACAATACACATATACATAATTAGTCCAAATGACAAAAATTAAAAACCTGCATGTCCATACGCTGTCCCATAACATAAACCCCAAAAGACAATTCAATAACAATACACCCTCATACTATCGCACGACTTGCACCAAAAGCACACTCAAATGACACAATTTTTACTCCTTTTCTGAATTGCCAAAGCACAGTCAATTGACGCAATGACAACAGAAAGGCATTCCACAGTGCCGGACTTTGAACCGACAACATAGATTTACGGTTGCCAGTAAGCTTCACAGTTACCACTACTGTCTATGCTCTCAGAAAGTATAAAGAGTAAGAGCTATGCCACAAATCTACTAACTAGTACCGTGTTTCCCTGAAAATAAGACAGTGTCATATTAATTATAGGCCCAAAAAACGCACTAAGGCTTATTTTCAGGGATGTCTTATTTTTTTCATGTCCAACAATCATCTCTCCCTTCCTCTCCTCTACCCCAATTCTTCCTCTTTCCTTTCTCCCCCCCCCCCCATGTACAGCCTCTTTCCTCCCCTCTCACCCATCCCCTTGTGCAGCAGAACCCCTCCAATGCTATCATCGTGATACTGACATACCTCTGCTCCGAGGCCTCTTAAAGCAGCAGAGGTGGGGGTTACTGAATCGATGAGTCCGATTTTTTCAGCACATCGGGCAGCACTAGTGTCAGGGATGGAGTCAGGGAGTGTTGGGGACATTTGGGGGGGGGGGGGCTTCGAGGTCAATCTTAAGTAGGGCTTATTTTCAGGGAAACAGGGTATATATAAAACACCTATGGCTTGGCCGCCCTGAGTAGGCCCACTCTTATTATTGGAACCTAAACACAGTCAAGCTTGGAGACCACCTGGGTTAGGGTTACCATATTTTTCTGTGGGAAACCCCAGACACAAAACCCCGCCCCATCCCACCTCCAGCCCCTCCCAGTTCAGCCCCGAGCCCCTCCCCATTCTGCTGCCAGCTCCGCCCCCACAAAGCCTCCTCTCTGCTTCCGGACGAGCTCCGGCCGCGTCTGGAGGGCTTGGAGCTTGCGCAGATGTGTGCGCCGCCATCCATGCAAGCTCAGAGGTCCTCCAGATGCGGCCGGAGCTCGTCGCGGCTTTCCAAAACCCGGACAAATGCCGGGTTTTGGAAAGTCCGTCCAGGAGCCTGGACAGTCCTCTTAAAAAAAAAAAAAAAAAAAAAAAAGAGGACATGTCTGAGTTTTCCCGGACATCTGGTAAGCCTAACCTGAGAATGCCAGGTGCTGTAGGCTGAGCGGTCCCGTCTTGCACTGAGTTGTCTTGCGCTGAATTATCTTGCGCTCAGATGTCTTGCGCTGAGTTGTCTTACGCTGAATTATCTTGCGCTGAGTTGTCTTGCGCTCACTTGCCGGCGCTGAGTTTTCTTGCGCTCAGTTGTCTTGCGCTCAGTTGTCCCGCTCGTGCACATTACGGAAAATAATTTGCGCTCAATTGTCTTGCGCTATGTTGTCTTCACGCTCAATTGTCTTGCGCTCAATTGTCTCGTGTTCAGTTGTCCACGCCACTTTGTCTGCACGCAATTGTCTATGAACCGGCAAAGGCAAGCCACTCCTGTAATCTGCCATGAAACATCACAGAATGTATTCCATGAGATAGTGGCATCATCCATCCATATGTAAAACAAATTGGATAAAATATTTTTTCACTCAATGCATAGAAAACTTGTTGGCTTAGCTGGATTTAAAAAAAAAAAAAAAGGTTTAGACAAATTCCTGGAAGAAAAGTACATAACCAGTTAGAATAGACCTGGAGAAAGCTACTGCTTATCCCTGGGGATAAGTGATATGATGTCTTGCTTCATTTTGGGATCTTGGATTGGTCACTGTTAAAAAAAGGATATTGGGCTTGTTGCACCTTCAGTCTGTCCCAGTAAGGAGATATTTATGTTCTCATGTAAAGAAGAGTGTTTAGGTGGAATTTGTTTTGGCATTTACATGTTGATTGCTATTTGATATTCCACCCTATCTTGGAGAGGTTCAGAATGGTGTACAATTTTTATTTTTTGTAAAAAGGTACTCTAAGTAGTTTTCCCTATCTGTCCTGGTGGGCTCATGGTCTAACCACGGTACCCGGGGCAATGGAGGATTAAGTGGCTTGCCCAGGCTCACAAGGAGTAGTGCTGGGATTGAAATTATAACCTCAGGGTGTTGAGGCAGCAGCTCTAACCACTGAGCCACTTTTCCTCCACTAGTCTAATGAAATATCATGTAACTAGTCTTTAGTTACATTAACGGGTGCTAGAACATATGTGTGTGTGTCTGTCTTTATTTCTTTCTCTCTCTCTCCTTAGCCGCTTTCTTTCTTTCTGCCTTTATTTTTCCTTGGCTGTCCATCACCACCCCTTGTCTGCTCCCCCTGTCCATTTTCCCTTCCTTTTACCTCCCCTGTGTCCACCCCCCCCCCCTTCACAGCTCTCCTTATGCAGCAGCAGCCCTTCTCCCTTTGTTTTACCTCCCCCCTGTCCAGCAGCACCTCTTTCCTTCTCCCCCTGTCCAACATTAGTCCTCCATTCCTTTTTCTTCACCTCCCCTGTCCATCAGCATCTCTTTCCTTCTCCCCCTGTCTAGCAGTAGGCATCCCTTCCTTTTTTATCTCCCCTCCTCCTTCTTATCCCTATGATACTCTTACCTTGCTCTGCCCCTGATCAGAGGTTCCCGACAGCCACCCAGTTGCACCCATTGGAAAAGTTCCCACTGCCGCATCCCGCACCCCTCCTGACGCGGCTCCCGCTGTCCTTTCTGTCTGTCTCTGTCCCTGGCCCCCTTTGCCTGTCTGTCTTTCTGTGTATCTCCCTGCCCCTGTGTCTTTCTTATTTTCTTTCTGTCTCCCTTCCTCCCTCTGTCTGTCTGTCCAAAGCAGCATTCCATCCCCCTCCATTTCCCTCCCCCCCACCAGTTCCCTGTGCAGCAGCATTAGCATTTCCTCTACCCCCCCTTTCCCTTCCCGCGGTCCGGACTACAAACGTGGTGATTCCAGCAATGCTTGCATCAGTCTCCACACGCTGCTTCGGGTCCTTTTACTGCCCTGATTTACTCTGGCACGTCCCTGATGACATCATCAGAGACGCGGCAGAGCAAATCAGGGCAGTAGAAGGGCCCGAAGCAGCGTGTGAAGACTGATGCACACGCTGCTGGAATCGCCATTCGGGCCCGCGGGAAGAGAAGGGGGTGGGCGGCGGCAGGAGGAACGGAGATCGTCGTCTGGCTGCTGTCCAGCTTGTGCTGGTGACTTATTAGCGCGCATGCGCACTACTTCGGCCACAGACCTACAGCGCACGGAACACGCAAATAGAAGTGCGCATGCGCGGCTAGCTCTTTATTATATTAGATCAGTGCTTAATTGTGAGCTTGCACTTTAGAGAATTACCCTGTACATGCTTATGAGGGGCTGCAGAAAAGTTCTCAGCCCAACCAAGAAGAGAATGATGTAGAGCCATGAAACAGAGAATGACACAGGGACAAATTTTTCCCCGTCCCCGCTGGAACTCAATTTCCCTGTCCCGTCCCCGTGAGTTTTGTCTCTGTCCCTGCCCCATTCCCGTAAGCTCTGCCTTAACCTCACAAGCCTTGAACACTTATGATTTTAAAGCGTTTGAGGCTTGCGCAGATGAGGGCAGAGCTTGCAGAAATGAGGCAGGGGCGGAAAAAGAACTCTGCGTGACAGGATGGGAAAATGAGTTCTCGCGGAGATGGGGAAAAATATGCCCCCTTGTCATTCTCTACCATGAAACTTACAAGTTATGCCACACTTTTCATTTCAGTGAGGCAAATGCATCTTGTAAATGGGCACAAGTACAGTGAAAGCAAGCCATTGTGACATCACCGATGTGGATGGCTCTTAGGCATTGGTGGAATGAGGCATTATGACATCACAATAGGAGGGACCACTGAAAAGTTCTCAGCCCAACCAAGAACAGAATGATGTGGAGCCATGAAACTTACAAGTTATTCCACACTTTTCATTTCATTTCATACCATTGAAATAAAAAGTGTCAAGTTTCAAGTTTATTAAAATTTTGATATAAACGCAATATCAAATATTTTCAATGCATATAACAATAAAAAAAATTTAGGGGGAGGATAACATAAAACAATTTAAACAGACAAACATACCTTCAATGTACACAAACAATAAGTGATACATAAGGAAAAAGGATTGAACTACAATTATTAAAGAAAGTAAGAGACATTGAAGGAAAAACAACATCAGGAGGGTAATTAAAAATGTTTTACAAATAAAACAAGATCTAAAAATGAAAGGGAGAAATTGTGAACTATATATATAGATCTGGTTAGATATAAATATTTGAACCTGAAATTGTTGAGAAAAGAGTTATCCTGTTTATGACTTGAATGCATCTTTGTATAGGTGGCTTTTTAATGTGCTTTTAAATTTTTCTAAAGAAGTTTCACCACGCAAATAAATTGGTAACTTGTTCCATAGCTGGGGAGCTACGATTGAAAAAGTTGTTGCTCTTCTGGTACCTATCATGAAGGGCATAGAGAGAGTAGAGAGGGACAGAAAGAGAGAGAGAGAGAAAGGAAGGGAGACATAGAGAAATAGAGAGAGAGAGAGAGAGAGAGAGAGAGAGAGAGAGAGAGAGAGAGAGAGAAAAAAAAAAAGATTGGAGGAACTGGGACTCTTTTCCCTGGAGAAGAGAAGACAGAGGGGATATGATAGAGACTTACAAGATCATGAAGGGCGTAGAGAGGGACAGAAAGAGAGAGTGAAAGGGAGACAGAGAGAAATAAAGAAAGAGAGAAAGAAAGGGAGAGAGACAGAAATAGAGATAGATAGAGAAAGATTGGAGGAACTGGGACTCTTTTCCTTGGCGAAGAGGAGACTTAGAGGGGATATGATAGAGACTTACAAGATCATGAAGGGCATAGAGAGAGTAGAGAGGGACAGAAAGAGAGAGATAAAGGAAGGGAGACAGAGAGAAATAGAGAGAGAGAGAGATAGAAAGAAAGAGAGAGAGACAGAAATAGAGATAGATAGAGAAAGATTGGAGGAACTGGGACTCTTTTCCCTGGAGAAGAGAAGACTTAGAGGGGATATGATAGAGACTTACATGATCATAAAGGGCATAGAGAGAGAAAGGGAGACAGAGAGAAATAGAGAGAAAGAAAGAGAGAGAGAAAGGGAGAGAGACAGAAATAGAGAGAGATAGATAGAGAAAGATTGGAGGAACTGGGACTCTTTTCCCTGGAGAAGAGGAGACTTAGAGGGGATATGATAGAGACTTACAAGATCATGAAGGGCATAGAGAGAGTAGAGAGGGACAGATTCTTCAAACTTTCGAAAAATAAGAGAACAAGAGGGCATTCGGAAAAGTTGAAAGGGGACAGATTCAAAACGAATGCCAGGAAGTTCTTCTTTACCCAACGTGTGGTGGACACCTGGAATGCGCTTCCAGAGGGCGTAATAGGGCAGAGTACGGTACTGGGGTTCAAGAAAGGATTGGACAATTTCCTGCTGGAAAAGGGGATAGAGGGGTATAGATAGAGAATTACTGCACAGGTCCTGGACGTGTTGGGCCGCCACGTGAGCGGACTGCTGGGCACGATGGACCTCAGGTCTGACCCAGCAGAGGCATTGCTTATGTTCTATAATTTTCAGAGACGGAATGGTCAGCAAATGCTGATCTATTGATCTTAAAGATCTAGCTGGGGAATATGGTATCAAATAACGATGGAAAAATATTGGTGTATTGGTTTGTTGAATTTTGAAGGTTAAGAGAAGTGTGGAATAACTTGAGTTTAATGGCTCCATATCATTCCCTTCTTGGTTGGGCTGAAAACTTTTCAACACCCCCCTCGTACTTCATCAGAGGAGTGTAATTTTCAGCTACGTTATTTCACATTAATGCTTTTAATCTTTGTCCTCATTAGCATTAGGCTAAAGATGCACTTTTTCACAACTGTGTAAGTAAACTGATTTGCAAACTTTTTCTGTAAAACTTAAATCTGGCCCTACAAGATAATTTTATAATAGGGCACCTAGAAGGAAAGTCCAAGAATGCATCTGTTTTCTAAAGAAAACATATGAGGTGTGATTAAAAAAAAAAAAATCCCACACCAGTGAATCTTTAAATTACAAATATATATATTTTACAGTAAAAGACAGATTGCCATTAATCCCCCTCAAAATACTCCTCCTCGCTTTGAATATACTTATCCCATCATTCTTGGCACTTTCTGAAGCACTTCTGGAAGTTCGCTTTCACAAGTGGCTTTAGTTGCGTTGTCGTGGCTGCCTCGATGTCCTGAATCGATTCAAAAAATTTACCTTCCATAGTCATTTTGACTTTGGGGGAAGAGCCGGAAGTCGCAGGGCGCCAGATCCGGTGAATAAGGTGGATGAGGACACACCGTAATGCTTTTATTTGACCGAAATTGCAGTACCAGAAGCCATGTGTGGCACGGAACATTGTCGGTATGCCAATGCTTAGGATCTAACCATCAGGTGATCATTCGTTAGTGTTTATCTCAACCTCAGTCCTTCTATACCAGCTCGAGGGTCAGCGGCTGTGCCCATTCATCGATTCTTTCCTCTCTCCTTAAAGCATGACATGGGTATGGTTTCCTGTGGTTGTCCGTGAGAATGGGGATGGTGACGATGACAAATTCTGTCGCCGTGTCATTCTCTACGGGATATCCTTACATTCCACCTCAACAACAGTCAGATAGTGTCGGGACAGTCCGTAGATGGGGCATCCATCCGGTTACCTATCTGAATAGTATAATACAATAAATGTCACCATTATCCTGACAGCCGCAACACTGGCTGGGATGGTTAAGAGGGGCCGGAGTGAGCTTTGATGGAGACTCCAGTAGATGGGACCTAAGCACACTACCGGGCAGGGCTCTGGGTTTCTGGACCAGAAATATCTAAGAAAATGGACCATTCATACAAAATAATTAATTTATGGAGCATGTATGGTCGGGCAGACTGGATGTACCACTCGGGTCTTTATCTGCCGTCATTTACTCTGGTACTATGTTGCTCTCTGTCCAGATATTTATCACTGGCCAAAATCTGCAAACTGATGCTGAATATCTGGATTTATTTTGACATCAGCTAACGTCAGGAGGAATATTTATTTGGCTATTGCCCTGCATCTGCTATTAATTTTCTGTTTCATGGGCTTCATTCGCATCAGCGAAGTGTCAGTATGCCAAGAAGAGACAGCCACTGCATGAATTAAAGGCCCTCTGTTCCTTTTCTGGTTTGGTTTTTGGTTTGTTTTTTTTAGCACTCTTTCTGTCATTGTTTTCCACGTTTGCCTACCAAACGAAAGTATCAAAAGTTTTCCAGTTCACCCAGAAGTACAATTTCTCGCCAAGAACAAGCATCTCCCAGCCAGCTGCGCTTCTGTCTGTACACGAAAAGGGATTAGTTTGATCTCATCACCATTTTGTGGAACAATGCAGAGTCGGGGGCCAGACCGTGAACATCTGTTCTGCTCTGGTAAACTCCTGTCAGCTTTTCCTGCGCCTCATAAAGTCCCCCATCTCGCACCCAACTTCCAGCGTCACTTTAAAGAATATGCAAATTGTATCATTTACTCTGATTCATTTTGCTGATAGAAGTATTTGAAATGTAAATGTCTCTTCCTCACTGTCTGGAATTTGTTCAGTGTTATTGTGTCATCTTGCTCCAATGAAGATAATGTTCTGTTTAGGATGTTGGGGGGGGGGTGGACACATATGCCACCAGGGTCATAGGAGCCAACTATGTGGGTACTTGAACACCCCCAATATTGAAAATACTCCCTTGACTGTATCCAGGGAGAGGCAATTTTCATTGGGTTTAACACCCCCTCCTCCCTCCTCCCTCCCCCCCCCCCCCCCCCCCCCCCCCCCCAATAATTTTGAAAAGTTGGCTCCTTTGACCAGGGTTATGATTTCTTTCCTCATAAACTGCATTTTCTGATTACAGCTAGATAATGGCAAGTATTACTCAGTGGAGCTCTTGATAAGCAAAGCTGAGTGGGAAGCTGGATTAATTAAATCTTGCAGAGGAACATTGAGGTTATTCCTTTCTCTCGGTTATATTACATCTGTTGGGAAATCTTCTCTCTGTGGAAACACGCTGCATGCTCCTTCCTTCTACTGTATCTCTTTGATTAGCATCTTGGAAGTCTGAAACCCTCAGGAACAGCTACCCAGGAGAGAAAGGCACATTATCTCTTTGTCATTAGGGATGTGCAAGGAGGGAGAAGATTTGCTGTTTTTTTTTTTTCTTTTTTTTAATCATCAGATTTATCTTTCATTTTGTTTTAGTGCATACTAATGGCAGTATGCATTAAAACCACTATTATTGAGAGAAAAATAGTGAATACAGTGGTACCTCGGTTTACGAGTGCACCGGTTATGCGAGTGTTTTGCAAGACGAGCAAACCATTTGCAAAATTGGTGCTTCGCAAACCGAGCTTGCCTCGATGTACGAGCGCCTCCCCCCATGATCCGGCACCCCCCACCCACCCGAACACTTCGCTTACCCTCCATCTGGCACCCGGCACCAACGCACAGGACATGCTGGTGCCCGAAGATCTGCATTCCTTTTTGCTGGGCCTCGAGCATCTGCGCATGCTCAAGGCCTTAGAGTTCCCGCATGTCCTGTGCGTTGGTGCCAGTGCCGGGTGCCAGATCGCCGTGTGGGGGGGTGCCGAATCGCCTGGGGGATGCCGGATCGTGGCGGGGGGATTCTGGATCACGCGGGGGGGCCTTCTTGAGCGGGGGGAGCAATGCCGGTTCTCGGAGGGATAGAGCAGTGCTGCTGGCCTCTGGGGGTGGGGGGGTGGGAACGAATCAAGCGAGTTTCCCTTACTTTCTATGGGGAAACTCGCTTTGATATACAGTACGAGCAATTTGGTTTACGAGCATGCTTCTGGAACGAATTATGCTCGTAAACCAAGGTTCCACTGTTGTATAACAAAAATTGAAAAAAGAATCCTGTCTCAAAATCTCATATTATAAATAGTTAAAACAATGATAATTGTGCTCAGTGAATTAACACCACTATTTACCAGCTTTGTCATACCACACATCACTGCACCCTCCCTACCTCCATAATTATAACCGTTGTAAACATTTCAAGATGGAAAAATGCAGAAACTTATCTTTGGTAGAGGTTCGTTTCGTCTCTCTGGGAGGCCGCGATTGTGGTTCAATCTGAACTGCCTCTACAGTAATCCCAAACAAAGTAAATCCTTTTTGTGAAATCACTTATCCAATATCAAGTGTCCTTCCACTGACGTACGAGGCGGTCATATGTGGAACGTTATTACATGTTAAACCCCCTATGGATTGTTATAAATGCCGCCTTTTTCTTATCATGACCGGGATAGCCAAGCAGATGGTAACCCGAAAATGGAAGAACTATGACCGCCTAAATTTTCCTTTCTGGTGGGCAAATTTGTGCTCCAGGTATAGATATGAAAAAATGAATGCCAATAGTTTGGGGCATAGTAATTTATTTAAGCTGGTTTGGGGGCCGTTGACATCATATAATTACCTCACTATAGTAGGTCTTTGATTATGAGTCAGTTTTGGTTTATTGTCGTACACATCCAGGAAAGGGGGAGGGGGGCTATTTCTGTCCTAATTTGACTTGAGTATGTCCACCTGGAGTGGGAGGAGGGTGGGAGGATATTTTTAATCTGAATAGGGTAAGGTTATTGGGATAGTCTATGTTTCTGTGTTTTATTGAATAATCACTGGATGGGGGGAGGGGGAGAAAATGGTTGGTTATCTATATTTGTAAGTTGAATGTGCTTTTATTAACTTACTTGTCTTATAGCCCGTTACATTAATGGGTGCTAGAATATATTTGTGTGTGTCTGTGTTTATTTATTTCTCTCTCTCTCTGTCCTTAGCCGCTTTCTGTAGTTCTGTCTTTCTTTCTGTGTTTATTTTTCCTCGGCTATCCACCCATTCTCCCTTCCTTTTACCTTCCCTGTGTCCTCCACCACACCTTCACTGCTCCCCTTATCCAGCAGCAGCCCTTCTCCCTTTTTTTTTTTTTTTTTTTTTCATCTCCCCCCTGTCCATCAGCACCTCTTTCATGTCCCCCTGTCCAGCAGTAGGCCTCCCTTCTTTTTTCTTCCCCCGTCTCTTCCCCTGTCCATCAGCACCTCTTTGCTGTTCCCATGTCCAGCAGTAGGCCTCCCTTTCTTTTTCTTCCCCCCCCTGTCTTTCTTTTTCCTTGGCTGTCCACCCATTCTCCCTTCCTTTTACCTTCCCTGTGTCCACCACCACCCCTTCACTGCTCCCCTTATCCAGCAGCAGCCCTTCTCTCTTTTTTTTAAATCTCCCCCCTGTCCAGCAGCACCTCTTTCCTGTCCCCCTGTCCAGCAGTAGGCCTCCCTTCTTTTTTCTTCGTCCCAGCACCTCTTTCCTGCTCCCCCGTCCAGCAATAAGCCTCACTTCCTTTTTCTTCCCCCCGTCTCTTCCCCTGTCCATCAGCACCTTTTTCCTGCTCCCCGTCCAGCAGTAGGCCTCCCTTCTTTTTCCTACCCCCCTCCCGTCTCTTCCCCTGTCCAGCAGCACCCCTTACCTCGCGTCTGCCCTCCGCCGACAGCCACTGCAGCCTGCAGCTACCGACAGCCGCCGCGGCCAACAGCCTCCATGCCGCCTGAAGCCGACAAAACCCTAAGCTGCGCATGCGCACTCCTACCTGTGGGGACCTACAGTGCACGGAAAACAGGAGCACACAGGTACGAGTGCGCATGCGCGGCTTAGGGTTTTATTATATTAGATATATATTTGTGTATTGCACTTTTGAAGTTTAGAAAATCAATAAAGAATTAAAAAAAAAAAAACAACCCAACAATATCAAGTGTCCGATGTGCAATAATCAGAAGCGTCTCTGAAAGGTTCCCGTCTCCATACGGAGTCTGAAGTTCCATACGGAGACGGGAACTTTTCAGGGATGCTTTTGATTATTGCATGTTGGACAGTATGTATGGTATGACAAAGCTGGTAAATAGTGGTGTTAATTTACTGAGCACAATTATCATTATTTTAATTATATTTATAATATGAGGTTTTGAGACAGGATTCTTTTTCAATTTCTTTTTCAATTTTAGTATGCATTAAACCCCCTTCTCCCCCCCCAATAAAAAGCCCAAAGGCTCACGCGCCTTAGTAAAAGGACCCCGGAATCAACCCCAGACCATCCTCTTCTCTTCCCACCCTCCCCTATCTTATTCCACATAACTATTGGTCCAAAGTAGGTAGGAGCTTGAGCATTTGGGGTTCATTGCTGGCCCCTGCCATAGCTACAGGGCAAGAAGCAGTGGAGGCGAGATGAAGAACGGCAAAGCAGGAGGATGTTTTAAATTTTGGCAGGAGGGGAGACTGGAGCAGGGTGTTCAAGGAAAATAACATGAAATAAAAAAAATCTGCGACATTTCCTTCAATTTTCTTTCATTTCCATAAAGAATCTAAATGAAATAGTTTATTTACCACAGGGCGTATATCTGTATACTTTGGAGGAAAGGCGGGAGAGGGGAGATATGATAGAGATGTTTAAATACCTACGTAATCTCTTTCATTTGAAAGGAAGCTCCAGAATAAGAGGGCACAGGATGAAGTGAAGAGGTGACAGGCTCCGGAGTCATCTAAGGAAATACTTTTTTCACAGAAAGGGTGGTAGATGTGTGGAACAGTCTCCCGGAAGATGTGGTGGAGATGGAGACTATGTCTGAATTCAAGAAAGCATGGGATAGCACGTGGGATCTCTTAGAGAGAGGAGGAGATAATGGTTACTGCGGATGGGCAGACTGGATGGGCCATTTGGCCTTTATCTGCCATCATGTTTCTATGTTTCTATTAATTCTTTGCAAGCAAAGCCACAGCCCTGTACAGTATGTTATCAGAGTTGAGAGTTTAGGTAAATGATTTGGGGAGAGGGAGGGAGTTGGTTTAATTATGCTCATTTACTTAGAATGATGCAGAGTATCAAATGGCCCAACTGGGAAAACAACATAACTGGTTTAATGAAGGAGCAAGATACCATAGATCAGTGATCTCCAACCTTTTTTCATGTACAGGGCCGCAATGTGAATATTAAAAAAAAAGCTCCGAGGGCCACCAAAAGATTTCAAGCCGCCACATACTACTAATTTTGTAAACCACCTTGATCTGCTTGTTCAGAGTTGGTATTAAACATTAAAAATTAATGCTAATATTGATTCTACAACTCTTCAAGGATATATTTTAACAAAGCACTGTATTTTGGATTGTCACCAGTAGCAAATTCCATAAACGAGACACCTGAGTAACACACTTAAGAGACTGTTTGCAGTTACTATATCAAGTGGGCAAGACTGAAGTTAACGCATTTACAAGGGCTGGTAGAGCATTTCAGCCAACTGTTTGAGGGCTGCAGTGGAGGACTTCAGGGACCTTGTGTGGCCTTGGGGCTATGCACTTGAGACCACTTCCATAGGTCCTCATTGCCCTTTATCTGCGCAGTGGTTAAAGCTGTAGCCTCAGCACTCTGAGGTTGTGAGCTCAAACCCACACTGCTCCTTGCGACCCTGGACAAAGGCCGGGATTTTCAAAAACCCAGGTTAAAAAGCGCCGGTCTGCTAACGCAACCGTTTCGATACTGAATCAAAAAAAATCCCGAGACATTCTTTAAAAATCGCGCGTGCAAATAAGATCGGCGGAGAGCAGCAAAGATTTCCTACATTTGCATGTGCCCATCACTGATGAGCACATGCGCCGAAAAACGCCGAAAACAACAACAAACCCCCCCCCCCCCCCCCCCCACACACACACACACTCTCCTGCTGCACTATTGGATGAATGGAAGAGAGAGAAGCAACGTTGACTTTTTTCAATCACGCTTAAAACATGTTTTTTTCTTCAAAAAACTACTAAAATCTTGTAATTTGTTTTTAATATAAAATTCAATCAAGACCCACAGCCAGAAGCACACAAGACAAGGGTACATACACGCACTCAAGAAGCAACATCAACTTTTATCAATTGCACACAAAGCATGCTTTTCTCTCCAAAAAAACTACTATAATTCAGGTAAATCTTAATTAGTTTTTAATGTAAAATCTAATGAAGACCCACAGCCAGAAACACACAAGACAAGGGTATCATACAAGTGCTCAAGAAGAAAGTTGGCTTTTAACAAGCCCGCATGAAACATGCCTGTCTCTCCCATAAACTCAAAAGAAGCGTGATTTTACTACCCTCCATTTATAATATATATATATATATATATATATACACACACACATTTTTTTTTCATTAGCCACAGTCAAAACACAAGTGCTGGCACTGTAATGGCACCCCCGGACCAGTCGCTGCTTTTTGTTGCCAAAAAGCCGATGCCGTTCTTTGAAAATGCCTCGGTGATTTTTAAGAAACGCCGAGGCATTTTCAAAGAATCCACCAGAGGGCTCATTTCAATGTTAAAGAGCATATTTGCATGCCATTGTCAGAGACGGCTAGAAATCTCACTAAAGACGGAGATAATCCGTTTTGATAATCCGCCGCTAAAATGCGTGCAGGCTAAACCGTCAGAAAACAGTTCAGCGACCGCGTTAAAGTTTTGAGAATCTTGCCCAAAGTCGCTTAATCCCCCCACTGACCCAGGTACATTAGACAGATTGTGAGCCCACTGGGAAAAATGCTTGGGTACCTGAATAAATTCCTGTTCTGAGCTCCTCTGGGAGAGCGGTATAGAAAATTTCAATAAATATGTTCTCTGCTGCTTATTTTTGAAACTTAAGAACTTCTCAAAATGCCCATCTAAAACATCCACTATCTCCTCTCCCTATTGGCTACGGCTCTTAACATTTGCATCTCCTCTTCCTATAGGCTAAGACTCTTTACACCTGCATTGTGATGTCATAGCACTTTATGGTTATAGAAACATTGTAACATGATGGCAGATAAAGGCCAAATGGCCCATCCAGTCTGCCCATCCACAGTAACCATTATTTCTTTCTGAGAGATCCCAAGTGCCTATCCCAGGCCCTTTTGAATTCAGACACAGTCTCTGTCTCCACCAGCTCTACCAGAAGGCTGTTCCCTGCATCTACCACCCTTTCTGTAAAAAAGTATTTCCTTAGATTACTCCTGAGCCTATCACCTCTTAACTTCATCCTTTGCCCTCTCATTCCTGAGCTTCCTTCCAAATGAAAGAGGCTCAGCTCATGCACATTTACATCACGTAGGTATTTAAACATCTGTATCTCCCACCTTTCCTCCAAAGTATACAGATTGAGCCCTCCAGAAACAGAAAAATACTTATATTATCCACCTGCAAGTTTGAAGGCTATTGAAGTGGTACCTGCTCAGGTACGGTAGCTATTTTTCTGTTCCTGGAGGGATCACAATTACAAAATATAAGAGTTAAAGTGGAATCTGCTCACGCCATCCCAGAAAACAGCGACGATCATCCATTTTAGATATTATGAGCTGGATGCCTATTCAAAAATGCCCCTTCACAGCTCTAATGCAGGGGTTCCCATACCTGTCCTAAAGGACACCCCCTCCCCAGACAGTCAGGTTTTCAGAATATCCACAATGAATGAGATAGCTCTGAATGTGCTGCTTTTATGTTCAAATCTATTTTATTAAGAAAGTACAACAGCAATAGAAAACAGTGTATACAATTTCACCCAACAACCGCGGAGGACTGGACTCTGATGTCCTCCACGATCAAAGCAACACCCCCACCTCACAGAAAGATACCCCCCCCCTCCCTACCCACCCAAAGAAACATACAACTCACAAGCAGGGAACAACAATGTCAAAGAGATGCACTGAATCAAAGGCGGAGTCTGTTCAGGATACGGCTACGACTCTCGGGGGACAAAATGTTCAAATATGGAGTCCAAGTGTTAACAAAGTCTCTGCTCCGGCGACAAGAAGAACAGGCCAAATGGGCCTCCCAGCCCATAAGTTCATGAAGTCGATTCCTCCAATGCCAAAAGGAAGGGGGTTCAGGAGAAATCCGTGCTGCTTTTACTGCATGCAAATATATCTCATGAATATTCATTGTGGATATCATGAAGGCTCGATTGGCAAGGGGGTCTAATAGGGCAGATTTAGAAACCAGAGATCTAGGGTTATGTGTGCATTTTATTATTCTGAGTTTAGACCTGTGAATACAAATTCATTAAAGTAGGGAAGTGATGAGTAAGACCCGTGGCACTCAGATTTTGGTACTGTGAATCCTGGAATTAGTCTCCTCCTGTGTAACATATCATTTCAGGTTCTTTTCTTTACCCTTTATAATGAATTCCACTCTTTCTTTATGTTCTCAGTACCCTTGTCATTTTCTTTCTAAATCTGCCTCCCTGCCCAGTCTCTCGTTCTCCCTCCTAGCCCTCTCCTTTCTGCTGATTCTGCTTTCCCGTTAATTCCTTTTCTCGGCTTCTTTTCATATTTGCTCTATCTTAATCATTTCATTTAGTCAGACGTGAACATCTCCAGTCCCTAGGTTTTCCTTTTCATGCTCATGGAATGATGTGTGTGGGACACATGTATGTGGGTACAAGTGTACTTCCATATTTGCGTGGGTGTGTGCATGTGCAGCTTTATGTGTATGTGTGCATGCATGCATGTGGTATGTTTGCTACAGAAAGTGTTATAAACAGTTTAGACACAAAGAAAAGCAAAGGCTGTGCTATCCTGGCTTCTGACCAGCTCTGTTTTCTATCCCATTTCTGTCTTCTGTTCATTAAATTCTTTGCTAATTCTAGTCTTTGCAGAGCTGGCTCGGATGTGTGGAATCTCACTGATGGCAGAGGCAGTGCAAGGGATACAGCTAGTGCCAACAGAAGTTGTTAGTGTAACAGGGGGTTGATCAGAAAGAGGTAAACACAGCTGTTTAGCACTATTGAATCTAATGTCTCTTTTCCTATAGTGAGACAAATGAGATGCATTGGGAAAAGAAACTCCCAATACAGAATGAACATCCTGTCGAGTAAGTCCTTTGTGAAACATAGAGAAGATGTCAAGAACATAAGAGCTGCCATACTGGGATTGACCAAAGGTCCATCAAGTCCAAAATCCTGTTTCAAACCGTGGCCAACCCAGATCCCAAGTACCTGGCAGAAACCCAAAGAGTAGCAACATTCCAGAGCTGAGATTGTGATGCCATAATGCCTCATTCCACCAATGCTAAGAGCCAACCTCATCAGTGATGTCACAATGGCTTGATTATCCTACACTTGGCTCACATAAGAACATAAGAGCTGCCATACTGAGACAGACTGAAGGGCCATCAAGCCCAGTACCCTATTTCCATCAGTGGCCAGCCCAGGTCCCAAGTACCTGGCAAAATCCCAAAGAGTAAAACCGATTAAACTGCTTATCCTAGGAATAAACAGTGGATTTCTCCAAGTCCATCTTAATAATGGCTTACGTAGTGACTGCTACAACACCATCCTGCAATCTGTTCCAGAGTCTTCCATTCAGGTCTCCCAGGGCGCTTGAGTTTCAAAATCATCTGATGTTAAAATTAGCTTCCAAAACATCTTATTTCACATATCATGCAAGGCTGAGCAGAAATGAATTGAATCCATTAAACTTAGATCTTCTGCCCAACAAGTTGTGAGTTCGAAACCTTTGAAGAATTCAATCCCAGCAGCTCATGAGCACTCTATTTCTCTCAGAGAGACAGGTATGATCCTTCCAACATATCTAAATAGCATTTGGTTTTGAGCTTCTAGTAGGATGTACCACTTGAGCACTTGCCCTGGTGTCCTCTTCTCCAGAAAAACACAGCAAAAATGACTAATGGTGCTACCAACTTTATTCACTCAAAAGGACCCGACACATACTTGTTTTGGCCAATCGGCCTAAATCAGGGGTCTTGGATTTTCACAAATTGCATTGTCGGTGACTGTTTCCTATTATACTATTCGTAGTAACGTGGTGTTTTCTGCCACACATCCAGAAGAGATACGGAGCTTTACTCAGTTCCCCTTCATTTTTGATCAGTATTCGTTGCTGTATGGATATTTGTTCAAATTCGGAAACCAAGCAAACATTTAATTAGTATATGTCATCAAGACCCCCGATGCAGGCTGATTGGTTGAAACACGTACGTCGACTCCTTTTGAGTGAATAAACTTGGTTGTTATCTTTGCTCTGTTTTTTTGCATCCTGATCCTGCACAGGTGTTCTCTTTCTTCCTTTGGCTCTCTTCTCAGAACATATTCTGGACTGTGAAAGTGGAGAGTGGAGAAGGGAGAGCAAGACTGAACCTAACACATTCTAACCAGTCTTGGTTCTATCCCTTTCCATTTGTAGCTTTAAATAGGATGCCTGGTCTGTAGTCATTGTTTGAATATCTTGTATCTTGCCTCAAGTAAATATCTACATTTCGCCACTTAGGACCAAAATATTTTCTTTCTTTTTGACTCCCATTCAGGGAGTAATTTTATAAAATCATTTTTGCACCAATATGGCCACATATGCATTTATTCTCTTAGGCTTCAGTGAATACCCTGAAGAAAGCCATAGCACGAAGGCTGAAACATCAGTTCCACTTATTCAGATGCGGCAAGACCCAGACGACTGCAACAAACATATGCATATAAATAAGCCTTTATAAAATTCTGACTGGTGTAACAGTGTGTACATTGACATGATGGCGTCTACTTTGCCAGTTATGAGAAAACTATAAATAGCACTATGAAATAGGTGCATTAAAAAATTTATTTATTTAATTCATTTTCTCCCCAAAGAGCTCAGAACAGGTTATAGATTGACATACATAATATACAGTTAATAGATTGCAATTTGCCAGTTACAGTACAAGATTTTCAATACAACGTTTTATCGTAACTCGACATACTAGGGATCTAATACCAATATATATATATTATGCAGTTTATAGGTTAGATTTGTTACAGTTAAAGTCCAAGATTTTATCCTAATGCGACACATACCAAGGATCTTGAAACTTGAAACATGTCAAGTTTCAAGTTTCTTCCAGTTTTTGATTAAACGCTTATTCAAATATGCAAAGCGATTTACAAAATATAAAAAAAATAACATAAAAACAGATAAATATTTTGACAAACTGACCATAGCGGATCAAGATAACAAATCTACTAGGGATTTGACAAGTAAGACATACATGTCTAATTGACAAGTACATATAGGGTAATTGGGACTAGGGAGCCCCAAGAAACAATAGGAAGGGAGGGAGAAATACAATTATTATAGGAAAAAAAGAAAACAATTAAGGTAAATACATCGGTCGTGGGCAGGGGTGTTAAGTGAAGAGGTATGTTTTTATTGCTTTCCTAAAGTTGAGGAGTCCTTTAAGGGATCTGATCTGTGGGGGCAGTCGATTCCAGTGGCGCGGCATGAAGTGGGAGTAGAAACGTCATTTGGCGGTTTGCAGTCGAAGGGCATGACCAGAGGGCGTTTTAAGGCGTTATCTCATCCTGGGAGTGGAGGGACCTGTTCAGCACGTACGGAGGAAGCTTGGTCATCATGTAGCCAGGCACCATGTCGTGCAAGGATTTGAACCCTAGCATCAGGCCCTTGAAGACACTAACAGGCGCTCAAGGTTGAGCTGCTAGCTTAGAGCTGATTTGCACAAAGTTGGGCGCCAGCATCTACCCCAGTTGAAACCTGGTATAAATGTCGGAACCCAACTCATTGCATTTGGGTGCAGAAATTAGAGAATGACACGGTGACAAAATTCATCACCGTCCCCGCGGATAACCGCGGGAAACCATCTTCATGTCATTCTTTAAAGAGAGAGGGAAGAATCAGAGTATTAATGGCCACAACCACTGACCCTCAAGCTTTGCTTTGAAGAATGCTGGTGTAGAAGGACTGAGGATGAAATAGACACTAGAAAATGACATGGGATTATTTCCCGCGGTTATCCGCGGGGACGGGAACGGTGATGGATTTTGTCACCGTGTCATTCTCTAGCAGAAATGTCACTACTCTATAAAACTGCTTGCAACTTTTTGGAATAATAATAATAATAACAACTTTATTTTTCTATACCGTCATAGTCAGACAACTTCTAGGTGGTTCAACATCAAAAAAAGGCTGGACATTCAGCGAATTACCAATGCATGAGGGGAAGTTACAGGAGAAAGGGTTGTAGAAGAGAGAAGTGTAAGAGGGGTTGAAAGTGGGAGGGAAAGTGAGAGGGGAAGGAATTGCCTGAGGAATGCTTCGAGTTGTAGGGGAAAAAGTGTAGTGAGCGCGGAATGGTCTGTTTAGGTGATGAATTTGTCAAACAGAGCAGTTTTGATAGATTTTCGGAATGCGTTGTAGGTCTGTCTGGTTTTATTTATGTAGTTTCCCAGCCAGGATTGTTGTCTGTTTGCTTGGAACATGAAGGTTCCATCAAGGTAGGATTTGTATTTGCAGCCAATAATTTTAGGATAGGCGAAGGTGTTTTTGTTTCTGGTTGATCGTGTGGGGTTGTGTAGAGTAAAGTGTGTTTGCAGGTAGGAAGGTGCTAGGCCCCAGATTTGTTTGAAGCAGATGCATGCAAATTTGAACTGTATTCGCGCTTCCATTGGTAGCCAGTGCAGCTTTTTGTAGTATGGGCTAATATGGTCTTGTTTTCTCAGTCCGAAGATTAAGCGAACTGCAGTGTTTTGTACTAATCTCAGTTTTTTAATTGTTTTTTGTGGGATACCCAGGTAGACGATGTTGCAGTAGTCCAGGGTGGATAGGATCAGCGATTGCACCAGTAACCTGAAGGATGTTGTGTCAAAATATTTTTTGATAGTCCTTAGCTTCCATAGAGTGTAGAAGCATTTCTTCACTGTTAAGTTTGTGTGGTCGGCCGTGGTTAAGTGCATGTCTAGAGTGACACCTAGGATTTTTATGGTTTTGGAAATAGGATATTCGTGAATGTCTTTGCCCCTCTCCTGGCCACACCCCCTTCTGAGTTGCACACTAGGGGATCGAGGCACTTGGTCTTCGAGAATAGAACTTGGGAAAAGGCATACACAAATTCCACTTACTGCCAAATAACTGCAATACCTAATTGTTAGCATCAATGAATTGCTAGTTAATGGCTCATTAAAAAATTTATTTTCATGTGCACCATCACTCGTTGCCAAAATTTCAGTGGTCAAGTTTGGGTGCTGTATGTAGAATCCAGGGGTTGGTATATACAGGGACAGAGTTTGGGGTGAACATGAGTGGAATATGCAAGTAGGTATATAGATAGATTTATTGTGAAGGGTGGTATATAAAGTCTTGACTAAACTCAGTGGTGTAGTAAGGGTAGGAGGGGGTGGGGGTGGTGGCGGCCCCCGTGCCCCTTCTCTCTGCACCCCCATTCCTTCCACACACCCCACTCCTTTTCACCCTCCACTCTACACTCGTGCTCTCCCTTCCCCCTCCACCATACCTCTAAATCTTCGCCAGCGCGAGTGGCTTCTCCAGCATGCTCCTCATGCCAGCGTTGGATTTCCCTCTGACATCACTTCCTGGCCCTGTGACTTGGGAGTGATTCAGGGGGGAAACCAGGCTGGCGGGAGCAACAGGCAGGAGAAGTTGTTCGCGCTAGCAAAGATCTACAGAGGTACGGGATGGGGGAGGGATGGCACAAGCGTGGTGTGGTGGAGTGGAAAGGTGCTGGCGCCTCCACTGACACAGCACCCAGGGCGGTCTTCACCCCCCCTTACTATACCACTGCCTAAACTATAGGTACCAGGTCTAAATACAGACATCCATCTTTTTAGATATGGATGTCCTTTCCTGCAATCAAATTTGAATGTCCATGTTTTCGCCCTTCCCAGATCCCACCCACAACATACCCTGACCACGCCTCCTTGCCATATTGTCATGCTACAGTGTTAGATGTCTCTGTCTTGGCTTTATATAATTGGAATTTGGATGCCCAAGAAATATGACTGTCTGAATGTCAGTTTTCCAATGTCCAGAACAAGATGAGAGCTTCTAAAATCACCATAATCATGTAGCTGAAAATTCACTTTAATCGGGCTACATATTTAGTAGTAGAGGTGTGAATGAATGGTAAATGGACTGAACGTGATCTTCTTCTGTAATCCTTTTTTTTTCTGATCATTGTTTGATGTGAGGAAGTGCACTGCACTTGAATGTAATTTGCCTTGAGCTTCCGCTGAAAAGGCATAAGATAAATCCAATGAATAAATAAACAGTTTTGGGAACAATCAACCTGCGTTGTATTCATAAAGCATAAAAAGTGGTTGTTTGCCAGCCCTGACCATAAGGCCTTGAAGCGTAAACACTCCACCCGTGGAAAAAAACTCAGCCTCTCTCTCAGATGGCACTAACATTTAACCACTGCTAAACTTACTTCTCATCAACATCCTATGTTATCTTTTTCACCTTCGCAGTCTTGCACCTTTGTAACTCAAAGCGCAATCTCCTTTCTCTTCTCCTACTTATGCTCTGAATATCGTCGAATGTATAATGCTACTCATTGTGAAACCATGTAATACACAGACCCTGTAACTCTCCTGTTACTATCACTAGATGTTCAATGCTATACTCTGTAATTCGCTGTCTGTACAGTTTCTCTTCATTGTAAACCGCCTAGAAGTCGCAAGATTGTGGCGGTATATAAGAATAAAGTTATTATTATTATTAAACTGCGCTGGCGTATGAACTGTTCAATGTTTGCGTCGGTTGTGCCAATCTACTGCTCCATCTATCCCCCCACATTCTAGCCAAGAGAAATGTACATGCCAACATTATTCCACAATTTGATCTTAGTCTAGACCAGGGGTGTCAAAGTCTCTCCCTGAAGGCCGCAATCTAGTCGGTTTTTCAGGATTTCCCCACTGAATATGCATGAGATCTATTAGCATACAATGAAAGCAGTGCAAGCAAATAGATCTCATGCATATTCATTGGGGAAATCCTGAAAACCCGACTGGATTGCGGCCCTCGAAGAGTGACTTTGACACCCCTGGTCTAGACGATAAGAATGAGGTTTAAATCTCTGATCTATTTATATGACTTGTGGCTGAATGACCATAATTCACGAAAGAAACATTGCAGACAGCTTTGGTACTTCAGATAAGGCTTGTTTTATTTCTGTTGTGTCGAATGCCACCGAAATACAAACGTAGATATTAGCTGCTATTTCTTCTGGATGAAATCAACCAATTTTGACCGTAAGGCCCAACTTCAAGATTTTATATCTCCTATTTCATCACATCCAAGGAACCATCATTCTCCAATTCTAGCGTCTAGTTTTGGGTTTTAAGACCTAGGCAATTCACTCCTTAAGTTACGTGTCTAGTTCTGAATACCATCCTGTTTGTGATGAGTCAAAGGAAAGCAATAAAGTTGCTGATTTAAAAAAAAAAAAAAAATCTTTTTGATACATCAAAAATATCAACTATCTGTCAGCAAAGCAAAGCTCACCAATAGACATGAATGAATTTTCTACAGTTGAACCCAGGCAAAAAGTAGATTTCAGATTGCCTCAAGCTTAACAAAGTCTGTGGACCTTGAAGACAGATTTCAGATTTCTTTCCCCCCCCCCCCCCCCCCTGCAGATCTAAAGGATATTCATGAAGGATTATGACAGGATATATTGATTAAGCTAATCACATAAGCAGCCGACCTGGAGATTTCTGCTAGTTCAATGATAGGGCCCTCTTGGCTTTGGAAACAAAAAGGTTGCAGTCCCATTTGGAGAATAGGCTGTGCTACTGTACAAAGTTCAAAAACAAAACACGGAGGAAAAACAATTCAAAAAGGAAAATGTGGTGGTAAGCGTGTCCACGTTCTTTTTTTAGGAGCCACATGTGAACATTAGTGCAAGACCTTGGAAAAAAAAAAAAAAAGAACAATCTTTAAAAATAGTCCATGGTAAATCTAGGCTTAGGGGTCCTTTTATCAAGCTGCGGTAGAGGTTTTAATGTGCGGAATACCGCGCATTAAACCGCCTGCCGCGCTAGCCGCTAACGCCTGCATTGAGCAGGCGTTAGTTTTTTAGCCGGACGCAGGGGTTAGCGCGTGATGAAATGTCCGACGCGCTAACCCCGCTAGTGCGGCTTGATAAAAGGACACCTTAGTGTGCTAAGTCCAAATTTTGCCTTGGCTTAATAAAAGGGTCCCTTAGACTATAAGACCTCTGGCGGTCAGGGAGGGAAATACTGTTCCGGAATTTTTTTTTTTTTTTAATGCCAGCTGCCATGGGCAAAAAGTAACAGATAGTGGTTGCCACTAAATATCCAGATACAGCGATGACCTGCTGGCACTATCCGGATGCGATGATATTCAACACGTCTAATCTAATCTAATCTAAACCTTAAGTTTATATACCGCATCATCTCCACGAATATGGAGCTCGACACGGTTTACAAGAACTTAAATAATAGGTAGAGAAGGGTAAAGGTTTACATGAAACTTATGTGTAGAAGGGTGGAGGAAAAAGGGGGGAGGATAAAGTTACAATTTGGTAAAAAGCCAAGTTTTCAGTTGTTTGCGGAATAATTGGAGGGAGCCCAGGTTTCGCAACGGGATGGTGAGGTCATTCCATAGTCCTGTGATTTTGAAAAGAAGGGATTTTCCCAGTTTGATAAAAGGGATGGAAAACCTTTCATACGCTGAGAGGTTGGAGAAACTGGGTCTCTTTTCCCTGGAGAAGAGGAAACTTAGAGGGGATATGATAGAGACTTACAAGATCATGAAGGGCATAGAGAGTAGAGAGGGACAGAAAGAGAGAGAGAAAGGGAGAGGGACAGAAAGAGAGAGAGAAAGGGAGACAGAGAGAGAGAGATAGAGAAAGATTGAAGGAACTGGTACTCTTTTCCCTGGAGAAGAGGAGACTTAGAGGGGATATGATAGAGATTTACAAGATCATGAAGGGCACAGAGAGAGTAGAGAGGGACAGAGAGAGAGAGACAGAGAGCGAGAGAAAGAAAGAAAGAGAAAGGGAGAGAGACAGAAATAGAGAGAGATAGATAGAGAAAGATTGGAGGAACTGGGACTCTTTTCCCTGGAGAAGAGGAGACTTAGAGGTGATATGATAGAGATTTACAAGATCATGAAGGGCATAGAGAGTGGAGAGGGACAGAAAGAGAGAGAGAAAGGGGGAGAGAGAGAGAGAGAGAAAGAGAAAGAGAAAGATTGGAGGAACTGGGACTCTTTTCCCTGGAGAAGAGGAGACTTAGAGGGGATATGATAGAGATTTACAAGATCATGAAGGGCGTAGAGAGGGACAGAAAGAGAGAGAGAGAGAGAGAGAGACAGAGACAGAGAGAGAGAGAAAGAAAGAAAGAGAAAGGGAGAGAGACAGAAATAGAGAGAGAAAGATTGGAGGAACTGGGACTCTTTTCCCTGGAGAAGAGGAGACTTAGAGGTGACATGATAGAGACTTACAAGATCATGAAGGGCATAGAGAAAGTGGAGAGGGACAGAAAGAGAGAGAGAAAGGAAGGGAGACAGAGAGAAATAGAGAGAGAGAAAGAAAGAGAGAGAGAAAGGGAGAGAGAGAGATAGATAGAGAAAGATTGAAGAAACTGGGACTCTTTTCCCTGGAGAAGAGGAGACTTAGAGGGGATATGATAGAGACTTACAAGATCATGAAGGGCATAGAAAGAGTAGAGAGGGACAGATTCTTCAAACTTTCAAAAAATAAAAGAACAAGAGGGCATTCGGAAAAGTTGAAAGGGGACAGATTCAAAACGAATGCCAGGAAGTTCTTCTTTACCCAACGTGTGGTGGACACCTGGAATGCGCTTCCAGAGGGCGTACTAGGGCAGAGTACGGTACTGGGGTTCAAGAAAGGATTGGACAATTTCCTGCTGGAAAAGGGGATAGAGGGGTATAGATAGAGGATTACTGCACAGGTCCTGGACCTGTTGGGCCACCGCGTGAGCGGACTGCTGGGCACGATGGACCTTAGGTTTGACCCAGCGGAGGCATTGCTTAACCACTCTCCAGATAGTGACAATATTTTGCCGGCACTATCCGGATGCCATGATATTCTACCACTATCGAGATGGTGATGATATTTTGCCGGCACTATCCGGATGCTTTGATATTCTACCACTCTCCAAATAGTGACGATATTCCACCACTTTTACACTGAGAGAGGACAAGTGCTGCCTGGGTATTTGAATGCTGCCTGAATTGTGTGTGTATAAAAGACATTGCTTGTAAGGGGAAGTGTGTATTTATCCCCTACTAGCATCTACCCCCAATGCAGCCAGAAGGGAAAACGTGGCCATGGCAGGTTTTGTTTACTAAAGCACAACTTTCTTGGTACTATTAGTCTGCTCCCTGCTTTCCACCTGTGCAAGTGCTTGCAGACCATCGCCTCTCCTGTGTAGTGAAAATATTCAGCCACTATCCAGATAGTTAGAAACCCAGAGAAATCTATATATATATAAAATCGGAGGTATGTGTGTGTGTATGTGCCACGATCACGCAAAAACGGCTTGACCTATTTGAACGAAACTTGGTATGCAGATCCCTCACTACCTGGGATGATATGTTCTGGGGGTCTCGTGGCCCACCTGCACACGTGGGCGGAGCTACAAACATAAAATCAGATTTCACCCATTCATGTCAATGGAAAAAATGTAAAAAGCTGCTATTCTCATTGTAATTCAAAAACGGCTTGACCGGTTTGAACGAAACTTGGTATGCAGATCCCTCACTACCTGGGGTGATATGTTCTGGGGGTCTCGCGGCCCACCTGCACACGTGGGCGGAGCTACAAACAGAAAATCAGATTTCACCCATTCATGTCAATGGAAAAAATGTAAAAAGCTGCCATTCTCACAGTAATTCAAAAACGGCTTGACCGATTTGAACGAAACTTGGTATGCAGATCCCTCACTACCTGGGGTGATATGTTCTGGGGGGTCTCGCGGCCCACCTGCACACATGGGCGGAGCTACAAACAGAAAATCAGATTTCACCCATTCATGTCAATGGAAAAAATGTAAAAAGCTGCCATTCTCACAGTAATTCAAAAACGGCTTGACCGATTTGAACGAAACTTGGTATGCAGATCCCTCACTACCTGGGGTGATATGTTCTGGGGGTCTCGCGGCCCACAACTCTATGTTGCTTGCTCAAGGCTGGGTTCACCCAAGAATTTATATGTTCTTGCTCCAGGAGGTGAAACTAAAATTGTTGTTTATAATCACGTTTTGCGTTAGTTGTATTGTATTCATTTTGTCAAATATTTCACATTATTATTTGAATATTGTACTTTTTATTAAGCTGTAAAAAAATACTTTCATTCACCACTATAAAGTATCTTTATTTGAATCCATTTACAGTGTTATTGCTATAATTAAATACCCGTGCAACGCCGGGGCATCAGCTAGTATATTATAAAACGATGGGTCCTTTTTGTAACAATGAGATATTTTCTTCGAGATCTTTCATCCTCTCTGTGCTTGCAACCAAGCACGGTGTAAAAATCCAAGAATGAAATAAGCCATCTTGCAGGCGAGATTTCAAACACATAAAAACATCCCCCCCAAATACACTCTAGTGCGTCTAACTGTGAGCAAATCGTTTCCCCTTTCTTCTTGTAGCAATTACTATTAAAATATTTTCACACATGCCAGGGAGGAGAAGACATCTCATTTATCACGGCGTCTTCATAGCAAAATCTCCTCTGGGGATGTGCAAATTTGTATTTACAAGCTCCCAATTTTTATTTAAATGAGCTGGTTACTGGCATTTCCAATGTTATTAGGAAAGTATATTTAATATTCTATCGTTAATTCAATTAGCAATTAATTGAAGTGCTGTGATTCATTCACTTTCCCTTTCCTGCATAATTTGTGGAGGTATCGGCTTTCTTTGTTTCTGCCTGTAATGAATGCATCCTGTTCATTTCTTGTCTTCGTACACTTCCGCTTTTGGGCACGATCTTTTTGTAATTACAGAGCAGCCTCTTATAATTAGGTTTGTATTTTTTTTTTTCCCCAGTCTAGAAACAGTAGAAACGCTGTCTTGCGGGGGAGGCAAGCCAACATTTCACTAAGATCTTTTGTTGATCTCTAAACACAACACTTTCACGCTTTAAAAATCAAGTTCATTGTATACCTGTAGGAAGACCAACTGGCTCAGGGAACGAAGCAGTTAGGTAAATTCAGAAGATGAAAATTGCCTTTCTGTGTGTTGAAGTACTCCAACTGTTTCACAGTACAGATCATTTTTGCCTGTGTTCAAAGGAAGGGGCTTATTAATGTGGCAGCTCGACCCCTAGTGGTCATACTGTGTAATTAGTTCTAGCAGTCAACCATTTTCACAGGGCCGGAGCCAGAGGGATTTGCAACTACCCTATTAGAGAATGGCACAGGGAGAAATTTTTCCCCGCCCCCGCAGGAATTCATTGTCCCATCCTGTCCCGTAGAGTTCTTTTCCTGTAAGCTCTGTCTTCATCTGCACAAACCTCAAACATTTTAAAATAATAATAATAATAATAATAATTTTATTCTTATATACCGCCATACCCAGCGAGTTCTAGGCGGTTTACATTAAATTAGATTAGGATCCGCATAGACTTGTTAAAATCCTAAGTAGTAGTAGGGGGAAAGAAAATTTCTGGCCTCTAGGGCGGGGGAAGTGTAGAGAGGGGAAGGAAAGATGTTAGCCATCTTTGGGAAGACAGAAAAGTGAAAGGGAGATATTGGCTACCCAACAAAGATGATGGCCACCTTGGGGTGGGTATAGAAAGGAAAAGGCAAGATGTTGGCCACCTGGGGAAATAAAGATGGGGAGATAACCTATAGGGGGGAAGGGGAGATGCTGGAAACCTGGGGAGAGGTAGAGGGAGGAAAGGGGGTGGGAAGAGAGGAAGGAAAAATGTTGGCTTCTTGTGGGGTAGGGGGGTATAGAGAAGGAAAATGGATATGCTAGCCTCTTGAGGGGTTAGAGAGGTGAAGGGAAGGGGAGATTCTGGCTACCTAGGGGGTAAAGGGGGAGATGCCAGCTATCTAAAGGAGTGTAAGGAAGGGGAAGAGGGTAACTAGACTATAGGTAGGGGAAGGAAAGGGAAGACACTGTACAACTGGGGGAGACAGAGTTTTGAGGAGGTCAGTGTGCTGGGGAAAATGGTAGGCCTAATGGAATAAATTCAGATTTTTTTCTCTCACTAAAACAGGTGCTATACTGTTAAGTTTTTTGGGGCTTTCCTCGGTCCCTTTTGTATTCAAATGCTCACATTTGCTGCAGGCAGTATCTTAAAAACGTTGCTCAGTCAGATATAAATGGAAAATGATCTGCTTAATGACCGCTGCAAATAGATCTTCCTCTCACTACATATGTGTGTGTTTATAAATCAACGAACCCGTATCCTCTCATTTTATGAGCTTCACAGCATCCCTTTTGTACATCAGAGACCTCTGGAAACAACCCTGTATCACATCCCCAGGCTGTGGTAGTGAAAGCTGACTGGTTGTCAATAACGAAACGAGAGATCGTAGAAATGGGTTGTAATGAAAGCATCTATTAGCTCCTTTCAATAAGGAATACTGGTGATATATAGAAGTAAAACAAAAAAACAAAGGAAATAGGTAATGCCTTTTTTATTGGACTAATTCAATGTAAAAACAAACTTGTTTAACCAATTTGTAACCAAGTCCTCTTAAGCCCCACCTCTCTCTAACTGAATTGTTCCCAAGATCTCTCATGCCTCACCTCTGTATCATGCTCTCCTATATTCTGATGATCTTACATTGTACCTACATTCGCTGATTGTCCAGCTCTTCTTTATTGTAAACCGCCTCGAACTACCACGGCTTTGGCGGTATATAAGAATAAAATTATCACCTGATAGTTTGAATTTATCACAATTTCTTGAATCCTCTAAGGATATCATTGATAAACGAGCAACTTTATTAGTGGTCTTCAAAACAGGCTATTTTGAAATTATATTTCTTGAAAAAACAAGACCTGTTTTGTGGCCAACGTGCGATAATCTTTCCAGATGTCTCTAGACAAACTCAGTTTAAAAAGGAAGCAATTCCTCCAGCTAAAACCTAAGGTGGTAGCATTCTTTCTTAAATTTCCGTGCAAATGCTTAGTCTCGTATGGAAGCGATAAGTATACTTTTTTTGAACCAGTCCAGTTAGAAGACTTTATCAAAGGAAAACTTTTGCTGAAAGTATAATTTCTAATATTAATAACTTTATATATATTGGAGGATGGTGTATTATCTATATGGATTAGCCAATTACTGCCTGCTATGTTAAATGATAGATAGATTTTTACTTTTTTACTTCTTACTTAATGCTGGCGACCATTATAATGTGGACTATATCATGGATGATTTATTTCCTTTATATGTTAAGTTGTATCTTGTATACAGATTCTGATGGATATTCGTGAATATTTGTTATTATAATGAATAATCAAATAAAGAATTAAAAAAAGAATAAAATTATTATTATTTTATGATGAGCTTTCAAAGGCCACCCTTCTTTAAATGTTGACAAATATCAGTATATATATATATATATATATATATATATATATAAAAGGAAAACATGAAAGCATTTCAGAGCTAGTTTCACAGGAAGAGGGAGCAGGAGACAGAAAGATTACAAAGCACTTTTAAATGTCTTCAGGATTCTTATCCTTTAAGACAATCCAAGAATGCAAGATCTTTGAAATATTTTGACACCCACCATACAGGACTTTGGGCTTTCTTTCCAACTACAAAGACATTTCAAACTGCTTTGGTCACCTCTCTGTCTCCTGCTCACCCACCCAGCACTCCCTCTTCCTGTGAAACTATTCCTGAAATGCTTTCATGTTTCCCTTATATATATATGATTATGATGACAGAGGTTCTATACCGCTACTAATGACGAGGGAGTCAAGTCAGAGCGGACTATATGAGCCTCTGCAAAGGCACTACACTACATGAGCTTCTGTAGAGATGTTACCACAAGGAGTTGTGAGGTGTTTCAATGCCATGGGCTCTATACTGAAATACACGGAGCTCTGTGGTGGTGTAACAGAGTTATCTATAATAATAAAATGCCAAGCGCGCATGCGCACTCTTACCCCATGTTCCCTGAGTCCTGAACTGTCGGGCTGTGGCCACAAGAGTGCACATGTGCGCTTACCATGCATCTCTCTCTTTCACTCGCAGCAGGCTTCCCGGCTCCGGCCTGACTCACAGCAGGTAACACGCCGCCACTCCAGCCCTCCCCAGCGCCGACCCTACCCAGCACACTCGAAATCCCCATTGACCCTCCCAGCCGCACCTCCCACCGCGAGACGAACACAGCTCCAGCTCCGGCAGCTTCCAGGCACAGTAAACATGCTGCTTCGTGTCCTTCAACTGGCCTGATTTCCTCTGCCGCGTCCCTGATGACATCATCAGAGACACGGCAGATGAAATTAGGGCAGTAGAAGGCCCGAAGCAGCGCGTTTACTGTGCCTCAGATGCTGCTGGAGCCGGGAGGTTTGTCGGCCGTCTAGCGGTGGGAGAGTCGGCTGGGAGAGTCAACGGGGGATTCGGGGGGGGGGGGTTAAATGGAAACATGGGAAGGAGGCAGGCAGGCTGGATTCGGGGTAGGGGGTGTTAAATTTAAATATGCTGCTCTGATGGGAAGGAGGCAGGCTGGCTTCGGGGGGGGGAGTTTAAATGGAAATATGATGCTCAGAGGGATGGGAAGGAGGCAGGCAGGCTGGCTTTAGGGGGTGGTTTTTTTTTATGGAAATATGCTCCTCAGGGGGATGGGAGGTAGGCAGACAGGCTGGCATGGGGGGGAGGGGACAAAGTCTGGAAGATAGTGATGGGGACACAGGAAGGAGGCACTAGGGGCACTAATGATATAGAAAGGAAGCTCTGGGCGTACTAAGGACACAGTACGGAGGCACTGGGGGCACTAAGGACATGGTAAGGAGGTACTGGGGGCACTAAGGACATAGGAAGGGGTACTAAGGACATGGGAAGGAGGCACTAGGGGCACTAAGGACATAGGAAGGAGGCACTGAGGGCACTAAGGACATAGGAAGGAGGCACTGAGGGCACTAAGGACATAGGGAGAGACACAGACAGAAAAAATGACAGACAGACAAGCAGCGTCCAAGGAGAGAGAGACCAAAAAAAAAAAACCCAAAAAACAGAGACAGACAGACTCTAGCACCCGTTAATGTAACGGGCTTAAAGACTAGTTAATACTGATATTTGTCAACATTTGCTCATTTCCGATCTGAAGAAGAAGAGTTATCTTCGAAAGCTCATCATAAAATGCATTGAGGAACAGCGGGATCTGGCTAGGCCCTGCTGTCTGCCTATATACTCACCCCCACATCATAACCTTCCCCCACCCATTTTACCACAAACACACTACAGTCTTTATAATGGTAAAAATTAGCCGCAGCTCAGTTTATTAAACCATAACACATAAAACATATCTTAATTTTAATTAACGTCATATCAAAAGAGCTTCTCCCGAGCTACCAAAAGTACATAGTTTCAGTGCCCTCGTCTCCGCGCCCACAGCAAGGGTCAGAGGAGTGGCCTGTCCCTCATGCCCCTTTAATCCAGGTCACCTGACCCACCGGGCACAGCTCCCCGCTGTCCCAACGCTCATCACCTGATGAACCCCATGACCCAGTATTTTGAAGAGATCTGCCCCCCCCCCCCCCGAGCTACCACCATCTGCCACAGACAACGGGTGGGTGGGAAAAAGCCACTCTGGAGGACCCCAGAAGGAGCAGAGTCCTCCAGGGTCCCGGCTTTATGACCTCGCCCCAGTGCCCTTCCCTGCCTTCCACCAATTAAAACAAACAAACTATATTGACAGGCCCACCGTCCAATCCATCCCCAATTACTTCCCCCACGCCCCACTAACCCAACAAACCCCAGCCGATGGGCAGCACGAGAGCTTTACCAGCCCCATGTTACATTCTGCCCATCGACAAGGGGGATCTCGGGCTCCCATTTAGTCCAATAAAAAAGGTATCATCTTATTTTCTTTGGGGGGTTTTTGTGAACGAAAACGGCCACCACAGCATTTCAATCAATAAGGAATACAGAAACAGCGCCAGCTGATACCACACTTATGTAAAGATTGAACCTGTTTGCTTTTGTTCATAGCTTGTTCTGATTTTTATAATATTTTAAGTACGTAACTTTTTATAAACCGTTTTGGGGGGAAAAAAATGGTATAGAAATTTTAAAAATAAATAAATAAACTTTAGATTAACGCCATCTGAGAAAAATGCCATAGTAATCATGAAAACGTCATTTCAGTGGTGTAGTGAGGGGGGGCGCTCTGCCCACTCCGCCTCGTCCCACTCCTCCCCTCACCATTCGCGCGCATCCCGTTTTGTCCCCCCGTACCTCTAGTTTTTCACTGCCGCAAGCAACAATTTCAGCATGTTCCTCGCGACCGCGCCTGCTCTCCCGCCGACACCACCTCCGGGGGGGGGGGGGGGCGTGTTTAGGAAGTGACGTCGGAGGGAGATCCACCGGGGTCGCGAGGAGCACATTGAAATTGTTACTCGCGGCGGTGAACAACTAAAGGTACGGGGGGAAGGGAAAGGGGCGGAGACGAGGGCGGAAGAGGGGCATCTCCTTCCCAGGTGCCTTGCAACCTCGCTACGCCACTGTGTCATTTCTATCCTTTATTAGCTCATACAGATATCATCTCTACTTAATTAACCTTTTAGTTTTTATATAGCTTATACAGTGGTACCTCAGAATCCAAACACCCAAAACTCAAACCACTTGGAATCCGAACGCTGCTTTATAATGCGAACGTACAGGAACTGCAAGCATTGCTCAGCTCAAAGCTTCCCCTCTGACGCAGCTTCCTATTTGCTCCTGGGAGAAAGCTTTAGGCTGAGCAGCACTTGCAGCTGCCATTGTCGATCTTGCTGTCTATGCCGGTGGGGGACCTGATCTTGCTGCCTCTGAGTTTGTGGAACCAAGGAACGGATTAATCCAGTTTCTATTATTTTCAATGGGAAAAATTGTCTTGGAACTCTAACGTTTTGGAACTGGAACGGGGTTCCAAGTTTCCAAGTTTATTATATAGTTTGATTAATCGCCTATTCAAAGTTCTAGGCGATGTACAAATTGTTGTGATATCTAAAATATGGGTAACAGATCACTCAGACATACAGTAAGTCATATTAAGTTAAAAATATAGACATTCTTATACAGATATTAGTTCATTTTAAGTTAAATAATTTATATGTACAATATCAAAACAAAAGGAAAATTATTTAATGGTTACAATAAATATTAAATTCAATATATTAAGGTAAAAACATTAGGAAGGGAGACAATAACATTTAATAAGAAATGCTAGGTAAAAAGAGAGAAGAGAATCGTTTATTCACTAAAGGCGTTCTGGAACGGATTAAGTTCAGATTCCAAGGTATCACTGTATTCAGTATTTGAGCTTTATCTGTGGTATATGCCATAACACATTACTATCTTATGAAACATCCTATTTGCATTTTTTACACTCTTTCATAGACACAGCCACAATAGGCCAGATTCTGCAAAAGGCGCCAAGTCGGCAACCAGCTACAAAAAAGGTGCCAGCCACATGTCATTCATCTTTAGGCGACAACACAAAGAAAGTGATCTACAAATACAATATACCCCCCCCCCCCCTGCGAATTTGCAGTCTGCAATTCACGGACTCAGTAATCCGTGGGTTTTTCCGTGCCAGCGTTACCAAGATATCAAGTCACTCGCGTTAGGCTGCCCTCACTCGAGCACAACGATTCGGGGACCGCTCTCCCCTCCCCGTGGTTCACCATCACTTCCTGGTCTCCTTCCCGGGGAGCTTAGGAAGCAACCTCAGAACCCAGAGATGGGAAGGATGCAGGTGATCTCGAGATGAGTTTAAAGTACTGTGCAGGGTAATTTACAGTATTCGCGGTTTTTCCAAAATTCACGGGGGCTCCAGGAATGTAACCCCCGCGAATTTCAGGGGAATACTGTACATAAAAAGACAAATGACACAAAAAGAGTACACAAGCCTACAGAACTGGGATCACAGTTTCGGCCCACAGCTTGCATCAGGGGTCTTTAAGAATTGTCTGTTGCACGATACTTTTCTAAAACAAGTTTTCCCAATATAAAATACCAGTACACACGTCTGAGCTTCTTTCTCTTAGACAGTGTCGGGTCTTGGTCAAATAAAGAATCTCTGGTTCCAGTTCTGTAGGCTTGTGCACTCTTTTTGAATCATGTTTCAAGAATCACGACTAATGGCGTCTATCACATAACTTAGGCACCCATAACCATAGAAACACGATGGCAGACAAAGCCATATGGCCTATCCAGTCTGCCCATCCGCAGTAACCATTATCGTTTCCTCTCTCTAAGAGATCCCACGTGCCTATCCCACACCTTCTCTGTCTCCATCACCTCTTCCGGGAGACTGTTCCAAGCATCTACCACCCTTTCTGTAAAAAAGTATTGAAGGAGTTTGGGACTGGTTTTCCCTAAAGCTGAACTAAGCTTTCTCTTTACTAAGGATGCTGCTTTGTGTTTAGTCATAGCATCTGACTTATCTCACATATTAGTCTGCCTGTACTATGTGCCTTAGCTGCTTCCTGTTTGTGCTGAAACATGACCATATATGTGCTTTGCCCTCCTGGATATGTAATAATGAAACTGCAATGCTTAGAAAAGTAGAGCTGCTCCCTATAGGACTATAAGGTTAACCCCTGAACTAATAGTAAGTGCGGGCTTAGGACCAATGTTTATTGAGAAATGTTAGCAAAAGTAGCAAATGAGAAACTGTAGCTAGCATCCAACCGTCTAAGACAGGAAACGTATAAATGTCTGTTTTCGGCACTTCTGAGGCAGAATCTTTATTGCACAGAAGTCCCGCATAAACTGAATAAAGACACCTGTTACTTTCTTCATGTCCCTGGTTTTTGTGACTGACCTTTCAGTATTTCCTTAGATTACTCCTGAGCCTGTCACCTCTTAACTTCATCCTATGCCCTCTCATTCCAGAGCTTCCTTTCAAATGAAAGAGACTCGACTCATGCGCATTTAGGCCACGTAGGTATATAAACGTCTCTATCATACCTCCCCTCTCCCACCTTTCCATCAAAGTATACAGATTGAGCTCTTTAAGTCTGTCCCCATACGCCTTATGACGAAGACCACGCACCATTTTAGTAGCCTTCCTTTTTGATAAGACGGGATAACAAAATTTTAATAAACTCGGAAGCAGGGAAAGGGCACATAGTTGCCCTCCACAAGGAGGCAACTTGTTAGGAAACTACCCTCCACCTATGCCTTAGCTGGCTATTTGGGCCGGTGTGGCTGAACAGGGTGCATGGAAAGCTGGGGCATTACACAGCACTGACCTACAAAACCAACAGAATTGTGCTCAGATCTGTTATATGCCACCAAAAGAAGATCTGATAACCAGTGGATTAAGTACGGTAGTCAATTTTTTTTTTTTTTTTAAATAAATCTTTATTGATTTTTCAAGCTACAATTGTGCAATAAACGAATCACCAATATGGGTATTACAAACCAATCACAACAAATGTATAACATTAATGCTCTATTATATTTATCCCCTCCCTCCCACCCAATACAAATACAGTGGTGCCTCACACAACGAACTTAATTGGTTCCAGGAGCAAGTTTGTTATGCGAAAAGTTCGTTATGTGAAACGCGTTTTCCCATAACAATACATGTTAAAAAAAATAATTCGTTCTGTAGCATAAAATATGCTAAGATGACATAAAAAAAGATAAATTTTTTGTTGTTATTTTTATTTAGATACATCTAAAAACATAATTGTTTTTTAAAACAACACACATTTTTTAAATTTAAAGACAGACTAAGTAGAGTCTAATTTTACAGTGAGAGAGGGCAGAGTCTCAGCGGCAAAAACTGGGACTTAACTGTTCATTTTTTTTTTTTTTCTAGCATCGGGGAAGCGGCGAGAGTAGCTCCGCCCCCCCAACGCATCAGCAGTAGGCGCCGGGCCCCTGCGAGCCGACGGTCCGCCACTGCACAGGGAGCCAGGCGGAGAGAGGGCAGTTAAGCGCAGTGCCTGCGCGGAAGGATGCAGCTCGGGCGACTTCGTTGTGTGAAACGAAGTTCGTTGTAGGAAGCAAGACATGAAGTTCGTTGTGCGCAGCGTTCGCTGTGCGAGGCGTTCGTTATGCGAGGCACCACTGTATACTAAAATCTTCATGAAACTATTCATAAATTCCTATATCAATACCATTTCCGTTCCCCCCCCCCCCCCCAGGATGTGTATACAACTACACGGTTTCCATATCACATACATAAAACCTTGTTTCCCTCCGATTATCACATATAACATAGACATGTTAAGACAACATCGTTAATCGTCCCTGTTATAATAGGGATAGAGCACAAATTCAATCAATTTTAAATCATACATTGATGTCGGAAAAATTCTAAACGGCGATATCGACTGAAAATATCCCTTAGCATAAGAAGGCATTGGAAAATAATTGAGCTTTCAGCATTTTCTTAAAATTCATCCTCCCCCACACAAAACCGCAGGATACCAGGCAAGGCATGCCATAGTTCTACGCCAAAAACAATACCGGCATTAAAAATTCATTTAACCTTATAAATAATATGTGTTTTTATAATAACTTAGTCTTCAGATCATGCCAACCACCAGCCAATTTATTTTTAGGCTTATGATTCATCATCAGACCTTAAATAAGTTTTTTTTAAGTGCTCTTGTTCAATTCATATGTGCATTTCATTATTAAAGTCCATTGCAAAATATATTTTTTTTATATGTTCGGGTTTTTTTGAGTTAAAACTTTTGTACTTAGTTCTACGCCAGCCACAGATATCATTGACGCTCAGATCCTAGCGTGCATAGTCGACATTCTACCCTCCAAACTTAATTTCATCCCATTTACATCTCTACTCGGTTTATAGATCTGGAGGATCTGCCTTTTAGAACTCTTTTGACAGCAATGTAACGATTTCAAGCTTAAGATCTTTGGGGAAGCATGATATAATGTCTGATGTATAATCGCAACAATCTTAAACTGCACTCTTTGTCGCATAGGTAACCAGCGCAGTTTCTTCAACACAGGAGTTATAGTGACACGCCGGCAAGGGAAGTCAATGAACGAGGTCCAAGTGTAATGCAAATCAGTAGATTACGTAGTCAATATGCTAACATCTTTTAGAAAAATGAAGGAAAAGAACCCCAGAACCTGCTGAGGCAGGCCAAATATTGTTTTTCTCCTGGCTCAGTTACAATCACTGGTTTAAAAAAAAAAATTTTATTGATTAAATTAATGAGTGCCTGTGCTCCTATAAAGTGCAACATTTTTGAAAGTGAAATACAGTGGTACCTCGGTTTACAAGTTCACCGGTTTACGAGTGTTTTGCAAGACGAGCAAAACATTAGCAAAATCGGCGCTTCAGAAACCGAGCGCGCTTTGATTTGCAAGCGCTCCCCCCGCGAACTGGCACCCTCCCTCCGCGATCCGCACACTCCCCCCCCCCCCCGCCACGACCTGAAATCCCCCAACCCACCTGAACCCTCTTCTTACTTTGCTGTAGCCTCCGCAGTGGCACCGGCACCAGCATGTCCTGTGCGTGGTGCCGGTGCCTGCTTCCTGTGCTGGGCCTTGAGCATGTGCGTATGCTCAAGGCCTGAGAGTTCACGTCGAACGTGAACTCTCACGTCGAACGTGAACTCTCAAGGCCCAGCACAGGAAGCAGATCTTCAGGCACCGGCACCACGCACAGGACATGCTAGTGCCGATGCCACTGCGGAGGCTACAGCAAAGTAATAAGAGGGTTTGGGTCGTGGCGGGGGGGTGCCCGATGGCGGCGGGGGGGGGGTGCGGATCGTGGAGGGAGGGTGCCGGTTTGCGGGGGGGGCCTTCGGGGGGAGCAAAGCTGGTTCTTGTGGGGGGCAGCGGCGCTGCTGGCCTCGGGGGGGGGGGAACCTATCAAAGCGAGTTTCCATTATTTCCTATGGGGAAACTTGCTTTGATAAATGAGCATTTTGGATTACGAGCATGCTCCTGGAACGGATTATGCTCGTAATCCAAGGTACCACTGTAATAGCGATATAATTTGCCATAACACAGCTTTTTTAGTAGTGCCACAAAATTGACTTTGAAAGTTTGAGCCAAGAGAGAACAGACGATATTTGGTCTGACTCAGCAGTTTCTGAGGTCTTTTTTTTTTTTTTGTAAAAGATGTTAGTCTATTGACTACATAATCTACTGATTTGCATTACACTTGGACCCCATTCACCGTCTTCCCTTGCCGGTGTGTCACTAGTGAGCGGGGTGGAAGCGTTTGGGGGCGTGCTGCACAGAGTGCATTCACGGCTTGCGACGCTTCTTGCCAAAGTATATTTTGACACTTTATGTGTCTGAACTGCCAATGCACAGACAATAGGCAGTGCGGTTATGGCCGATAAATCCAGCGGAAATATTTCAGAGTGCCATCTGCCTGCTAATTGCTCAGAGCAGGAGATTTAGCTCCTGTCTCCGGTAATAATAATTCCCTCCTCCCAGGACATTACAAAACAAGAGAGAGCATGGCAGTTTTCGCCTGTTTTTTGTTGGGGGTTTTTTTTTTTTTCAGTCGCAGGTCTGCTATCTGAATGATTTCCGGGAAGCGTGCTTCCGTTGTCCCTCGCACCATTTCATTTAATCTACAGTCCACCAGCTGCGACTCATGAATATCTATCCAATGCCTCGGAACTTGATAATCCAGAGACCTTGAGCGTTAAAGCAGGTAATCGGTTTCTGCGCATTTCATGGACGCGTTCACAAGTCAGCCACATTAGGCATAAACTGTGGGGCTCTTTGATAAAAAGAAATAAATCACCATGAAGCCTTCAGTTCATACTCTGTGATGTACATTTGCTCATATGAACAAGAGACAACCATCTTTTATTAATATGACAAGTTAAGTACCAGTGCAAGACTGACAAGCCCAGCGGTATATACCCCTGTTGCCTACTGACAAATTAGCTCTCGTGTTCTTGTTCTGACAAATTACTCCAGGCATAAAAGTGTAAACTCTTTGCCCAATGTCACAGAATCGTACAATACGATGGCAAAGATGCTTTTGATATCTAAAAAATATTATAAGTCCTAGAATCAATCTTTTCTCTTCTCTCTTTCTCCCTTAAAATTGTGAATTTTCCTGTACAATTATCGATATAGAATTTGCACGTGGAGGGCCATTTTCAAAAAGGACGTCTAAGTATGATTTGGATGTTTTCCGCTAAATGTCCAAAGTCGGAAGCACAGAAACTTCCATTTTCAAAAGCTGAACTGCCAGACGTTCCCAAAAATATATATATTTTTGAAAATTGCCTACCTGATTGTCTAGGCCGACAGGATGGTCTAACCCTTAGGGGGGGAGTTTTGGAGGGCTCACCATAGGGGGTTATTGCGAGATGTACTTCGGGCATCCTTTATGTGAAGTTCACAATAGAGAATGACATGGGGACAAATTTTCCCTGTCCTCGTGGAAACTCATTTTCCCGTCCCCGCGAGTTCTTTTCCTGTCCCTGCCCTGTTCCTGCAAACTCTGTTCTCTTCTGCACAAACCTCAAACACTTTAAAATCATAAGTGGCAACATTCTAGAGCTCAGATTGTGATGTCATAATGCCCCATTCCACCAATGCCTAAGCTCCGTCCTCATCTGCACAAGCCTCAAACACTTTAAAATCATAAATAGCAACATTCTAGAGCTCAGATTGTGATGTCATAATGCCCCATTCCACCAATGCCTAAGCTCCGTCCTCATCTGCACAAGCCTCAAACACTTTAAAATCATAAATAGCAACATTCTAGAGCTGAGATTGTGATGTCATAATGCCTCAGTCCACCAATGCTTAAGCTCCGTCCTCATCTGCTCAAGCCTCAAACATTTTAAAATCATAAATAGCAACATTCTAGAGCTCAGATTGTGATGTCATAATGCCCCATTCCACCAATGCCTAAGCTCCGTCCTCATCTGCACAAGCCTCAAACACTTTAAAATCATAAATAGCAACATTCTAGAGCTCAGATTGTGATGTCATAATGCCCCATTCCACCAATGCCTAAGCTCCGTCCTCATCTGCACAAGCCTCAAACACTTTAAAATCATAAATAGCAACATTCTAGAGCTGAGATTGTGATGTCATAATGCCTCAGTCCACCAATGCTTAAGCTCCGTCCTCATCTGCTCAAGCCTCAAACACTTTCAAATCATAAGTGTTTGAGGCTTCTGTGATTAAGGTAGAGCTTACAGGAATGGGGCAGGGACAGGGACAGAAACATAACTCTTGGGGACGAATTTGTCCCCGTGTCATTCTCTAGTTCACAGCAGTGCCCTCTAAAGTGCCCCCCCCCCTACTCTGTTGGGATGTCTGTGCGGCCAGTCCATTAAGATGTTGGCCCTTCCCACGTCCAAATGGTCTGGATTTGGACATTTCAAAATTTGGACATTTTTGTGGTCAAAAATGGGCAAAAAGGTTAGGCGTCTTAAGGTTGGATGTCCTGATGGCCGAGATGTCTATGTAGGTAATTAAAAAAAAAAAAAAAAAAACAACAATTGGATGTCTAACGGTTTTGAAAATGGGCTTTTCTCTGCCACAACGTTTGAACGCCTTACAGGAAATGTCCAAGCCCTCCACGTGACTAGGTGAGACGTGCATTTGTTAAATAAACTTAAAGAGTGCCATGAACAGTAGACATTAGTGCACTGTGTGGTGTGTTTCTTTGTCCAATTAACTATATCCATTATAACACTTAGGGCTCCTTTCACAAAGCCGTGCTATGGCCTTAACGCAACGAATATTACGTGCTAAATTGCCGTGCAAACTAGCCGCTACCGCCTCCTTTTGAGCAGGCGGTAGATTTTCGGCTAGCGCACGCTAAACCTTCGTAAAAGGAGCCCTTCGCTATACTTTAACATCATTCTATTTTAAATCATCAGGGTTTGGGCAATTCTTTCTTTGTGGTTGCAAAAGAGTTTACAAGTCAGTATTAAAAAGGACTTAAACTCATCAGCCACTGCTAAACGCATCAGCTTATGTCCCCCTAATTCTTTGAAGAGCGCTGCAAATTGTGGGCAGAAATGTGGGCATTCGCCCAGTTTGCATGTGCCAACAAGCCAATCAGCAGCAATAACTCAGTTCTAAATCAATACACCCAGGAAGCGTGCAGACCACGAGCGAAGGAGCCCTTCCACCGGCAGGGCTTGGGTAGGTTACCAGATTTTCCGTTTGGAAAATCTGGACTCCTAGACACCCGCCCCCCAGGCCCACCCAACCCCGCCCCAGTCACGCCCCCAATCCCACCCTAGCCCCGCCCCTCCGCTCTCGTCAGGCAGGAGTGCATCCGCGCAAGCACAGATGCGATGCGACGACATCGTGTACGTATGACATCATCGCATCGCATCCATGCATGCGCAGAGGCGCTCCTGCCTGACAGTGATTTGTTCCAAGCTTTTCTAAACCCGAACAAAGTGCCGGGTTTTGGAAAAGCCGGACCGACCCCAGGACACTAAGAAAAACTTGGCTAGATTATCACTGATTCAGAATACGGGCAGTCAGACTGATTTATGGCCTGAAGAAGTATGACCATGTTACGCCATTTTAATGTGAATTGCATTGGCTGCCGATGGAGGCTCACGTCCTGTTCAAGTTGGGTTGTTTCTGTTACAAGGTTCTGTATGGCACTGATCCAATTTTACCTGGTTGATAGATTTTCCATAGCATCGTACAAACACAGTTGAAAATCTCATGCCTTGTTTAATTTTCCCTCTGTACAGGGCTGTAAAAGCGATAAATTTTTTGAACATACTTTGGCATTTCAGGTAGCTTCCCATGACAAAGAATTTCGATTTATTCCTTTCTGCTTATTCCTACAAACTTTAGGACTCTGTTGAAAACTTATCTTTTTCCAAAATACTTGGTTAAATTATTTATTCTATTTTTAATAATATTGTTCCTTTCTTTTGTAAACCGCGTTGAACTTATGGCTACACCGTTAATAAGCACGATGTTATGTTATGTTAGGATATGTCCTCAAAAGGAAGACAGGTCCGGTGAAATCCGGGGGATCCTTTAGTGTCCAATAAGCAGATTTCCTCTCTAAATCAACCTAGAGGACAGTCATCCCAATGTAAAAATTTCCATCAGATGACCAACAGTCTGTTCACCAAGAATTGCAACCAACTTCTGGGGGGGCGGGGGCAGGGGAGGGGGGCGGGTCTCCACTTCAAAGTGACCCAACTCATCACTGTTCTGTTTGGCCAAAGAGCAGCGACTAGTTCAACAAACCAGGCCCCTCTAACTGTCCCCATAGGTTATATTCCATGAACAGCAAAATTTAAGATGAAGTGATCCACTGTATCCTGTTCCAGGCTTTGCTATTTTATTTGGTTTACTGAGAAATCGTCATTTACATCTTAATTCCCCTTTTACTTTTTTACTTTTAACTGCAAGCATCAGATGTAACAAGGTAAAAATTAGGGAAATATTGTGAAATTATTACTTCAGGAAAAGTAAAAGTAACAAACCTTTACTTGAGTAACATAGTAACATAGTAGATGACAGCAGATAAAGACCCGAATGGTCCATCCAGTCTGCCCAACCTGATTCAATTAAAAAATTTTTAAATTTTTTCTTCTTAGCTATTTATGGGCAAGAATCCAAAGCTCTACCCGGTACTGTGCTTAGGTTCCAACTATTGAAATCTCCGTCAAAGCTCACTCCAGTCCATCTACAGAACCAGGGGTGTCCAACCTGTGGCCCGAGGGCCGCATGCGGCCCAGTGAAGTATTTTCTGCGGCCCCAGTCGAGGACGATGCAGTGTTTTCTTCTGCTGCCTCTGGGTGTTTACCGTCTTGCCGGCTCCCTCCTCTGTCTTGCTGCAGCATTTGCGCGTTTGTGCGGCCCCAGAAACATTTTTTTCGGACAATGCGGCCCAGGGAAGTCAAAAGGTTGGACACCCCTGATCTACACCCTCCTAACCATTGAAGCCCTCTTCAGCCCATCCTTCCCCCAACAGACACAGACCGTGCAAGTCTGCCCAGTAACTGGCCTTAGTTCAATATTTAATATTATTTTCTGATTCTAGATCCTCTGTGTTCATCCCACGCTTCTTTGAACTCAGTCACCGTTTTCCTCTCCACCACCTTTCCTAACATTGCCTTTGAATCTACCACCCCTCAACCTCAAATTATGTCCTCTGGTTTTACCATTTTCCTTTCTCTGGAAAAGATTTTGTTCTACGTTAATACCCTTCAAGTATTTGAACGTCTGAATCGTATCTCCCCTGTCCCTCCTTTCTCAGTCTAGGGTAGACATATTCAGTAATTAGTTACACTTACCCCCTCTTTTACTAAGGTGCGCTAACCGAATAGTGCGCGCTAATCAAATTAGCACGCACTAAACACTAATGCATCCATAGACTAACATGCAGGCGTTAGCATTTAGCGCATGCCAATTCGATTAGCACGCGCTAATCAGTTAGCGCACCTTAGAAAAAGAGGGGGTCCCTTTTACAAAGCCACAATAGTGGGTCCCCTGCGGCAAATGCACCGAAGCCCGTTCAATTGCTAAGGGGTTTATAAAAGGGGGAATTAGTTACTGTACAACATTGAATGGATGTTATTTTAAGTGCCATGGCTGGTGTTTAAAAAAAAAAAAAAAAAAAATAGGATCACTGCCACCATTTTTTTTTAAATTATTTTATTAAATTACAACAGTGTAATACATTTGATTAAAAATAGCAATATTACAGAGAATACACCATTTCATATAAGTATTATATAGAAGCATAACTATATCCCCCTTCCATCAATTATCGATAACACTAAACATCTTCATTACTTTAATAAAAAGATTTAATATCCATTTTTCCAGTTTCTTTCCCTCCCTTACCCCTCTCCCGCCCCAGATGTGTAATGAAAAAACTCAGAAGGTAATACATTATCCTTTATTATGAAGCTACAAATAAAGTCAACGGACTCCATACTTTATTATATAAAACACTAAATCCTGAACATTCCGCGTTCATCCTCTCATACTGATATGTATTACATACATTTGTCCACCAAAATGTATAATTTAATCTATCATAAGAACATAAGAAGTTGCCTCCGCTGAGGCAGACCAGAGGTCCATCTCGCCCAGCGGTCCGCTCCCGCGGCGGCCCATCAGGGCCATTGCCTGAGCAGTGGTCCCTGACTATTTCTATAACCTACCTCTACTCCTCTCTGTACCCCTCAATCCCTTTGTCCTCTAGGAACCTATCCAAACCTTTTTTGAAGCCCTTTAACGTGCTCCTGCTTACCACAGCTTCCGGAAGCGCATTCCATGTATCCACCACCCTCTGGGTGAAAAAGAACTTCCTAGCGTTTGTTCTAAACCCGTCCCCTTTCAATTTCTCCAAGTGCCCCCTTGTACTTGTGGTTCCCCATAATTTGAAAAATCTGTCCCCGTCTACTTTTTCTATGCCCTTCAGGATCTTGAAGGTTTCTATCATGTCTCCTCTAAGTCTCCGCTTCTCCAGGGAGAACAGCCCCAACTTTTTTAGTCTGTCAATATATGAGAGATTTTCCATACCCTTTATCAGCTTAGTTGCTCTTCTCTGGACTCCCTCAAGTACCGCCATGTCCTTTTTGAGGTACGGTGACCAGTACTGGACACAGTACTCCAGATGGGGGCGCACCATTGCACGATACAGTGGCAGGATGACTTCCTTCATCCTGGTCGTGATACCCTTTTTTATGATACCCAACATTTTGTTTGCTTTCCTTGAGGCTGTGGCGCACTGTGCCGACGCCTTCAATGTTGTGTCTACCATCACTCCCAGGTCTCTTCCAAGGTTACTTACCCCTAGTAGTGATCCCCTACTAGGGGTAAGTAACCTTGAAAGAGACCTGGGAGTGACGGTAGACACAACATTGAAGGCGTGACTTTTCCAATTCTTTGTGATCAATTGAATCGCAATTCCAGTCAAAATCAAGAAAAGACGGCTTTTAAATTTATCAAGGAGAGGTACCATTAAAAAATTGTCCCATTAAGTAATTTTGCTTCCCAAGTAAAAAGTTCATTGCTGACCCTGAAAAGGTGATTGTGGCAAATCTCTGGACAGACCATGGCCACAAATTTTCCCGATAACTGCAAAAAGCAAAACATCTCAGCAATCTAATGCCAGTTTTTGAACTCGAGGCCCAAAAGAAACTGCAACCTTTATAACTAAATTGCTAAGTTAAGGTTCATCCAATTGAATTGTACTATAGTGAGAGAGAAAATTAGGCCATGCATATTCTGGAATGAAGCCAAGTTAGTCAGTTCCTCTCTCCATCTCTCTCTCAATGGAAACAGGATGGTTTTATTTGCAATGGACTCAGGTGTCTCAATGTGGCCTTATAATTACATTTAAAGCAATTCACTTCTTTGCTTTAAATTATTCATGCATCAGAGAATGTAAAGATGATAATTTTGAGATCCAGCCAAACCTGGAGAAAGTCGCTCGACAATGCAACGGAAGTCATCACGAAGCATGAAATTCAATGGAGCTTTAATTCCAAGACACCAGACAGTGAATAGTGGTTAAGTGGTAGGTTTCTCAGCATGGAAGTAGGAAGTTATTAAAGGCTGTACACGGATTTCTTTTGAAGCCAGAATTATTTAGTAGGTTGAGTGAAAGAGTGAAATGTGCCGACAATATGAGATGGGAAATAGCAGTTAACGCCATGGAGGATCAGACTGGGATGGAATCTCGCATATGGTCTTTTCAAAATCATTTCGTATTTTTATCTGCTCACCAAAGCTAGTTGTGTTTTGACCAGGGGGATGCGAGACCATGACTCAGCACTATTTATTTATATCCATTTACTAGCAATTCCAACTGCTTTTCCGGTTTTCAAAAAGCAACCAGATTCTTCCTTCCTTCTGGTGATTCATAGTCATTTATTCCAAAAAGGAGAGTGTGCCAGTAATAGGCTCTCACACAATCTCCATTATTTACTTTTATGCTGGATACAAAGAAAAATCATCTTTGTCATAACAATAACATTCAAAATATCTCTAATAAAAATCCCAAGTCACAATATTAGGCTTTATTCTTCAGAACCAAATAGTCTACTTAAAGTTTGATAGGAAGCTTTAACATTAGCTTTTTACTAAGTTGAGGTAAAAAGTAGCTTTAGTAGGGTTGCCAGATTTTACTATAGTAAAATCCGGACCCCCAGGCTGTCACCCACCCGGCCTCCGCTGGGAAGGCTGACTAGGCCGACTGATGTGCGCCATTCTAAAGGGAGAAATGGCCCTTCAAGGTGAAAAAATAAACTGCACTAAGTTAGTTTCAATCCACACTGCAAAAATAAAACAATTCTCGAAACAAGGAGGAGTTTTGCAAGGTAAGTTCACATTTATTCATTCCTATTAGGAAAGGGTCAGTCCTAGGCCTTTGGATAAGTTTATCAGGTAGGCCTTATAATGCTGCCCTAAAGAGCAAACAACTAAAAGAAAAAAAAGAAAAGCTCAAAACTCTGGCTTTCAAGTATCCGGCAAAGTCTTTAGCCAGACTCAAATAGTTCAGTTTGTGATGTGTCCACAGTCCCAAATAGGCTCAAGAAGCAAAAATTGTCGCCGTACCTTAAGAAGGACATGGCGTTATTCGAGAGAGTTCAGAGGAGAGCGACACGTCTGATTAAAGGGATGGAAAACCTTTCATACGCTGAGAGATTGGAGAAACTGGGTCTCTTTTCCCTGGAGAAGAGGAGACTTAGAGGGGATATGATAGAGACTTACAAGATCATCAAGGGCAGAGAGAGAGTAGAGAGAGACAGATTCTTCAAATTTTCAAATAATAAAAGAACAAGAGGGCATTCAGAAAAGTTGAAAGGGGACAGATTAAAAACAAATGCCAGGAAGTTCTTCTTTACCAAACTTGTGGTGGACACCTGGAATGCGCTTCCAGAGGACGTAATAGGGCAGAGTACAGTACCGGGGTTTAAGAAAGGATTGGACAATTTTCTGCTGAAAAAGGGGATAGAAGGGTATAGATAGAGGATTACTGCACAGGTCCTGGACCTGTTGGGCCGCCGTGTGAGCGGACTGCTGGGCACGATGGACCCCAGGTCTGACCCAGCAGAGGCATTGCTTATGTTCTTAAAGCAAAATAACTCAGAACAGAAAAGTTCAAAACATTCCAGCTATATTGTGAGCTGGCAAAAAGGCCTCAGCCCAACAAGATACCTGGACTCCAATAGTTCAAACACAGTCCTCTTCACCAGGTTCTTGTATGCAATTGCAAACAAACCACATTTCAGTCAAGGTAAAACAGTTATTGTGCCCAATGCCTGCCTTCCACAAACATGGGCAGGTGTTTCTGCTTCTTAGAACTAATTGTGGGGGCAAAGGTTGCTGTGTAGCTTCTATCACTTTTTCTTCATGAAACATACGAGAAAAAGAGTCCCTCAAAATTATCCCACCCGGAGGGCACAGCATGCACATCCCCACAGCCTTATGCACTCCCCAGCAATCCCAAACACTGTAGGTAGGGCCTTTGGTCAGAAACAAACAAACAGAAGAGAGAAAAAACAAACCTCTTCAAAAGTAGCAATCTCTTGCTAGCAGCAAAAAGTCAGCACTGCTAGTAGCACAAGTCTTTCCTACAGAGTCCCAAAGGTTCTGGGAAGCACCACACAACAAAACCAGCCCAAACTCTGTTTTCCTTTCCCAAGCAAAAGAGAAAAAAAAACCAAAACATGCCAAAATGGCTACTTGCCCACTGTGCACAAGTTGATCTCCATTTCCTCTGCCTGGTTAGGAACTGGCTCTGATTCCACAAAGTCCATACTTTCCACTCCTGGGTCTGGCTCAGGAGTTTGAGAATCTTCAGAATTCAGCCATTCCTTTGGGTCTCCTTCTTGGACCCACTGCTTTGGCTGGAGAGCTTTTCTGAGACACTGTTCCTCAACTGCTCTAGCCGTTTCTGTAAGCTAGGCTTAAATCTGTTGGAACCACACCCAGACCTAGCTGAGGTGGCAGCAGGCTTCAGCTCTCTCTGGCTCCCCCGGTGGTCATTGAGGAGATTTTCCTCCTTTCTGCTAAAAAGTGTCTGCCTAGGCTGAAATGGAGGATAGACAGCTCTGGGTGGTTTATATTGCCTTTTACTATAGATCTGCTTCGCTCTGTGGCATGGAAGCACAGTTTCTTGCCTCTCCAGTGTCAGGACTGACTAACAGGTCAGAACTGTCACAAGGCCCACCCAGTTCCATCCATCTCCGCCCCGCCATTTTTACCGCAGCTGGAAAATGGAAAGTTTTTTTTCCCAGTTTTTGATTAATGGCTATTGCGGCCGGGCCGGTTCCTAGGTAGGTGGGAAGCCGGGCTCAGACCACAGGTAGATTTATGTTGTAGCGCCTTTTATGTGGCTGGTAAAGTAAAAACCCAGAAACCGGATTTTCATGGAACTGAGATTAAGTTTATTAAAGTTCAAAGGAAAATTAGTTGGCAATACATTATCAGCTGTGCACATTCTCACAATTCATACATCTTCCCCAAGTCCTTGGGCTTGGCCTGGCTCCTCTAGGTCCACTCCCCAGTGCAAATTCAAACACCAAAATGAAGAAAAAAACCCACAAAAAAGTTTAGTTTCCACCTTGCTGCTTAAACTCTTCAGGTCAGGGACACTGTTTCCCTTGCACAAAGACTCCTCAATTCATTCCTTTCCTTTTTGGGTTGAGGAAAGGCAACTTAAAGTTTTAAGTGATACATTTTCCTGCTTGAAGAGGACTGGTCCTGCCCTTCTCTAGCCGGGCTTGGGTTTGGGAACTCCAGTCTGGAACTGGATGCCTGGGGCCAGGTTTTCCCGGGCCTAGGACAGGGTGCATGCTGGGTAGTGTAGTTCTGGGTGCTGGAACAGGGGCTTCCCTGTCACACTATGCACTAATTTTGCCTTTAGTACACAGTCATTAAAAAAATTAGGCCCCGATTCTGGAGCGGTGCCAGAAGATAGATGGCAGTAAGCGCCCTATCTCCGCCTAATTTAATTGGTTTAATTGCCTATATGTGACATAGCGACTGATCTTGTCATTTAAAAGCAATTCAAATGGCATTTAAAAAAAAAAAAAAAGATAGGCACCCGGTTTGATTTAAATCTTCTACACAGTAACTTCATAAAATACACCCTAATCCTAGTACTTTTGGAAAAGTAAACAAGTGATTCACATCTACCTGTTCCACTCCACTCAGTATTTTATAGACTTCTATCATATCTCCCCTGAGCCGTCTCTTCTCCAGGCTGAAGAGCCCTAGCCACATTAGCCTTTCCTCATAGGAAAGTCGTCCCATCCCTTTTATCGTTTTCATCACCCTTTCTATCTTTTCTAATTCCGCTATATCTTGTTTTGAAATGCAGTGGCCAGAATTACACACAGTATTCGAGGCGTGGCTGCGTCATGGAGTGATGTAAGGGCATTATAACATTCTCATCTTTGTTTTCCATCTTTTCCCCGATAATTCCTAACATTCTATTTGCTTTCTTAGCCACCATTGCATACTAAGCTGTTTTCATTGTACCCTCAACAATGACACTTAGAGCCTTTTCCTGGGCGATGACTCCTAATATGGAACCCTATATCATGTGCCTATAGTTCAAGTTCCTCTTTCCCATATGTATCCCTTAGCACTTGCTCACATTAAACATCCTCTGCCGTTTTGACACCCAGTATCTCAGTCTTGCAAGGTTCGCTTGCAATTTTTCACAATCCTCTTGTGATTTAACAACTTTGAACAACTTTGTGTCATCAGCAAATTTAATTATCCCACTAATTATTCCTGTCTCTAGATCATTTATAAATATGTTAAAAAGCAGTGGTCCCAGCACAGACTTCTGGGGAACACCACTATTTGGGAGAATGATATAGAAAATTGAATAAATAAAATAAATAAATATTTACTCTTCTTCTTTGAGAATATTGACCATTTAACCCTAATCTATGTTTTCTATATTTTAACCAGTTCTTAATCCATAATAGGACATTTCCTCAGAATCTTTCATGGGGTGCTTTGTCAAATGTCTTTTTAAAATATTGACTCACCTTTATCCACATGTTTATTCACCTCTTCAAACAATATAGTAGATTGGTAGGACAAGATTTCCCTTGTTTAAATCCATGTTGGCTTTCTCTCATGAATCCATGCTTGTGTATATGCTCTGTAATTTTGTTCTTTATAATCTACCTTTTTGCCCTGCATGGACATCAGTCTCACCAGTCTACACATTTCCCAGATCACCTCTGGAACCCTTTTTAAAAACTGGCGCTACATTGGCCATTCCCCAGTCTTCTGGTACCATGCTGGATTTTAACGATAAATTACTAACAATATCTCTGCAAGTTCATATTTCAATTCTATCAGTACACTGGGATGTATACCAGGTACTTTAGTTAGATTGTGAGCCTTCGGGACAGAAAGGGAATTTTTTTAAGTACCTTTATTATTTTCTTATTTTAATTTTAATGTATATTTTCTGTAAACCGCTTAGAACTTAACGGATGTAGCGGTATATAAGAAATAAATTACATTACATTACATTACCATTAGGGCCAGGTGATTTGCTACTCTTCAATTTGTCAAATGCCCTATTACATCTTCCAGTGATACAGAGATTTGTTTTAGATTCTCTGACTCATCAGCATTGAAACCCATTTCTGGCACCGGTATCTCCTCCCCTCCCTCCCCCCCCCCCCACCCCCTTCTTCCTCGGTGAAGAATGAAGGAAATAATTCATTTAATCTCTTTGCTATGGCCTTGTCTTCCCTGAGTACCCCTTTACCGCTCGGTCATTTAGCAGCCCAAATGATTCTTTTCCCAGCTTCTTGCTTTTAATATATCTAAAAAAAGTTTTTACTATGTGTTTATGCTGCAACGCAATCTTCTTTTCAAGGTCTCTCTTTGCCTTCCTTATGAGCACCTTGCATTTGATTTGCCATTCCTTATGCTGTTTCCTATTATTTTCAGTCACTTCCTTCTTCCACTTTCTGAAAGATTTTCTTTTAGCTCTAATAGCTTACTTCACCTCACCAAACTGCCAACATTTGGGCAGCTCTACAAAGGGAGCTAAAAATTAGGTGACCAAAATCTGTATACTGAGATAGCATTCTAGTAGCATCCGAGTGCTTCAATATTTAGGCGCCAAAACTTACACCTTGTAAAAGGCAGATGTAAATGTTAATACCTAAATTTTGGTGCTTAGGTGCACAACTTGCAGTATTCTATTAGTTTGGTGCCTAAGTTTGTGACCCATCGAAATTCCACTCACATGCACACACCAAAGGCGCCTAAGTTAAGAGGAAAATGCCATTTAAAAGTGCTTTTAAAAGAAATTTCAAGGTGCCTACCGGTGTCTAAAAAAAAACAGCACCAGAATCATGCCTATGGAGACGCTTTATGATGCTAATGCTGGAAGTGGCGTTTGGTGCCATAAAGTGCCTCCTTAGGAGTGATTCACCTCAAAGGTAGGTGCCAGAAATGTAGGCCTTGAAAAGCCTGGCCTACATTTCTGGCGCCTACCTTCCCTGAAGGTGTGATTCTCTAAACAGCACGGTCATATGATTGACGCATGATCGGTGGCGGTGTTTAAGGTGGCCACCGACCATGGCGCCATTCAGAGAATCTGGGCATTACGTACTAACTTAGGCATTTACTGCACTTAGGAGCTAGTCTATAACTGCCATTTACCCCTATTTGGGCGCCTCACATGTAGTATGCATGAGTGCCTAAAGTTATGCACCTAATTTGTGGCACACTATTTAGAATTAGGGGGTTTGGTTTCTGGGGGATTGGAGCCTGCTTGTAGCATAGCAGCCTGGACACCCAATGATTTTTTTCCTTGTCACTTCTCCCCCTTGATTCTGTTCTGCACGGAGGGAAAGAGGGTTGTTTGGAATACTGCACCCTCTCAATCCTGTTCCTCCCACTGCCCTCCATCTCTCTCTCCACTGTGCTTGAATTTCATCACAAAACTCTATGCCAGCTCTGCAGATGGGTTATTTCAGGTATCTATTTCAAGCTCAGTTAAAAAAAAAAAAAAAAAAGACATATATATGTATTTTTTTTAATGTTTCCAGAACATTTCTCTCTAGCTTTATATCATGAACCCTTATCCTCGAGAGTCTTTTTCTATTGAAAATTTCCCCTTCCAGTAATCTACTGAAACCTGTTAAATCGTTGAATGTTCACTTCGTATCTCCTCTTTCCCTTCTTTCTTTCCTCCAGTGAGAATATTTTGAGTATCTTTTTGTCATGCTGATGATATCATTACTTATATGACCGAGCATTGTGCTAGCTTCTCCAATTGCTTCATTATAATGACTGGGGCCGGGTGGCAACCTTGAGGTCATCTGAATTGAATACAGCTAGATCTTTTTCTTATTTGATGGTTTCCAGATCTTGTCCTTCTAAATAATAAGCTTGCTAATGAATTTTGTGCTCTTCAAATGCATATTTTTACAGGTTTATGACTGAAGCTCATTTCTCAAGACGTTGATCATTCTCCTTAGCTTTTTTCGAGTTCACTTTTTAATTTCTTTTTATCTGTATTGAAATGTTTTAATACTTACAGAAGGAAAAGAGCTTGTTACAGAAAAGAAATCTAGTCAAAGAATTAACCCTTTAATTGGCAGATGATGAAGCTGATGAGGATAATTGTATTATGCAGAATATAAGGGGGGCATAACTAATATGTATTAGATACACTTTTAGTTAAGACTTTAAAAAACACTACACTTCTTCCTCCGCATTCGCTGTGATAGGGGATTAACAGACCCACGAATACAGAAAAAGCGCAAATAACTTTTTCATATGTTATTTACTGTTTTCTATTAAAAACCATCGTGAATATGGTGGAACTGCGAATAACACGGTGGGAGACCTGGCCTGTACCTGAAGGAGAGGCAAAACACGGTGAAGAACGTGGCGGGAATCAGTGATTTTCTCTGTAAACGCTTGGAATCAGTGATATCTCTATGCAAGCTGATGTAATTTGGGGGGGAGGAGCCTGCAAGCTAAAAACCGCAAATAATCGAAACCGTGATTGCTGAAGCCGCGAATATAGAGGGAGAAGTGTAATATTATATGAATAATAGAAATTCATCAGACACTTGTGACACAGCAAAAGTATAAACAGCACAGCTAGCAGAGTACATATTTTTCCTTCATAGAACAAAATATTTTGGTTTAATGTCTGGAACAAGATGTTGGAGCCATGGCAGTGGGCCCCTGAAAAGGAGCTAAAAGTCACGCTAGCACATCTGTTTATAAAAACCACAGCTTTACGTAACTTGATGTTGAACGAGATCAACAATGCCAAGGTAACAGGCATTTGGAGATGCAGATTCATTAATTAATTAATTCGTTTTCCATCCCGTTGTCCCCAAAGAGCTCAGAACGGGTTACAAGTTAAACATACATAATTTCAGTATAAGATTACAATACAAGTTTTTATCCTAACTTGGCACATAAAAACATAAACATTGCCGCTGCTGGGTCAGACCAGTGGTCCATCGTGCCCAGCAGTCCGCTCACACAGCAGCCCTTAGGTCAAAGACCAGCGCTCTAACTGAGACTAGCCTTACCTGCGTATGTTCTGGTTCAGCAGGAACTTGTCTAACTTTGTCGTGAATCCCTGGAGGGTGTTTTCCCCTAAAACAGCTTCCAGAAGAGCGTTCCAGTTTTCCACCACTCTCTGGGCGAAGAAGAACTTCCTTACGTTTGTACGGAATACAAAGGGTCTGATATTAATATACATAATATACGGTTTACCGGCTACGATTTGCCATATTTACAGCGCAAGATTTTCAATCTAAGATTTTCCTAATGTGACACATACCAGGATCTGGTACCAATATACATTTCTTTGTAATCCGTCCGTCATGGGCAGGGGAGTTAGGTGAAGAGGTAGGTTTTTATTGCTTTCCTAAAGTTCAGGAGTTCATGGGATCTGATCTGTGGGGACAGTCGATTCCAGTGGCTCGGTATGAAGTGGGAGTAGGACCGTCGTTTAACGGTTTGCAGTTGAAGGGCACGACTAGAGGGCGTTTTGAGGCGTATTTTGTCCTGGGAGCGGAGGGACCGGTTAGGCACATATGGACGACGTTTAGCCATCACATAGCCCGGTGCCATGTCGTGCACGGATTTTAACATTAGCATCAGGCCCTTGAAAATACAACATTTGGCTACAGGCAGCCAGTGAGCCCACGCTAGAGCCTGGTAGCAAGGTTCGCGGGCACGGAGGTTTAATAAATGTCTGATCGCCGCGTTTTGAATACGCAGATCTCCCACAAGAGCCATAGAAAACACATGTTGCTTCTGAGCAACTATAGCAAATAAAGGGTTAATCTTAAATTAAAACCATAAACAACAACAATAAAAAAAAAAATCACTCATAATAAGAAAAAAAAAAAATAATGCAGGTCATTCTTCTCCAAGTTTCACCCGTCCATCAAGGTTTTGAGTTCACTTTTTTCACCATTTCCACAGTGTACACTCTTTCACAGATTCGTATATCATCTGTAACATTTTTCCCCCTTAAGTTATGCAAAGCATACTCTAAAAGTTAATGATATAATATAATAGGCAATTACAGAAATAACAATCCATATGAAAGATACAAATGAACAATAAAATTAAATAACCCAAATCCTTTCAGAAAAGAATTAAACATATTGTATCTTTGGGAAACACATGTTAAGAAAATGCTCAGTGAGCAAAATAAATAGCCTGACATTACAAAATCTCAGCCAAGAAAGAAACCATGGGAAAGGAACTTGTAAACCACCTTTTTGTAATTATACAACCACACTCAAAGCGGTTTACATACAGGTGCTTCAAGCATTCTCCCTATCTGGCCTGGTGGGCTCACAATCTATCTAATGTACCTAGGGCAGTGGAGGATTAAATGACTTGCCCAGAGTCATAAGGAGCAGCACGGGGTTTGAACCCACAATCTCAGGGTGCTGAGGCTGTAGCTCTAACCACTGCACCACACTCTCCTCCAATAATATCAGACGTGAGCCAAGTATAGAACAGTGAAGCCATTATGACATCACTGATGAGGTTGGCTCTTAGGCACTGGTGGAATGTGGCATTATGACATCACAAGATGAGCTCTTGAACGTTGCTACTACAGTATTTGGGTTTCTCTTAGGCATTATAACATCAGGGAAAGGGACTGGAACTTGTATACTGCCTTTTTGTAGTTTGACAACCACACAAAGAGGTTTACATAGAGGTTCTTCAAGCATTTTCCTTCTCTGTCCTGGTGTGCTCACAATCTATGTAATCTACCTGCAGCAGCGGAGGATTAAGTGACTTGCCCAGGGTCACAATGAGCAGAGAGGAAGGCGTGGGGGGCGCTAGCACCTCAGGCACCACCTGCCCTCGCTACGCCAGCGCCAGGAACCAATTGCAGCTGGCTAAGTCTCACTGAATATCGGGCCGTCTGTCTTGAAGAGAACAGACATACTATTTATTTACATAAATGGAAGGGGTGGGAGGGGGGCAAATACTCATAACTCTGCAAAGAAGAGACCGAAAGAGCCCTATTTTATGAAGAGTGTTGGTATCAGAACTGAGATGTCCAGATCAGGATATGCTTTTATACCTGGTGGTATTTTAGAAAAAAGAATCTACTGACAGACTTCCACCCCCCCCCCCCCCCCAATTGTCTGGACTATGGGTAAGACAGTGCTCTATGCTGCCGACAATGAGAGAATGCTCTGAACAGGCTTCTTACGGCCCGCCGGAGCCATCCCTCTGCTGCGTCACCGATGACATCACTGATGATGCAGCAGAGAGAAGCCCCGGTTGGGCAGGCTGAAAAAAATCTCATGGTGGGATGGGGTGATGAATTGGTCAGGTCCAGAGGTGCTGTACAGGGGGACGGAAGGGAGGGCTAGGAAACTGCTACACAGGGGGATAGGAGGAAGGGATGGAAAACTGCTGCACATGGTGGGGGAGAGAGAGAATTGTTGGACATGAGCTGGAGAAGAGGAAGGGAGATGTAGCAAAGAGGAAGAAAGGGGTGAGAGGGAGAAATCCTGCATATGGTGGAGGGGAGGGAGACATGCATGGAGAAGAGAGAAGGAGAAATGTTGGACCTAGGGTGGAGGGCAGGGGAAGATGGGAGAGAGAAAGAAATGTTGCACATAGTAATGGAGGGGAGGAAGGGAGAGATGCTGCATGGAGGGGAATAGAGAGGGCACAAGGCAGGGAGAGAGAGATTGTAGACAGTGGGAAAGAAACAGAAATGTTGGATATGGCAGTGGAAGAGAAGGTACAGAGATGGAAGATGGAAGGTGAGCACAGAGAAAGAAGAAAACGTCTAATGGACAGGAGACTCTGGTGAGCGAGTTAACAGAAGATAAACAGAAACCAGAGCCTGGGACCAACATGATTTGAATAATAAGTTGACCAGACAACAAAAGGTAGAAAAAAAAATCATTTTCCCTCTCCTTTACAAAGCCACGCTAGCGGTAAGAACTCTGACGCTCATAGAATTCATAGAGCGTGGTTTTGTAGTGGACGGCCATTATTTTCTATTTTGTGATTACAATAAGTCAGATTTGAAATGTATATCCTGCCAGAGCTGGTGTTAGACAGCAAGCATGAACTAGGACCTAAAAGAGAGAGGAAAGCTGGTGTGGGATTGGAGAGGTTGTAACCCTATGTAATATTATATTGTAACCCATTCTGAGCTCTCTGGGGAGGACGGGATATAAAAATAAATAAAATTATTTTTATAAGGGGGGTGTAAAAAAAAATGAGCAGCCCTTGGTGTCACTTACTCTAGGTCCGCCACTGGGTAAGAGTACCAAGAAATGTAGGGCTCCTTTTACTAAGGTGCGCTAGCGTTTTTACCGCATGCAGGAAATTACCACGCGCTATGCGGAAAAACTAACACCAGCTCAATGCTGGCATTAAGGTCTAGCGCGGAAACTTAGCATGCGCTATGCCATGCGTTAAAGCCCTATCGCAGCTTAGTAAAAGGAGCCCATAGTCTAAGACCAAGAAAATTTGGCAGAAAGATACATCATTTTGGGTGCCACAGGCTTGAACAAATCGAAATTGCAAGCACATTTGGAGAAGTTGCTTATACATGTTACATCTTATGAATTCCCCATAAGAACATCAGAATAGCCTTTACTGGGTCAGACCAATGGTCCATCAAGCCCAGTAGCCTGTTCTTACGGTGGCCAATCCAGGTCCCTAGTTCCTGGTCAAAACCCAAAGAGTAGCAACATTCCAGAATCCCAAAGAGTAACAAAAGATTCTAAAACCAAAAAGAGTATCAAAATTCCATGCAGAATCTCTGAGAATAGCAAGATTCCGGAACCCCAATAAGAGCAACATTCCAGAGCCGAGATTGTGATGTCATAATGCCTCAGTCCACAGTGCCTCAGAGCCAACCTCATCAGTCATGGCTTAATTGTCCTATACTTGGCTCACGTAAAAACATAAGAATAGTCTTACTGGGTCAGACCAATGGTCCATCAAGCCCAGTAGCCCATTCCCACGGTGGCCAATCCAGGTCACTAGTACCTGGCCAAAACCCAAGGAGCAGCACATTCCATACAGAATCTCAAAGAAAGGCAAGATTCCAAAACCCCATTGAGAGCAACATTCCAGAGCTGAGATTGTGATGTCATAAAGCCTCAGTCCACAGTACCTAAGAGCCAACCTCATCAGTCATGTTACAATGGCTTAATTGTCCTATACTTGGCTCACGTAAAAACATAAGAATAGTCTTATTGGGTCAGACCAATGGTCCATCAAGCCCAGTAGCCCGTTCCCACAGTGGCCAATCTAGGTCACTAGTACCTGGCCAAAACCCAAGGAGTAGCAGCATTCCATTCAGAATCCTAAAGAGTAGCAAGATTCCGGAATCCCCAGAGTAGCAACATTCCATGCTACCGATCTAGGGCAAGCAGTGGCTTCCCCCCCCCCCCCCCCTCCCATGTCTTTCTCAGTAACAGACTGTGGGCTTTTTCTCCAGGAAATTGTTCAAACCTTTCTTAAAACCAACTATGCTATCCGCTCTTACCACAACCTCTGGCAATGTGTTCCCCCCCCAAAAAAAAAAAGCTCTTTTGGGCACAATGCAAGTGCTACAGCCAGCGTTAGAGGCACATTTGAGAGACTGAGCTCTTGCTCCATGTACCCTGGCTTAGGAGCGAGGTTCATTACCGTCATGGTATGCGCAAAACTGATCCATTTGGAGAAATCGCCCCCGTGGGAGAAAGTTTTAGTCTCACCTTTGTGATTTCTTCTGTGCATGGCGAGAAAGTGAGAATGGGCCCGTATTACATGCCTCGGGGCAAAGATGGTGATGAGAGAGTGTTCAAGTGGAATAGCTGAAGATAACCTAGGAAAGTTTTCCCGTCTCAGATTTCAGTTACTAGTTTTATTTTCCAGATGTCAAAGAAAAACATTCTTGTCCTTACACAATGGTTCACAGAGCTCCATTGTCCCTTTAAAGTTGTGCTTAGTCATGGCGACTTTATACCTGAGCTCTTTAAACAACAATTCCTGCGGTTCACAATGCAGTTTCAAAGCTTGAAACTCTCTTCCTCAGATCTTCAAATCCTGCTCTGACAGCCTTGTCACAAGGTGATAGGAAACCACAGAATCTGTGTAGTTACCGCTGCACACATGAAAAAAAAAAATGGTGTCTTTTAAGAAATACTTTCCTAGATATGGAATATCAGAGAGAATTTGTCAAAGGGGTTCATGTCTGCGCATCCACCCAGGGGCAAATAACTCTGCAAAAAAGAGACAGAAAGAGCCCCATTTTACAAAGAGCGGAGATCGCAGAATTCAGATGCCCACGTCAGGAAATGCTTACTTGGTGGCATTTTCTAAAATACCTGTAGGAAGGCATGTCCCTTTACTGGCACATAGAAGCAGAGAAAATGATGGCCTATCCAATCTACCCATCCATATTATCTGCTTTCTCTTCCTCCCCCTAAGAGATCCCACTTCCTTGTCCCATGCTTTCTTGATTCAGATACAGTCCTCATCATCACCAACTCCACCTTCTCACACTACTTATTTATTCAGTCTACTATGCTGTTCTCCCGGGGGGGCTCAGACCGGTTTACATGAATTTATTCAGGTACTCAAGCATTTTCCCCTTTCTATCCTGGTGGGCTCACAAATCGACCTAATGTACCTGGGACAATGGGGGGATTAAGTGACAAGGAGCTGTATGGATTTGAACCCACAACTGCAGGGTACTGAGGCTGTAGCTTTAACCACTGTGCCACACACTTCCCTAGGCTTGTTTTGTTCTGCTGCTACTAATTATTTCTGTTGTGCTATTAGATGTATGCTGCAGCACTATACGCATGTATGCAGGTACCTGTCCCCGGGGGTCTCACAATCTAAGTGTTGTACCTACGGCAGTAGAGGGTTAAGTGACTTTCCCAAGGTCACAAGAAGCTGCAATGGGAATCAAATCCAGTTGACCAGGCTCAAAGGCCACTGCACTAACCATTAGGCCACGCCTCCTCCTAAGGCAGTATGCAGAGTAAAGCCACATCGATTGTATATAGTGCTATACTCCATGTTTCAGAGAATTTGAGAAGGCATCCAGGCAAGCAGCTGAACTGATACAGGGATTGACGGGCTTTACCGTATACATGGTGTTTATGGTCTGGAGGGAAAAAAAAATCACTTGGTTTAAATATTTACAGGGGTTACAGGAGGAGCGATAAGATCTGTTTTCTCGGATAGGGAAAGGCACAGTCAAAGGAAGGAATATGAGCTTCAGTGAGGGAGAGCAGAATCAAATTACTTCAAATCTGAACCCGGCATGTATTAGGAGAGAGTGTAGCAAGCACTTGAGTTGAAACTATGAGGCTAGTTTTGTGAAAGGCTGAAGAAGAAATAAAGGAATTTGATGAGTCACAGGTCCACCTCATCTATTTAAACTGAGAGCTGTTACTTCAAAGTTGGCTGCACTGCAGGTAGGCACATTTACCTTCTATGGAACATCTGCACTAGCCATTTTAAATATTAGGATAAGATCACTCAGACTTGTTGAAGACAAATTGGGCACTAAACTACCAAACTCGGTTACTCTGTTATAATTTGAAGAGGTAAGTGTTCAAAAGCCATATACTAGTGATGTGCATGCCAAAAAATGGGGGTGGGGGGGGGGGTGGGGGGTTCTTTCATTTCCTTTGGCATTTACAAAATTTCTCATTTTATTTAGCTTAAACAGTGGGGCTTTTTTTCATTTTGGTGGCAATGACATCATGAGTGCACAATATTGTTCAAAGGAGCACAATGTTACAAAGAGTGCACACTGTGGCTTCAATAGTGTATACAATTGTACAATGGTGCACAGAAGGGTGCAAATAGCTCATACTGTGGCCTCAATAGTGCATGCTAATGTGCAAAGATACACAGAATGACACAAATACACTATTGTGTAATGGTGTACAGAATGTCACAAAGAGTGCACACTGTGGCTTCAATAGTGTGTATAATTGTGCAATGGTGCACAGAAGGGTACAAATAGCTCATACTGTGGCCTCAATAGTGCATGCTAATGTGCAAAGATACAGAGAATGACACAAATACACTATTGTGTAATGGTGTACAGAATGTCACAAAGAGTGCACACTGTGGCTTCAATAGTGTGTATAATTGTGCAATGGTGCACAGAAGTGTACAAATAGCTCATACTGTGGCCTCAATAGTGCACACTAATGTGCAAAGGTACACAGAATGACACAAATTCACTATTGTGCAATGGCGCACAGAATGTCACAAAGAGTGCACACTGTGGCTTCAATAGTGTATACAATTGTGCAATGGTACACAGAAGGGTACAAATTGCTCATACTGTGGCCTCAATAGTGCACGCTAATGTGCAAAGGTACACAGAATGACACAAATTCACTATTGTGCAATGGCGCACAGAATGTCACAAAGAGTGCACATTGTGGCTTCAGTAGTGTGTACAATTGTGCAATGGTGCACAGAAAAGTACAAATAGCTCATACTGTGGCTTCAATAGTGCATGCTAATGTGCAAAGATACACAGAATGACACAAATTCACTATTTTGCAATGGTGCACAGAATGTCACAAAGAGTGCACACTGTGGCTTCAATAGTGTGTACAATTGTGCAATGGTGCACAGAAGGGTACAAATAGTTCATATTGTGGCCTCAATAGTGCACACTATTGTGCAAAGGTACACAGAATGACACAAATACACTATTGTGCACAGAATGTCACAAAGAGTGCACACAGTGGCTTCAATAGTGTACACAATTGTGCAGTGGTATACAGATGGCACAAATGGTACACATTGTAGCTTCAATAGTGCACAATATTAAGCAGTAGGGTATACTATTAAGTGATAATGTGCAGAACAAGATAGAGATAAATATACAATTGTTTAATCATAATAAAGTGGATTCAGCTCTGGTCATCTTGCTAGGCAGACTGGATGGACTGTGTAGGTCTTTCTCTGCTGACATTTACTGTGTTATTACTGTGCTGCTCTGTAAAATTCACAGACGCAGAACTGCTGCTGACTACATCTTTAGGATTTTATTGATTATCAGCTGTTAGACCTGTCATACCAAATATGTTCTGAATATAATTCATCGATACTATTTATTAACTCTGCTTGAGCTAGCTTCGTAAATTCCTTTGGATATTGTTGGCTTCCACCAAATCACGGCAGCATGTTGAGTCCTTATTGTTATCTGTTGGAACATTTCTCAGTATTGAATTTGAGATTATCATTGTTTACAGGCTGGACTTTCAATACACTTTTATATTTATATATACTTTGTGTGTATTTATATATATTTACAATTTATATTCCGCATAATCCTACGCAGATTACAAATTATTCAGCTACTCAAGCATTTTCCCCTAACTATCCCAGTGGGCTCCCACTCTATCTAATGTATCTAGGGCAATGGGGGATTAAGTGACTTGCCCAGAGTCACAAGGAGCAGTGCTGGATTCGAACCCACCTCCCCTGGGGTTCTGAGGCTGTAGCTCTAACCACTGCACCATACACTCCCACTCTTGTGGAACACCCTTCCTTTCGGAGTCTTTTCTCTCTGGGGCTTACCCTACTTTTTTCTGTATAGTGTTGCCCCGCGAATTTGCGGTTCGCGAATCGCGAACTCACTCATTTGCGGTTTGCTCTGTCCGCCTCTTCCCGTAGTAAAGTCGGGCTATACCAATCAGGAGCTGCGTGTCAAAACAGCTCCTGATTGGTGTAGCGCGACTACTACAGGAAGAGCAGACCGCGAGTGATTTTCTTCACCCGCCGGCACTCCAGCTGCCCTCTCCTGCCTCCCCTGGAACAGAACCCCTGCAAATTTCAGGGGAGTACTGTATTTGGAAATCTTCCTAGGGGAATTGCAGTATTGTATATTAACTAAGGGCTCTTTTGACATACCTGCGGTAGAGGTTTGTACCGCGGACCAGCAAGGTAAAGGCTCTGACCCTCATAGGTATTCTATCAGCGTTGGAGTATTTAACCTTGCCGGCCCACACTAGAAACCTGTACCGCAGCTTTGTCAAAGCCAGCATAAGTAAATATAACTAATTACTTTACTTAGGTGAAAGGTCTGATATATTTACTTGTAAAGAAGTACAGGATAACATTTATTCCTTTCACTTTTTTTTTATTTATTTAAAAATTTATATAGAAACATAGAAGATGACAGCCAGATAAGGGCCATAGCCCATCAGGTTTGCCCACTCTACTGACCCACCCCCAAGTCTACTATCCTAGGGATCCCACTCCTGGTGACAGGTTCCCTTGTCTTAACCCTCTAAGGGATCCCACATGGGCATCCCATTTGCTCTTAAATTCTTGCACGCTGTTTGCCTCGATCACCTGCACCGGGAGCTCGTTCCAAGGATCAACCACTCTCTCGGTGAAGAAATATTTCCTGGTGTTGCCATGAAATTTCCCGCCCCTGAGTTTGAGCGGATGCCCTCTTGTGGCTGAGGGTCCTTTGAGAAAGAGAATCTCTTCTTCCATCTCGATACGGCCGGTAATATACTTAAACGTCTCGATCATGTCTCCTCTCTCCCTAAGTTCCTCAAGTGAGTACAGCCGCAAATTTTTCAGCCTTTCCTTGTACAATAGATCCTTGAGCCCCGAGACCATCCTGGTGGCCATCCGTTGCCCTGACTCTACTCTCTTTTCGGTAGTGTGGCCTCCAGAATTGCACACAGTATTCCAAATGAGGTCTCACCATGGTTCTGTATAATGGCATTATGACTTCAGGCTTCCGGCTGACGAAACTCCTGCGGATGCAACCTAACAACTGTCTTGCCTTAGATGAAGCCTTCTCCACATGATCAGCAGTTTTCATGTTTGCGCTGATGATCACTCCCAAGTCTCATTCTGTTGAAGTTCTAGCTAAGGTCTCACCATTCAAGGTGTAAGTTCTGCACGGATTTCTGCTGCCGAGGTGCATGATCTTGCATTTCTTAGCGTTGAAGCCCAGCTGTCAGTTCGAGGACCAAAGCTCCAACAAATGTAGGTCCTGTGTCATACTATCGGGTGAATTGCCGTCTCTCACTATATTGCATAGTTTGGCGGTGTCAGCGAATAACGTTATCTTACCTTGAAGCCCCTGAGTTAGGTCCCCTATGAATATGTTGAAAAGACTGAGCCCTGCGGTACTCCACTGGTTACCTCCGATGTTTTGGAGAGGGTACTGTTAACTACCACCCTCTGACGTCTGCCACTCAGCCAGTCATTGACCCATGTATTTAGTGTTTCTCCCAGCCCCATTGATTTCATCTTGCTCAACAGCCTGCAATGCGGGACACTATCGAAAGCTTTGCTGAAGTCTAGGTATATGACGTCCACGGATTCTCCCAAGTCTAGCTGTTTTGTTACCCAGTCAAAGAAGCTGATGAGATTGGATTGGCAGGACCTACCCTTGGTGAATCCGTGTTGACTGGGATCCTGTAGATTCTCCTCATCCAAGATTGCATCTAATTTACGTTTGATTAGTGTTTCCATGAGTTTGCATACTATTGATGTGAGACTCACCGGTCTGTAGTTTGCAGCCTCTGCCCTGCAACCCTTTTTGTGCAGTGGAACGACGTTAGCTGTTTTCCAGTCTATGGGGACTCTCCCCGAACTTAGGGAGAGATTGAAGAGTCCTGATAGCAGTTCTGCCAGGACATCACGCAGCTCACTGAGCACCCTGGGGTGTAGATTGTCCGGTCCCATGGCTTTGTTCACCATGAGTCTTGCCAGTTCGTAGTAGATGTCGCCAGGTGTGAACTTGAAATTCTGAAACGGGTCTTCCACGCTGGGCCTTGCCTGCAACTGCGGACCGTGCCCCAGTGCCTCGCAGGTGAAGACCGAGCAGAAGTATTCATTCAGTAGTTCTGCTTTATCGGAATCTGATTCTGCGCAGTTCCCATCTGGTTTTCTAAGGCGTACTATCCCGCCTGTGTTCTTTTTCCTATCACTAATATACCTGAAGAAGGATTTGTCCCCTTTCTTCATGTTCTTTGCCAGAGTCTCTTCCACTCGAAGTTTGGCCTCCCTGACTGCCGTTTTGACCGCTGCAGACCTCGCCCTATGTTCTAGTTTAGCTTCCCTAGTCTCCGTTCGTTTGTAGGAAATAAATGCTTTTTTCTTCTCCTTGACGAGGTGCGAGATTTCTGTGGAGTACCATTGGGGTTTGTTGTTTCTCCGCCGTTTGTGTACTGATTTAATGTAGAGGCTTGTCGCTTCATGTATGGTAGATTTCAGGGATGACCACATAGCTTCCACATCATCGGTCGTAGCTTGGTTCTGCAGTGTTCTGCGGTTTCCATATCACATGCATAAAATCTTGTTTCCCTGCGATTATCACATATAGACATGTCTAAACAACATCGTTAATCGTCCCTGTTATAAACAGGGATAGAGCACAAATTCAATCAATTCAGAAATACAAGCAAGCTTTAAATCATACATTGATGTCAGAAAAATTATAAAAGGCAGTTATCGACTGAGCTATCCCTTAGTATATGAAGGCATTGGTAAATAATTGAGTTTTCAACATTTTCTTAAAATTCATCCTGCCCACATAAAACCACAGGATACCAGGCAAGGCATGCCATAGTTCTACGCCAGCCACAGATATCATTGATGCTCCGATCCTAGAGTGCATAGTCGACATTCTACCTTCCAAACTTAATTTCATTCCATTTACATCTCTAAGGTCTCTTCTCGGTTTATAGATCTCAAAGAATTCTTGTAAGATCTTTGGGGAAGCAGGATACAATGTCTGATGTATAATCGCAACAATCTTAAAACTGCACTCTTTGTTGCAAAGGTATCCAGTGCAGTTTCTTCAACACAGGAGTTGTATGAGTACTTCCTGGAACCCCTGTGATTAGTCTTGCAGTGGAGTTGATAAGCATTTGCAAGGCCCTCAACTTCCTTTTCACAATTCCTAAGTATAGTGAATTACACTAGTCCACCCTACTCAGGATCAATGTCTGAACCACCGTACGGAAATCATATACAGTGGTACCTTGGAATCCGAATTTAATCCGTTCCAGAACCCCATTCGATTTCCAAAACGTTCAAGTTCCAAGACAGTTTTTTCCCATTGAAAAGAATAGAAACTGGATTAATCCGTTCCTTGGTCCCACAAACTCTGCAAGATCGGGCCTACCTGGCAGAAACAGCAAGATCGGGATCCCCAGAGGCAGAGGCGGCAAGATCGGGATCCCCAGCGGCAGAGGCGGCATGATCGGGATCCCCAGCGGCAGAGGCGGCAAGATCGGGATCCCCAGCGGCAGAGGCGGCAAGATCGGGATCCCCAGCGGCAGAGGCGGCAAGATCGGGATCCCCAGCGGCAGAGGCGGCAAGATCGGGATCCCCAGCGGCAGAGGCGGCAAGATCGGGATCCCCAGCGGTAGAGGCGGCAAGATCGGGATCCCCAGCGGCAGAGGCGGCAAGATCGGGATCCCCAGAGGCAGCAAGATCGGGATCCCCAGCGGGAGAGGCGGCAAGATCGGGATCCCCAGCGGCAGAGGTGGCAAGATCGGGATCCCCAGCGGCAGAGGCGGCAAGATCGGGATCCCCAGCGGCAGAGGCGGCAAGATCGGGATCCCCAGCGGCAGAGGCGGCAAGATCGGGATCCCCAGAGGCAGAGGCAGCAAGATCGGGATCCCCAGAGGCAGAGGCAGCATGATCGGGATCTCCAGCGGAAAGACAGCAAGATCAGCAACGGCAGCTGCAAGTGGTGTTCAGCCCAAAGCTTCCCTCCCAGGCGGAAACAGGAAGCTGCGTCAGAGGGGAAGCTTTGGGCTGAGCACTGCTTGCAGTTCGGATTCCAAAGCAGCGTTCGGATTCCGGGGCAAAAATGAAGAAAAAAAAAAAAAGGTCGGATTCCAAATCGTTTGAATTCTGGGGCGTTCGGATTCTGAGGAATCACTGTACTAGCAATATTGGCTTCAAACTATAAAGTATTTGAAGTTGCATGTATCCCACCCTGATTATTTGTAATATTTGGTTTTCCATTATCGGACAACTATCTAAGCACTCTCCCAGGACAGTCATCTCCTTTTTTACTGGTAGTTTCCCCCCCATAACCACCACATTTTCCAACTCAAAATGTTGCCATACTTTTACCTAGTTACATTTGATGTTTGCGGTTAAAAGTAAAAGTGGAAGGGGGATGTAATTGACCAAATGAAACAGCAAAACCGGGAGCAGGATTTTGCTATCGCAAACCTCGTCGTGCCAAAAGTGGATCATTTCATCTTAAATTTTGCTGTTCAGTGAACCCAGAGAGGTGCCTGCGCCCCCACTGACTTGGCACCTGGGGCAGTCCGCATCCCCCCCCCACCACATCCCCCATACTCAGCCACTGTGGTCATCTAATCATTTGGGTACCTTTTCTGCTCGTATTTGTTTTTAAGACAGGCCTAACTCCATATTTCTTGGAAAAGGTTCGATTATCCCTGCAAGATGTCCAAGCTACAAGGCCTATCCAAACAACACCCCCCCCTTAACATTTAGACGTCCCAGAGGGCGAATGCCCTGCAAGACATCTAAAAGTTTAGCTTCGAAAATCGGCACTTGGACGTTTTTGGTGATTAAAACATCCAAATGCCAGTTTATGCCATTTTCTGGGCAACTGTATTTTTTGAAAATGAGCCCCCACCCCCCTCTGTTCTGACACCTGCGTATTCTTTTCTATGTTTTCTATTCTTATGCCATCAGGTTGATTCCTGTGGTTTGCTTTCTCTATGTCCCTATCTCTCTGACGGGACAAAAGCTTATTTTAAAGGGCTCCAACGGAGTGTGTGGGTGAAACACCTCCACCACCACTTTACTTAATACTGTTCGCGCTGCCGTGTTGGGGGAGTGTGGGGGGTGTAACCCCCCCCCCCCCCATTATACAGAAAACTTAACTTTTTACCTATTTTTTCGGGGAAAAGTAAAGTTTTCTGTATAATGGGGGGTTATAACCCCCCCCCCAAATCACCCCCAACGGCAGCACCAACACTATTAAGTAAAGTGGGGGGGTTCCCCACATCCCCCCCCCCACCAGAGCCCTTTAAAATAAGCTTTTAGAGGGGTGCGCTGAAGTCTTGCGCTCAATTGTCCGCTCTCAAATGTCGGCGCGCGTTTGTCTCCCGCGCTTCTGACTGTAAACCCTCTGATAGGTTACTTAGTGTTACAAAGTGTCTCATTTTGCCTTCTTTTTAAGACTTTTATCAGCATCTGATTCATTCCTACATCATTTAGATACAATAAAATGCTGGTGTCTCTGGCCCCACCCCCCACACTTTGATGGTGAATTTAGTTCGAGCATCTATTCCCTTTATTTTGAACCTTGCTGATACCTTGACGTAGCTTTCCTCCATCTGCCTTTTCGACACTTGCCCCACTTTGCAGCAGCTGATTGACTTAATTTTCCCCTCCTTCTATTGATTTAACAATTGTCTTTAAGGTTATTGCTTTGATTCTGACATCTTCACTATTCTTAGATCTGCCTCGTGTCTTCAGTATTAATGTCGTTATTTTAAACTCTACCAAGGTTGGTTCTGTGAGTCTATTCAAAACAAGCCCTTAGGCCTTGATTCTATAAACAGTGCCTAACATGTAGGTGCCGAGAAGCGCATTTATAGAATGGCGCCCAGCGGTGACTAAAGCAGTCTTCGGTACCAGGAGGTTTAGAAACCTTAGCCACGCTCTATTTAAGCCACGGAGTTCTTGGGCCCAAAGGAGTGGGCCTAAGTTAGGCGCTTCCTGTTGCCTAAGTCAAAACACGCCCAAGATCCACCCACAATCCGCCTCCTAACCACACCTACTTTCTGGTAGGCGTCTTGGGTAGACACCTACCACAAAGTGGTAGGCACCTACCATCTATACCGCCATTTAATTGTCATTTTCAATTAATGACACAGATTAAGGCTTTTTAAATAATTAACACTCCCCCCCCCTCCCCACACACACACTTTTTACAAAACTGCGGAAGCGTTTTTTAGCACAGGCCGGCAGGCTGAATGCTCTGCGCTGCTCCCGACGCTCTTAGAGTTCCTGAGCGTCGGGAGCAGCGCAGAGCATTCAGCGCACTGTCCTGTGCTAAAAATGCTTCCGCAGTTTTGTAAAAAGGGGGGGGGGGGAGGCCTAACTAATCTAGGCCTAATTTTAGGGGCCTTTTATAGAATCAGGGCCTTATTACCCAACAATTCTAATATCAGATTCAGGTATTGAACCTCTCCTGTCAATTCCGTATCTGATTGACTTCTGACAAATCTGGTATCTCATCGAGGCTCATAATTATTAAGGAGTCCTTTTACTAAGCTGTGGTAAGCACTAATGTATGTTTACTGCAAAAAAAAAAAAAAAAAGGACTTACCACAGATTGCCACAGTAATTTTTGCATGTGCGCCTGCTACCAGTGGCATAGTAAGGGGAGCGGAGCGCCCTGGGTGCCGTCTTGGTGGGGCCTCTCTTCAACCCCCCCCCCCACCACCACCACCACCACTCTTGTGCCCTCCCTTTCCCAACCCACCTACTCTTTAAAATCATGTCAGCATGAGCAGCTACTCTGTCCTGCTGCTTGTGCTGGCCTGGCTCCCTTTGAAATCACTTCCGGGTCGCAGGGCGTGAGCAACAGGCTGGAGAAGCTGCTTGCGCTGGCGAAGATTTAAAGAGGTACGGGGGTGAGAAGGGAGGGGGGCGAGTGTGGTGTGGGGGCCCTCAGGGAGCGGGGAGATGGAGAGGAGGGCACGACCCCTCTGGGCACCTCCCACCCTCGCTATGCCACTGCCTGCTACCAATGCACTAAAATCTAAAATTTATTTTTAGTATTGGGGGTGAATCTGGGGGTAGAGAGTGGATGTGTTATGGGCTTTGGGGCTGATTCTATACGGAAGCGATTTATAGCACCAGTTGGTACGCTGAATGCTCTATGCTATTCCTATGAGCGTCGGGAGCAACGCAGAGCATTCAGCATGCTAGCCTGTTCTAAAAAATGCTTCTGTGATTTTGTAAAAGGGTTTGAACCCACAACCTCAGGGTGCTGAGGCTGCAGCTCTAACCACTGCACCACACTCTCCTCCAATAATATCAGAAGTGAGCCAAGTATAGAACATTGAAGCCATTGTGACGTCACTGATGAGTTTGGCTCTTAGGCATTGGTGGAATGTGGCATTATGACATCACAATATGAGCTCTGGAATGTTGCCACTATTTAGATTTCTGCCAGGCATTATGACATCAGGGAAAGGGACTGGGACTTGCATGCTGCCTTTTTCTAGTTTTACAACCACACAAAGCGGTTTACATACAAGTGCTTTAAGCATTTTCCCTGTCTGTCCCGGTGGACTCACCACCTATCTAATGTACCTGGGGCAATGGGGAGATTAAGTGACTTGCCCAAAGTCACAAGGAGCAGTATGGGTTTTGAACCCACAACCCCAGGGTCCTGAAGCTGTTGCTCTAACCACTGTGCCTTACCCTCTCCCTAATGCCTAAATGGGTGTTTCTATGGGTGGAGCATGATTTAGACACTGCCCTAAATGCTCTTGGCCAAAAACCTAGGCACTTGAAATGTAGGTCTATATTTCAGGCACCTAAATTTTTACATAGTCAACGCTAGCTGTGATTCTGTAAACAGGGACAGCGACAAAACTCATGGGGACGGGATGGGGAAATTTGTCCCCTTGTCATTCTCTAGATGTAACTAACTGCATCTTATTATCTGTCATTCGGTGTACGCGGGGTCCAAAAAATATTTCCTCTGTGTTAACTGAATGGCAAAATGCAGGCAACGTCCCCAGCAGTTAGCAGAGTGGCTTTGCAGTCACCGCGCCTTGATTTTGACAATGAGCATGCAATGACTGCAAAATCTTTTATTATTTTAACCTTAAAATTCTGCGGGCCCTGTTTCCAAAGCCGCGGTAGCAATTCCCATAAGGCAAATGTGATGCAGACCATTCAACTCCCGTGGGCTGTCTCGCCTTTGCCATGGCAGGATTCACTACTGCGGCTTTGTAAAAGGGGCCCTCGGTGCGACTTCTGTTTGTATTTCAAGGTCTTCCTTATTTTTCTGAAATCCAGTACAAATCAGTCTTAGCTTCTCCGCTGCTCTTCCTACATCAGCCTCTTTTCTTTGATTTCTGTATCGCATCTGCCTGATCCTCGTTCCAAGTCTATAATTCATCTCTCTAAAGGTTAATATGGGTAGAGAGAACTAATCAAAGCTCTGACCCCAGTTCTCTAATATTTTATTTAGTTCTCTGATGTCTCCCACAGATATTTTCTGTCCTTTAGATGGCTCTCTTTGGGTTTTGCCTTTCCTATTTCCCTAATTTCTGGTTCACTAAATCCCAGCTCTGACTCTTGTCTTTGAAGCCTGGTCCCCATTTTGATCTCTGATTCATATAACTGAGCTCGACGATGCTTCTCCTGTGCAAATTTCTTTAGTCCACAGAGCTGCTTCTCCTTTCCACTTCTTCTTCTGTGGTATGTTTGTAGCGATGGCTCTGCAGTGCCTATGAAGATTAATCCATGTTTTCTTATCTTTTCTAACTCTTTCTTTTTTGCAGGTTCTGGGCTCCCTCATGTCGAGACTACTGTGCCCTTCAAAGACCAGCAGACAAGGCAGCATTCATGGTTTCTACGAGGAGTGGACCTTTTAGCTGCTTAGAAAAGAGCGTCAAGAAACAGAAACAAAGGTAAGAAGTCCTCATCCAATTCGAGGTACCTTAGGTCACGTCAGTGGCGTACCTAGGGTATGTGGCACCCGGGGCCCATCATTTTTTGACACCCCCCCCCCCCCCTCATGGAAAATTTTTTTTTTTTTTTTTTTGCAATAACCATGAAATGGAATAAATGGTCAGAATAGAAACAGGCAGTGAAAATTTTCTTTTATTGAACCTCATTTATGTAACCATTATTCCAAACATAACATAACATAAATTATGTCGGAATTGTCATGACATCAGAAGTACATATGGAGTAGTTGCAGGTGATGCTTGGGACAGTTCTGATTATGTTAGTTTGGTTTTATGTGTTTTTTGAATAGAAGGGTTTTTATTTCTTTTTTTAAGGTTTTGTAGTTTGTGGTCGAGGTCAATAGGTTGTAGAGTTGGGGGTCAAGTGTTGCAGCTCGAATGGCTAGGAGGTTGTCGAACAGTTTTTTTCTTTTGACGTTTTTGGTTGGAGGGTGTGTGAATGGTGCGTGAGTTCTCCTATGTCTGTTTGAAGTGGATTGAATTATTTAGCTGAAGAAATTAGTTACCCCCCCATTCCACACACATTAATTCTCTTCCATTTTTGTTCCCATTATAAAAAAAACACTGATAAGTTCCCAGGAAAAAAATACATTAAAATAAGAAGTGAAAACAAAGGCCCCTACAGATGAGAACATAACATAAGAATAGCCTAACTGGGTCACACCAATGGTCCATCATGCCCAGTAGCCCATTCTCATGGTAGCCAATAGTGCTGCCCGATTCAGAGAAAAATATTTCATTCGATTCGATTCACCCTGTTGAATCGATTTTTCGATTAGATTCACTGTTAATGACACCGCTTTTTAAGTTTAAACAAAGTATAACAATAAATTTCACAACAACAATAAATTTCACAAAGTACTTAAAAAAAAAAAATCACATTTTTCCATTAAAGCAGTTCTGGAGACATTTGCTTGAACAGTCTTTTTTCCCAGTCCATAAGCAAGCAATATGAAAAAGATTTCCTTAATTATCTACTCAAACATTTTTGCTATTTACTTTCATTGTACCTAGACTATTATTCAGTAGAAAAAATTTAGTTTGTTCAATCAAGCAGAACATTCACTCATAGAAGTCCAATGTCCACACAGGATTTGATTGAACAAACCATATTTTTTCTACTGAATAATAGTTTAGGTATACTGAATAGCAAAAATGTTAAAGCCACACAGAAAAGCAGTAAAAGTCAATAGGTTCTCCAAGTGGGAACAACCTGATGTCTCAGCACTTGAGGAAAAGACCACGTAATAATGTTTATAAGATAAATCATATAAATGATTATACTGAAGCAGGGTGTCCTCAGCGTGAGAGGTAAGCGAGAGGAGAGAATTCTCCAGTGCTTTACACAATAAGGCTCCTCTGCCTGCAGTGCACACCATCATAGGACACCTCAGGTGTGCTCAAATTAATCAATGTGATAAATTAAACAGTGATAAACAATTGGTCAATCACAAGAGTGCAAGATCAAACAGGTTGTTCCCACTCAGAGAACCTATTGACTTTACTGCTTTTCTGTGTGAGTAGATAATTAAGCAAATTTCTGATAGCCTACAGAACTGATTCTCACCTTCCATCCCCAGCCCCCAAGACTTACCAGACCCCCCCTGCCGATGCATTTACTTACTGCCTGAACTGGATATTAAATCGTGGGGAAGAGAGGAGAAATGCGGGGAAAGAGCCAGCCAAAACTAGTATTTGTTGCTGCTGAGTGCACCAATCCAGGGCAAGCAGACGCTTCCCCCATGTCTTAATAACAGACAATGGACTTTTCCTCCAGGAATTTGTCCAAACCTTTCTTAAAACCAGCTACGCTATCTACTTTTAACATAACTTCTGGCCACTTCATTTTTAAGCTTAGATCTTTCCTTCCAAACAGAGACCTTGCTAGATGTCAAATACAGCACAAGGTAACTTCACATGAACTTAACTGTGCAGGAAATGAATCTCCTCATACACCCACCATATAGTGCAAAAATGTACAAAGGTCTGTTTTTTTCTTTCGATCACTACATAGCCTAATGCCACACAAGCAGCGCTGTTACAAACATATTCTGAAGGTCAATGCTAAGGTTGACAAAGTTTCCTTCCTTGGACCAGAAGGAGATACTGACAAACCACTGGAAGAGATTCTAAAACAACTACCCAGAAATAACACCCAAAGACCCACTCAGTGTGTGAACCAGTTGAGTGGAGTGGACTAACTGGGGGTGGAAATGGGCCCAGAGTTTGCTCAGCAGAATTTCCCAGACTACCTCTTCCTCTCAACACACTGACATGCTACCACCACCACCAACACTAGGAACACCTCACCGAGTATGCCAGCAATGCTTATAAACTTTATAAAACACATTATTATATTTTCTTATAAAGCATATATTTTAACTGAACTCAGCCTTGCCATTCACAAAAATAGAAAAGTTCCCATTTCAAGCTGTCTCATGTACACTTTTCAAATCTAACATATTGTAATCACAAAACAGAAAATAAAATTATTTTTTCTACCTTTTGTTCTCTGATCAATATTCAAATCTTGTTGGTCCCAGGCTCTTGTTGTCTTGCTTGCCAGGGTCTCCTTTCTCCGTGCTAACCATCCGTCTGCCATCTCTGTTCTCCCCTTCCGTTTCCCTTCCCTCTCCCGGAGATCTGGCATCTTTCCTTTTTTTTGTCTCCATCCACAGATTCACCTTTTCTCAACTCCCCACCACCCCAGGATCCACCATCTCTCCCTTTCTGTTCCCAACTATCCTCCTATCCAGTATCTCTATCCCCCCTCCACACCATCCCCTGTTTCCAAGTTCTCTCCCTTTCTGTTCCTTCCCTCCCTAAATCCCATTATGCACCATCTCTCTCCCACTCCTCTGTTTTTAGACCCATTATTTCTAACCCCCAAAGTCTGGCATATGCACGTATCTTTGAACCCCCCCTTCCCTCTCTCCCTCTGTGTACTTTTACACCAGGACCCCCCTCCCCCGAAGGTCTGTCCCCCCTCAGAAGGGCTACACCCCACCCCTGAAGACCTGCACCCCCCGAAGGACTTTACCTCCCACCCGAAGGTCTGTCCCCCTCTGAACGCCTAAACCCCACCCCTGAAGGCCTGCACCCTCCCCGAAGGATTGTACCCCCCACCCGAAGGTCTGTCCCCCCCTGAAGGCCTGCACCCATCCCGAAGGCCTGCACCCACCCCGAATGCCTGCACCCACCCCGAAGGCCTGCACCCACCCCGAAGGCCTGCACCCCCGAAGGCCTGTCCCCCCCCCTTGAAGGCCTGACCCCCCCTTGAAGGCCTGCCTGCTTGTCCCCCCTTGAAGGCCTATCCCCCCTTAAAGGTCTGCCTGTCCCACCCCCTTGTAGGCCTGTCCCCCCTTAAAGGTCTGCCTGTCCCACCCCCCTGTAGGCCTGTCCCCCCCTTGAAGGCCTGCCCCCCCCTTGAAGGCCTGCCTGCTTGCCCCCCCTTGAAGGCCTGTCCCCCCCTTGAAGGTTGGCACCCCCCCAAAGGCCTGCACCCCCTTGAAGGCCTGTCCCACCCCCTTGTAGGCCTGTCCCCCCCTTGAAGGCCTGCCTGCTTGTCCCCCCTTGAAGGCCTGTCCCCCCCCTTGAAGGCCTGTCCCACCCCCTTGTAGGCCTGTCCCCCCCTTGAAGGCCTGCCTGCCTGTCCCCCCCTTGAAGGCCTGCACCCCCTTGAAGGTCTGCATCCCCCCCCGAAGGCCTGCACCCCCCCGAAGGCCTGTCCCCCCACTTGAAGGCCTGCCTGCCTGTCCCCCCCTTGAAGGCCTGCACCCCCTTGAAGGTCGGCACCCCACCTGAAGGCATGCACCCCCCCTGAAGGCCTGTCCCCCCTTGAAGGCCTGTCCCCCCCCCTTGTAGGCCTGCACCCCCTTGTAGGCCTGTCCCCCCCCCCCTTGTAGGCCTGTCCCCCCCTTGAAGGCCTGCCTGCCTGTCCCCCCCTTGAAGGCCTGCACCCCCTTGAAGGTCTGCACCCCCCCCCGAAGACCTGCACCCCCCCTTGAAGGCCTGCCTGCCTGCCTGTCACCCCCCTCCCCCTTGAAAGTCTGCCTGCCCGCCCGCCCGCCCCACCCTGAAGGCCTGATGCCCCGACCCACCCCGAAGGACCATTCGCCCCCCTGGCCTCCCCGCACTACCTATGAAGCAGCCGCAGCAGGATCGCGACGTCAGCTATCTTTGCGCTGCTTAGGAGCTGCTTCCTGCGCCGGGCTACCTTAAGCTACTGCCCCCCCCACGCCCGAAGGACCGCTCGCCCCACTGACCTTCCAGCACACCTATGAAGCAGCCCGCAGCAGGATCGCGACGTCAGCAATCCCTCAGCTGCTTGGGCGCTGCTTCCTGCGCCGCGGTCCCGCCCCCTCCTCTGACGTCAGAGGAGGGACGGGACCGCGGCGCAGGAAGCAGCGCCCAAGCAGCTGAGGGATTGCTGACGTCGCGATCCTGCTGCGGGCTGCTTCATAGGTGTGCTGGAAGGTCAGTGGGGCGAGCGGTCCTTCGGGCGTGGGGGGGGACTGAGCGGCAAGGCCGGGAACACCCCCTCAGGGCTGGTACCCGGGGCGGCCCGCCCCCCCCCCCCCCCCCCCCTAGGTACGCCACTGGGTCACGTGAACTGAGGTTATCGGTGATATTCTAGGATTTGCTGCAAGTGGATGCAACTAAGGTAGTAACAGCGGGATCTGGATGGTCCCTACTGCCGCCCATACATACACACACCCACTCTTTCTCCTGTCCCAACTAACTAATAAAAAAACACACAGAATTATGGAACATAGCCGCAGCTCTTTATTAATCCACAATAGCAAATAAAATAACTTTGCATATATTAACATCATTAACACATTAAACATTAATTGAATGACATCAGCAAGCTCCTCCCGAGCTACCCGGTGTAAACATCAACAAATTTCCCCCGACCCCGCCACAAACAGCAAGAGTCTGAGGGGTGGCATGATCTCATGCCCCTTTAACCAGGGTCACCTGACCCCAAGGCAGGGCTCCCAGCTGGCCCCACCGCTCATCGCCGGATGAGCCCCAGCACCAGTAGCTCCCCAAATGCATTACTCTGCATTTCTTTGCATTACTCTGCATTTCTTTGCATTACTCTGCATTTCTTTGCATTACTCTGCATTTCTTCTTCCTTTTCTTCTCATTCCTCCCTTCTCACTTCTCCACACTGAATGAGAAACTACAAACGTTTCCTCTCATTCCTTAGTTCACTTCTCCCTTCTCCACACTGAATGGGAAACTGCAGACTTGCTTTGTCTTCTTTCCTCTATTTTTATCCTTCCTTCCTCTTCAGTGCTGGGATACTTCCTTTATCTTCCACCAGCAGTATAAGAATAAGGAAACATAAGAACATAAGAAATGCCTTCACCGGATCAGACCGAGGTCCATCTTGTCCGGCGATCCACGCACGCGGTGGCCCTTTTAAGTACACCTTTTAGGAGACCCGGTTTTCCCGTATCCCTTTCAAGAAGATGTGCATCCAACTTGCGCTTGAAACTCGGAACAGTAGTCTCCGCCACATCCTCCTCCGGGAGAGTGTTCCAAGCGCCAACCACTCGCTGTGTGAAACAGAACTTCCTAACATTTGTCCTAAACCTGCTGACACTCAGTTTCAGGCTATGACCCCGTTGTGTCCGTGTCACCTCCGAAAATGTTAGTAATGCTGTTTCCTGGTCTATTTTATCAAATCCTTTTAATATTTTAAAAGTCTCTATCAAATCCCCTCGCAATCTTCTCTTCTCGAGGGTGAATAGTCCCAGTTTTCTGAGGCGTTCTTTGTGGCTCAAATTTTCCATACCTTTGACTAGTTTCGTGGCTCGCCTCTGCACCCTCTCCAACAGAGCTATATCCTTCTTAAGGTATGGAGACCAGTGTTGGACACAGTATTCCAAGTGAGGTCTGACCATTGCTCGGTAAAGTGGCATTATGACCTCTTCCGATCTACTCGTGATCCCCTTCTTAATCATGCCCAACATCCTGTTTGCTTTCTTAGACATCATGCAGAGAATTTTAAAAAGGTAGCCAAGGATGCCTCCCACACCCAGGGATGACTGATCCTGCCACCTCTACGAGGTTACCTCTTAAATCTCTGCCTCTGAAAACGTGCCACTAGGTACCATCGCCATGCCTCTATTCTTATTCCAGAGCAGTCCCCTGACAAAGGAACAATTATTTATACATACAGGAGAATGTTTTATCTCCTGGGCTTCTGCCAAGTCCGGCAAGCAAAACACAAAAAGTTGCATAAAAGATGAAATGTATCCTTAACACGTGATTGCTATTATGATCCCTTTTTTCAATGCGGTTAAATAGAAAGGATAGAATATCCTTGCTGAAACTGTTGGGGGGGGGGGGGGATCTGATACGTATGCCTCATTAATCCTGCATTTTATCAGTCGGGATATTCCAGTATCACTTGTGTATCTATGGAAACAAACACAGCAGGAATCCCAGCACAGGTAAAATAAATTGTTCTTGTGGAGATTTGAAGAAACAGATCTCAGTCTGTATACTTTGGAGGAAAGGTGGGAGAGGGGGGGCTATGATAGAGACGTTTAAATACCTACGTGGCGTAAATGCGCATGAGTCGAGTCTCATGCATTTGAAAGGAAGCTCTGGAATGAGAGGGCACAGGATGAAGTTAAGAGGTGATAGGCTCCGGAGTAATCTAAGGAAATACTTTGTTACAGAAAGGGCGGTAAATGCGTGGAACAGTCTCCCGGAAGAGGTGGTGGAAACAGAGACTGTGTCTGAATTCAAAAGGGCTTGGGATAGGCACATGGGATCTCTTAGAGAGAGGAAGAAATTATGGATGCTGTGGATGGGTCATTTGGCCTTTATCTGCCATCATGTTACAATATTTCTATATATAGCCACACCAAATTGATATTCAAATAGTTATACTGTCAGAAATCGAGTGCAATACACTTTCTCACTTTATATAGACGGTAAAAGACCTCAGTGTTTCTCAGAACTGAGAAACTAACTATGCCAGTAAAAATACTGTACTGGCATAGTTAGTTTCTCAATATCAATTTGGTGTGGCTATATATTTGAAGATATTCAGCTTGTATTGTGTATAAACAATATTTCTATAACCATAAAGTTCTATGACATCACAATGCAAGTGTAAAGAGCCTTAGCCTATAGAAGAGGAGATGCAAATGTTAAGAGCCTTAGCCAATAGGGAGAGGAGGAGATAGTGGATGCTGTGGATGGGTCATTTGGCCTTTATCTGCCATCATGTTACAATGTTCCTATATAGCTACATGTATATCACAATATTACACTTATTACCTTAATTTTTTCTTTAAAACTTTAATAAATTAAATAGTGCTCAGACCCACAACTTAGTGTTCAAGTGTAAAAAAAAACACAACACCGGCTGCCATCAGACCATCATAGCACTATTCATGTCTGTACCACCAAATCAATCTCAAAACCACTTTCTATAAAAATAACATCTTTTTATGGTGGTAGGTTCCCAACAGATGGTCATGTAACAGGCAGCTTAGTGTTATAAAGTGCTCATGCATCTTATAAAAGACTTCTGGAAGCCGAGAAACACAAGTCCTCCCTTCGACTCGAGTTTCACATAGTGCGTACTTCCTCATGAAGGGATAACTTGAATCAGCCTCCATGAATAATCAAATCCAAACCGCTCCAACAGAGCAGGCCACTATTTGAACACTTGAACACTATAGGTTGTGGGGCTGAGCACTAGTTAATATATTAAAGTTTTAAGAAAAAAATTAAGTTAATAAGTGCAATATTGTGATATACATGTAGCTATTTAGTATATCATCACAATTAGATATCATATTGTTCCCTACATTTAGTAAACAATGTTTCTATAACCATAAAGTGCTATGACATCACAATGCAGGTGTAAAGATCCTTAGCCTATAGGAAGGAGGAGGAGATCAAGGTTTCAAGGTTTATTAAAAATTTGTTATCCCGCTTAATCTGAAATTCAAAGCGGTGTACAATAAGAGATGCAAATGTTAAGAGCCTTAGCCAATAGGGAGAGGAGGAAATAGCGGATGGGTAATGGCCTTTATCTGCCATCATGTTTCTATAACCATAAAGCCCTATGACCTCACAATGCAGGTGTAAAGAGCCATAGCCTATAGGAGGAGGAGATGCAAATGTTAAGAGCCTTAGCCAATAGGGAGAGGAGGAGATAGTGGATGCTGCGGATGGGCCATTTGGCCTTTATCTGCCGTCATGTTTCTATGTAATGTTGAGAGCAGGGAGACTGACACAGAGTGAACCTGAGAGGGAACAACAAGAAGTGACGAATTTACATTGTGATGACATATTCCCAGATACTCTTTCTTTGCTTTGCAAAGGAATGTGTCATTGTGACCGCATTTAAATGCAACAAGCTTTAAGTATCCAACCAGAGACCTTTCTAAGTGAAAGCCAAATTAAGACTGAGCTACGCAGTTATGTATGGAAACATGTGTAGGCAAAACGTGTTATGAATGCGCAGATCCCGCTTCTTAGCCTCTCGTATTGATAGGATCGCTCTATGTCTATAAAGGAGCAAGGCGATTTACAATGTCAAGAACCTGTGCATATCGCAGGGAGCTACAGAGAACAAAGTTAGCAAAAAAATCAATGAAAGTTCCAGTAGACAGTGAACTCAGAGGGAATACAGATGAAAGTTATAGCAAACTAGTTTCGAATACCATTAACAGAGTACAATATGGCCTGTTTGTGATAGTGTCAGAACTAATGAATGGATGTTCCATATGGTGTCAGGTCAAAAGCGCGCCGGGACAAAGGCGCGAGCAGACAATTGAGCACAGCGCGGAGGCGTGCGCCAAAGAAAATTACTGTTTTTAGGGCTCCGACGGGGGTGGGGTGGGGGGGAACCCCCCCCCACTTTACTTAATACAGATCGCGCCGCATTGTGGGGGGTTTGGGGGGTTGTAACCCCCCACATTTTACTGAAAGCTTCACTTTTTCCCTGTTTTTAGGGAAAAAGTTAAGTTTACAGTAAAATGTGGGGGGTTACAACCCCCCAAACCCCCCCACAACGCCGGCGCGATTTGTATTAAGTAAACTGGGGGTGCTCCCCAACAAAAACCCCCGTCGGAGCCCCTAAAAACAGTAATTTTCTTCGACGCGCGCCTCCGTCTTGCGCTCAGTTGTCGGCGCGCGCCTTTGTCTTCCGCATTGTTGTCTATGAACCGTTCCATATACTCCGTTGGAAGAGTTTAAGGCAGTTGATGCTGGATCTGTCCTGGGTGCTTAGCTTCCTTCTGAATTTTAGGTAGCAAGTTTCCTTTCTAGTGTCCAATGGCAGGTTATTCCATGTGTTGATAGCAATACAGTGCTCCCTCGCGAATTCGCGGTCGGCGGTTCGCGGTCCCGGTTATTCGCAGTATTTTCCGACCACAAATGACGGGGCAGGAGAGGGCAGCCGGAGCGCCGGCGAGTGAAGGCAATCACTCGCTGTATGCTCCGACCGCCTCTTCCTGTACTAAAGTCGGGCCTTACCAATCGGGAGCTGCGTGTCAAAGCAGCTCCTGATTGGTGAGGCCCGATTTTAGTACACTGAGCTCTTATTTCTACATTTTCGGATTTGACCAACCAGGCTATTCCACAACTTAACCCTTGCACATGTAAAAGTCATGGCATCTGTTTCCACATATTTAGGGTTATCTTTCGTTTTCAGCACTGCTGAACTTTCAGAGCGCAATGACCTTAATGGTTGATACTCAGACATCAAACCCTTAAAAAATTCAGGGATCGTACCATATAAAAATTGGACGTTCCCGGACATCTGGTGATCCTATGTCACTGCCTAATTTATAAAACTGATTCACAAGAGGACTGGTTCAGTGGCAAACTCAGGGCTCCTTTTACGAAGCCGTGTTAGTGGTTTAATGCACGTAATAGCGCCGCGCTAGCCGCTACCGCCTCCTCTTGAGCAGGCGGTAGTTTTCTGGCTAGTACGGGGGTTAGCGCGCGCTAAAAATGTGCCTGCGATAAAGCCGCTAACGCGGCTTCGTAAAAGGAGCCCTCAGTCTTTTAAAATCCCCTCCTTCCCGCCCGGATTACAGAGCGCTGGGGTCAGGAACTTCATAAAGAACAGCCACTGGGACGTTTTACACGAAATAGTCCCTAGATGGATAACGGGAGCGGGTTTTCACGGGTGTTATGTTAGAGTGCTCTATAGGGGCCTATTATAGAAACATAGATGACGGCAGAAAAGGGCCACGGCCCATCTAGTCTGCCCACACTAATGGCCCACCCCCTAACTACCTCCATGAAGAGATCCCACATGCCAAATAGAAACATAGAACATGACGGCAGAATAGGGCCACAGCCCATCCAGTCTGCCCACCCCCTAACTTCCTCCATGAAGAGATCCCACATGCCAATCCCATCTTTTCTTAAAATCTGGCACGCTGCTGGCCTCGATTACCTGTAGTGGAAGATTATTCCAGCGGTCAACCACCCTTTCGGTGAAGAAATATTTTCTGGTGTCGCCATGAAATTTCCCACCCCTGATTTTCAACAGATGCCCTCTTGTTGCCGTGGGTCCTTTAAGAAAGAAGATATCTTCTTCCACTTCAATACGGCCCGTGATATATTTGAACGTCTCGATCATGTCTCCCCTTTCTCTACGTTCCTCGAGTGAGTAAAGCTGCATAAAACTTACATAAAACTGGGCGTATTGATTCTCCTCTCTTTTTGAAATGCGGCCGAGATCCAATTACCTTCGCTCACTCTTTCTGGGACTGTTGGACTATACAAGCTTTTTGGAAGTCCATCGTCCAGTATATACAGGGTTTATTTACCAGTCCCCTCTTGGGAACAGTGGAGCAATTGGTTTTAGACCTACCTGGGGCTTTTAGTGGGCTCCCTCGGGGAGGGGAGTCCCCAATGGTGTCATAAGGTGTGTCTTCTTGCTCGCAAATGTATTTTACAATCTTGGACTGTCTCTGAACCACCTTTCTGGAGATCTATGGCGCGTACTTCAGCCTCTTGGGAGGCCTGAGAGGCGGTGGGTAGCCCTCGTAGGCGGCACAGTTTCTTCATTGTTTGGGGAGCTTATCTGCCTTCTTTACCGCCTAGAGGTCGTAGTCTCCTTTTGAACCCTCTTGCTTAGATTAGCTGGGGTGCACCCAGCTCTTTCTCAGGATCAGACACTGTAGGACCCTTTCCTTTTTTTTTTTTTAGTTGTTGTTTTGTGGGGGTGGGATGTGTTCTTCTGCTGGGGGATAATTTGTATGGCTGCCCAGGGGCCACAAGAGTACGGGCCTCTGGAGCGCTTGAGACCTTTTGGTCGCCTTCTGTAGCCTTTTTTCCTAGGGGGGGGGGTTGTATCCTGGGACTTGGCAACGGGTTTTCTACTCTTTTATACACAAATTCTGTATTGTTGGCTGTTGGTTCCATTGTCTTTGCTGTTTGTATCATTTTCTTTTGGATTCACAATAAAAAATTAAAAAAAGATGTGAACATACAATCAATCCCCTCTTTCCTTTACTGTAGTACAGAACTCCTATAAGAACATTAGCTTCGATTAGTGAGGTCTATAGTTATAGTTATACACTTCTCCCTCCGTATTCACTGTGATAGGGGATTGACAGACCCACGAATACAGAAAAACCGCAAATAACTTTATGTATCATTCGCTGGTTTCTATTGAAAAGCCATCGTGAATATGGTGAAACCACGAATAACACGGCGGGAGACCTGGCCTGTTCCTGAAGGAGAGGCAAAACACGGTGAAGAAAGTGCTGGGAATCAGCTATTTTTCTCCGTAAACGCTTGGAACAGCGATTTCTCTATGCAAGCTGATGTAATTTGGGGGGAGGATCCAGCAAGCTAAAAACCGTGAATAATCGAAACCGCGATTGCTGAAACCACGAATACGGAGAAGTGTAGTTATTTTATTTAATATACCGTAATTTTTAACAAAAAAGTTTAAGTCAAACTGGTTTACAAGAATAAAACCAAGGCACAAATTAAAATTCAATTAAAAAAAAAACACCACATCAAAACAGACAGGGTATGGAGACTAAGCCAAAGGAATGAACTAAGCAGAAATTTTATATTATTGTAACATTGTATACTTATGGGCATATAAGAAAATACTACAAAAATCGAGACTGGTTTAGAATATGGCTGTTCGCCTCATTTTTGGATTTAAAAAATGGGAGCATATTACTCCTTTTTATCAAAAACTTCACTGGTTGCCGGTAGAGTCCAGAGTAGAGAATGACACGGTGACAAAATTCATCACCGTTCCCGTCCCCGCAGATAACCGTGGGAAATAATCCCATGTCATTTTCTAATGTCTATTTCAACCTCGGTCCTTCTACATCAGCATTCTTCAAAGCAAAGCTTGCGGGTCAGTGGTTGTGGCCATTCATACTCTGATTCTTATGTGAGCCATTGTGACATCACTGATGTGATTGGTTCTTAGGCACTGGTGGAATGAGGCATTATGACATCACAATATCTGCTCTGGATACCAGAGACTGTCATTCTGTAGTGTCTGTTTCAACCTCAGTCCTTCTACACCAGCATTCTTCAAAGCAAAGCTTGTGGGTCAGTGGTTGTGGCCATTCATACTCTGATTCTTCCTTCTCTCCTTAAAGAATGACATGAAGATGGTTTCCCGTGGTTATCCGCGGAGACAGGAACAGTGATGAATTTTGTCACCATGTCATTCTCTAGTCCAGAGTCCTGTTTAAGTTTTCTTGCATCTGTTATAAAGCAGTCTTCGGGATGTTACCGGATTATTTCGCTCCTCACTTTTCCTTGAGTCGCTCCAAGAAGAGTACAGGTAGGATTAACCTATTTAATTATCCCTCTATAAAATCATGTCATTATAAGAAGCTCTTTGAGAGAACTTTCCCATTCCAGGCCGCTAAACTGAATACGTGACTTGGAAAAACTGTATTAGAGGCTTCTTCTTATTTTGATTTTAGAAAACTGTTAAAGAAACACCTGTTCAATAGGCCGATATCTTAATGTGTTCCGTTTTTTAATATATCTGTTTCTAATTGATGTATTTCAATTTTAACTGCTTGTTTTTACCTTTATGTTATTTTATTCCACACTGTATGTATTAACTTTCCTGTTGGGTTCATATACAAAACCGCAGAAGACAAAGGCGCGCGCCAACAACTGAGCGCAAGACAGAGGCGCGCGCCGAATAAAATGACAGTTTTTAGGGGCTCCGAAGGGGGTTTTTGTTGGGGAGCCCCCCCCCCACTTTACTTAATACAGATCGCGGCGGCGTTGTGGGTGGTTTGGGGGGTTGTAACCCCCCTCATTATACTGTAAACTTAACTTTTTCCCTGTTTTTAGGGAAAAAGTGAAGTTTTCAGTAAAATGTGGGGGGTTACAACCCCCCAAACCCCCCACAACGCCCCCACAATGTGGCGTGATCTGTATAAAGTAAAGTGGGGGGGTTCCCCAAGACACCCCCCCGTCGGAGCCCCTAAAAACAGTTATTTTCTTCGGCGTGCGCCTCCGGCTACACTCAGTTGTCGGCGCGCGCCTTTGTCTTCCGCGGTTTTGACCTGACACCTCCTGTTGTGAACTGCTTCAAACCTTTGGTATAGCGGTATATAAAAATAAAATTAGTATTATTATTATTAAATAGGCTAGCAGGCGAAGGAAAGATTTACAAAGCTTAGGGAAGAGCAAAAGGAAAAACAACAAATGGAAAAGGTTATAAAATAAGATTTTTTTTAAAAAAAAAGAAAGAAAATAGGCATTAACCAAAGTATGAATAATCTAATTAGGAGGTCATGTCGAATGCCATTTTAAAACAGTAGGGTACCATCCTGTTTCAACAACAAATGCATGAGGTGAAGTGGAAGGAAACCAGCTTAGTTTATTATCGTCAAATCGTTTTCTTGTGCACATTCTGCTCGGTATTTGGCCCTAATAAATGCTGAATTTTGACGGGAAGCAGAACAGAATTGAAAGTCTAAAAGGAATCTTTTTTTGCTCGAGACACAGCTTATCAGAAGCAGAGCCTCAATCAGCAATACTTCACCGAGGACAGAGACAGATCAATTTTTAAAAGGCCGCTGAGTGTCAAAGATAAGCCATTATCTTTAGGAAAAATTTCAGTTGAACCTAAAAGGCCAAGTTTTCAGCAGAAAGGGCACTTAAATCTAGCTGGTGAAAGTGATTTAGTTTAGCTATTTGTGTGACTGATGTTTCCTGGCAAAACTTAACTGCTTATCTCCGAAAATCAATGCTCTCTCAGACCTAAATCTGCCCCAGGAATTCCCATGGAGATGTCCCTTTTGTAATTGGACTCCTGTCCACTTAAATCACTTTTGGCCACCTAAGTGGTGATATTTAGCAGCACTTGACTGGATAGTGCGGCCGGATATCACCACAGACCAGCCCTGCACTAATTCACCACAGATCATACCTGCGGCCAGTCCATGGGTAGCATGTGGGAGGAGCCAGGACATAATCAGTCAGCGGCCATTTTCAGACTGCTAACTGGTTAAGTAAGCAGCTAAAGTTAAGAAAGAAAAAAAAACCTGTCCTAGCTTTAGCCACAAATATAACCGGGCAGTGGTCTGAAAATTGGCTGGTGCCCAGTTAGCTACCAGGTTCATGCACCAGTTTTCCCGCTGACCCTTCTCTTTCCCAGGACTCTGATTCCCCCTCCCTCTCAGCCTGGACCTAAATAAGGGCTGTCTGAGCCCCTCCAACTCTCATAAGCCTCCCCCCCTCTCCCCAGGCAAGAGTGATCCTACCTGCTTCTGCCCAATGCAGCAACTACAGCGAGGCTGCCTTTAGAGCTGCAGAAGCCATTTTGCAGCTACTGCTGTGACAGAAGCGAGTGACCATTTATCCTGCCCATAAGGCCTCACTAGGCCACCAGGCCTAGGGAAGCATACAGGCAGTCCTTACGTACGTCCAGGGTGGGAGCGAGGGGGGATCGGGTTTGTGGGGGGGAGGGAGGGGTATTTGGAGGAATAGAGTGCACCTTATAAAAGTCCTGGCCAAGACTCAACCAGGGTCTCATCTTGAATTAATCCGGGATATTTTAATGGCAATGCTTGGACATGGCTTGGAAGTGACGATCCAGGGCTAATTCTTCCGACGGCAGTCAGCATTTCATAACACAGTGACCACTGCAGAGTAAATCAGTGGCGTAGCACGGGTGAGAGGCGCCCGGGGTGGTGGCATGTACGCAAAGGCTTCAATACATTATGGAAGCTGAGGTCCATAAGGAAATACTTTGAAATGGCATCATTCCAACTCCTAGTCCAGGCACCAAACCTAACCATCCTTGACTGCGCAAACACTTCCTGAAACCAAGTCATGTGTCCGAGGTTTCCTAGGGACAAATATAATAATAATAATAATAATAATAACTTTATTTTTCTATACCGCCATAGTCAGGTGACTTCTAGGCGGTTCACACTGTAAGAAGGCTGGACATTCAGCGAATAACAAGGTCACAATACAATACAATAAGTCAACATGCAATACAAGACAAAACAATACAATACAGTACGATACAATACAATGAGTGTATACAACACAGTACAATATAATACAACGAGTCTAAATATACTACAATACAATAAGTCTAAAGACAACACCATACATAAGTCTAATACAGTATCGTACAATGAGTCTAAAATATAATACAATAGTGAAGAGGGGAAAGTTAACAGATTGGGGTTCAATGGGTAATGAGTAACTGAGTATTTCTTTAGAACTTCCATTTGAATTGGAGTACTATGGATAGCGAATATCTGAGTACATGAGGGGCATCTTGAGAAAGAAAGAAAGGCGTTTAGAGGGAGGGGAGTCCTAGTGCAGGAGGGGACAATTTTAGTCCGTGAATTTTTCGAATAGGGCGGTTTTGATCGATTTGCGGAATGCACTGTAAGACAGGTTGGGTTCGTTTATGTAGTTTTTCAGCCAAACTTGCTGTCTGTTCGCTTGGAACTTAAAGGTTCTATCCAGGAATGATTTGTATCTGCAGCCCGTAATCTTTGGGTATGCAAATATGTTTTTGTTTCTGGTCGCTCGTGTGGGGTTGTGTAGGATGAAGTGAGTTTGTAGGTATGAAGGTGCTAGTCCCCAGACTTGCTTGAAACAGGTGCAAGCAAATTTGAATAGTATTCGCGCTTCTATTGGAAGCCAGTGCAGCTTTTTATAGTAGGGGCTGATGTGGTCGTTTTTTCTTAGTCCGAAGATTAGTCGAACGGCGGTGTTTTGTATTAATCTCAGTTTTTTTATTGTTTTTTGTGGGATGCCCAAGTAGATGATGTTGCAGTAGTCAAGAATGGATAAGATCAGTGCCTGTACCAGCAACCTGAATGATGTTGGGTCAAAGTATTTTTTTATGGTCCTTAGTTTCCATAGCGTGTAAAAACATTTTTTCACTAGTGAGTTTGTGTGGTCGGTCATAGTTAGGTGTGTGTCTAGGGTGATACCAAGTATTTTTATGTTATTAGAAGTAGCGGTATATAAGAAATAAATTACATTACATTACATTACATTGTTTATTTTTATCGATGTTCTCGTAATTTTGTCATTAGGACTAGCCAGAAAGACTTTTGTTTTTTCTGCGTTTAATTTTAGTTTGAAATTGGTGGTCCATTTATCGATTTCGGTCATTACGTTTGAGAGATTGTCTACAATTTCTTTTGTGATGTCATTTAAGGGGATTAGGATGGATATGTCGTCTGCGTAAATGTAGTGTATAAAGTTTAGTTTTTGTAGGAGGTGGCCTAAGGAGGCGATATAGATGTTGAAGAGTGTGGGCGATAGGGGGGAACCTTGAGGCACGCCTGATGGGTTTTTCCATGGTTTGGAATAATTTCCATTGCTGATTACTCGGTAGGATCTGTTTGATAGAAATTCTTGGAACCATTTCTTTGCCTTTCCAGAAATTCCCATTATTTCAAGGCAAAGTAGCATGATTTCATGGTCTACCAGGTCGAACGCGCTGCTGAGGTCTAATTGTAGAATTAGTGCGCTTTTGCCTTTGCTAAAGAGATCATAAAGGTGGTTTAGTAGGGAGGCTAAAACAGTTTCTGTGTTGTATCCTTTCCTGAATCCTGATTGGTGTTCACTAAGGATGTTAAATTTGTCCAGGTAGTTTACTAGTTGAAGGTTGACCAATCCTTCTTGTAACTTTGTGAAAAGGGGAATGTTTGCTATGGGTCTGAAATTGGATGTCAGAGCAGAAGAGGTTTTCTGATCTTTGGGGATTGGAGTGATTAGTATGTGTCCCAATTTTTTGTTTAGTGTTCCGCTTGTGAAGGCGGATGTTAGCCATTCAAATAGTTCCTTTTTAAATTCTAGAGGGGCAACTGTCATGATTTTAGGGGGACATGCATCAAGTAGACAGTTAGTTTTGGTGTATTTGTTGAAGAGATTTAGGAATTGATGCCAATTTGGATATTCGAGGTGGTCCCATATCATGTCTACTCTGGTGTCTTGGTCGTGAGGTTCGAGGTATTGAAGAGCATTTGTTATGGTAGTGGGTAGAGTTGCTCTTAAGTTAGCGGTTTTATTTTGAAAGAAGTTGGCTAGGGTTTGTGCCGATGGAGTGGGTTCATTGTCCTTTTTCAGTATTTGTGTTGTATCGGTTATTGTTTTTACTAGTTTGAACAATTCCTTGCTGTTTATTTTGAAGTACCAATTTTTTTTGCATAATGCTTAGTGCGTTTTTCTTTGATCAGATTTTTGTATGTTTTCATTTTTTGTTTCCAGTTTGTCTTGTCTAACTCATTGTTTGTTTTTTGCCAGATTCTCTCCAATTTTCTTAGTTCCTGTTTGGTGGTTAATAGTTCACAGTCAAACCATTCGTTTGGTGGTCTATTTTTCTTTTTGTATGTTTTATATGGTGCTATTTGGTCTAGGAGTTCTTTGCTGTAAGTTTCCCATCTTGTAGGGAAATCCTGATTATCATTAGTTATGGGATGTAATTCATAGTGGGTCCAGAATTCTGTTGGGTTAATAATGCCCCGGCTGGTTATTGTGTTCGTATTGACGTTTTTGCGTTTTTGTTGTGTGTTCTGTTTTAGCCAGTGTAGATTGAACTTGCCAATGAAGTGGTCTGACCAGACGCATTTTTCCCAGGGTCCTGGGTAGTATTGTATTTTGGGATCTGTTGTTTCTTTGTGGGAGAAGGTGATTAAGTCTAGTTTGTGTCCTTTTTCGTGGGTTATTTCTGTGTCAGGGTTTGGAAAGTCTAGTGATGTTAGGAAGTTGGCGAATTCGGATATTTCTATTTCTCACTGTTGAAAATATAATAGTAAGAACATAAGAAATAGCCTTACTGGGTCAGACGAAAGGTCCATCAAACCCAGTAGCCCGTTCTCACGGTGGCCAATCCAGGTCACTAGTACCTGGCCAAAACCCAAGGAGTAACAACATTCCAGCATCTCAAAGAATAGCAAGATTCTGGAACCCCAATGAGAGCAACATTCCAGAGCTGAGATTGTGATGTCATAATGCCTCAGAGCCAACCTCATCAGTCATGTTACAATGGCTTAATTGTCCTATACTTGGCTCATGTAAGAACATAAGAATAGCCTTACTGGGTCAGACCAATGGTCCATCTTGCCCAGTATCCCGTCTTCAGAGGCCAATCCAAGTTACATGTAGCTGGAAAAACCCCAAATTGTATCACCATTCCATGCCACTGATCCGGGGCAAGCAGTGGATTCCCCCATGTCTGTGAAACAGCACCTCTCACTGGCAGGACTGTGGAAGACTCCAGTTTAGCTTAAAGGGCACAGCACGCACTCCCAGAACCCAGCGGTATTCATTCACTACGTCTCTGAGCATAACCTGCTTAAAAGCCCTTCTTTTTCTCATATATGCTTCTGTTCCAAACAGGAAGCCCACCCTGGAGGGGGAGAAGCTAGACTGCCATGGGCAGGGGTATAGGTAAACATCCAATTTCGGGCAGGCCTGGAACCCAGTTAGGTAGACAGAAGTTCCCATCTCTCCCTCTCCTCCATCATAGATATGACATCAATGGGTGGGCCCAGGCCCATCCATGACCACGCCACTGCCATGGGGCCCATGAGTGGCTCTCACTCTCTGAGTTCACAGAAAAGCTGAGAGAGGCCAGGAGAGATGGAAAGACCCTGAACGGGTAGGGGAGTTGGGAAAAAGGGGGTAATGGAGGGGTAGGAGAGGGGGAAGGGAAATGAGAAAGTGTCAGTGACATAGGCTCACATGTGGGCGATGCCAAAATTTGAAGCTGCCCAAGGCTACCACATTCTTTTCAGTGGCCCTGATATGTATTACTACGTGACCAATATAGGGCATATATTTTTTATTTGCATATTTTACTGGAGAATTTTGTGGTTGAAGCCTCCCCCCCCCTCCCAATATCTGCATTTCTGAGCTTGTGAAGTTTAAAAATAAACTGAAAGGAAAAGCAAGGAGCTAATTAGCAGAGGTTGTTGCTGGGATCTGTGCGTGACAAACAGCCCTTATGAAGTTTTGCCTTCGTGCAGTCGGATATGTGTGTGTGACATTTCTTGAGCAACTTTTCAGAAATGTCTTGACAGCCCATAAGACAAAAAAAGGCATCAAAGACAAATACAGCCAAGACAGCCACAAACCCAGCTGAAATGGTTATTGTTGATCTTAATATTTTATACCTTCGTTCACATGTTTAGTGACTACAAAATCTTCCAGACCTTCGGAGTCAAATCACCTTCTTTCTTTCTTTTTTTCTTTTTTTTAATCAAATTTTTCATCATTATCATTTATACAGATAATAATAAAGAAAGGAAAATTACAAAGAAATAAAGCATGCCAGACTTTAAGAATAAATGGGATACCCATGTGGGATCCCTACGAGGGTCAAGATAAGGAAATTGGGACATTAGGGCATAGACAGGGGGTGGGTAAGCAGAGTGGGCAGACTTGATGGGCTATAGCCCTTTTCTGCCGTCATCTTCTATGTTTCTATCTCCTCAAGTCCACATAATGGGAGAATATATCCTGATATTAGCTAATCAATAAATTCAACATAATCCTGATCAAAAAATCAAACATTTATGGCGCATCATAAATCCGAACTCCAAACTAATATTAAATCAGATGCCGACCTTACTAGTTTCATGAAGTTGTAAAAATTGTTCCAGTTGATTAGAGTCCCAGTATACATATTCACATTCTTTAAATTTAACTAAACATTTACATGGAAACTTCAAATAAAATGTGGGTTTCAAAGCTAAAAAAAAAGCTTTTCTTCTCAATTGTGTAGCTTGGACCAAATCTGGAAAAATCAATACATTATCTCCACAAAATTTCATAAGCTTATTCTGAAAATAAGCTTTCATAATTAAGGATTTATCTATCTCTCTTGCACAAGATATCAATAGGGTAGATCTAGTTTGGAATTATATTACATTAGGGATTTCTATTCCGCCATTACCTTGCAGTTCAAGGCGGATTACAAAAGAATTATCCAAAATGTATTACAACAAGAACTTACAAAAAAAAAAAAAAAAATTGGTCATTTTCAAAAAGAGTGAGAAATGGGTAAGGTTATTTGTTTGGGGTAGTTGGCTTTAGTGAGAGGTGGAGTTTGAGACTTGCTGTATTATTTCTTTTTTCAGAGTTTTCTTGAAGAGTATGGTCTTTATTTCTTTTCTAAAAGTCTTGTAGTCGAGGGATGCCGTCAGTAGATTGGCGATTTGGTTGTCTACTTTGGCTGCTTGAGTGGCCAGGAGGCCATCATATAGTTTTTTCCGTTTGGCCTCCTTAATTGGGGGGTATGAGAATGGAGTGTGAGTTTTCCTATGTCTGGTTGCGGTGTTGTAGATGAGGTGGTTATTCAGGTAGTTTGGACTATCTCCGTATAAAGTCTTAAATAGTAGGCAGTAGAATTTAAATTGTATTCTTGCTGGGATCGGAAGCCAGTGCGATTGGAGATAGGCTTGTGTAATGTGATCATGTTTCTTTAATGAGTAGATGAGTCTTAGTGCTGTGTTTTGGATAGTTTGTATCACAAGATTCACAAGATAGTTTATATCTTGTGAATCTTCCAGGAAACCAGTAACAGCGGGATCTGGATAGTCTCTGTTGCTACCCATCAACACCCCTTTTTCCCCATAACCCACCCCTAAATAAAAACCAACACACTTTATTATGGTATATAGCCGCAGCTCTTTATTTAATCCACCACAACAATAAATTAACATGAATAACTTAACCTCATAAACATATTGACCCTCAATTGACAAACAACATCAGCAAGCGCCTCCTGAGCTACCCCATGTAAACATTAACCTTTGCCCCCGACCCCGCCACAAACAGCAAGCGTCTGAGGGGTGGCATGACCTCATGCCCCTTTAACCCAGGTCACCTGACCCCAAGGCACGGCTCCCAGCCGGCCCGCCGCTCATCGCCGGATGAGCCCCAGCACCCAGTAGCTCAGGAGACCCGTCTCCCTGAACCACCAAGGCCACCACCGAGGGAGGGTGGGAGGGAGAAAAACCGCCCTGGAGGACCTAAAACAACTGAGTCCTCCAGGGTCCCGATTTATCCATTCCCTCTGCCTGCCCCTCTACCTCGACTTCACCCTATCCTAGCCCTGTCTTTAGGCGGTAACCCCTCCCCTATTCCTTCTAATAAGTTTCCCTAACTAACGGTCCTCTCCCTCCCCCCCCCCCAACTTGCCTCACGGGCAACACGAGGCCTCCCAGCCCCGTGTTACCATACGCCCTTCGAGACAAGCTCTCGGGCTCCTTCTTAAATCAAACTCTATTTGTTCCAACTGGTCCACATCCAGGTCTGCGGGATTTTTCTTTTTCTGTGGAATATAATATAAATTTGTTATGGGCAATTTCTCTGCGTCGGCCAACCCCAACACTTGTCACCCTCTTTCTTTAATGCATCCTCTCAATAATGCCACTTCTGCAACATTAAGGGGCCCGTCTATTAAAGGGCATTATGCGCTTATCCCTGGACTCTACAAAGATCACCCAAATTTGTGCACCCAAATGTGCGTACGATCCTGAAACGCGCGTGCAACGTAATTGGTTAATGGGCCGATTAATGGCAATAACTGAGCACTAGCAATCAATTATAATTGACGCCAATTCTGATTTGCAAATGGGTCTGGCTTCCCAAATCCCATAGCAGATAACCCGAAAGGGGGTGTGGCCATGGGAGGGGCATGGGCGGGGGAGGGGCATTTTGAAAATTTGTGTTGTATTGGTTTTATTGGTTGGTTTATTCATCTTGTTATACCGCTCATTCATTTTGCTGGTCAAGTTTCAAGTTCTTATTAAAATTTTATACTATCGCTTATACAACTTCTAAGTGATTTACAGATAAAATAAAAATGCCAGCAACAATACAAATAAGACAAAAATGAACGAAACTAACATGATACAGAAGGAAGATGAAGTAGAAATACAATTGATATAGGATAGAAAATAATTACAGAATGGACAAAAGGAAGGGAAATACTGTGATCTGATTCTTTTGGAACAGGAGCAGAGTAACCTAGGGAAGATTTAAATATTAAAGGCATCTTTGAATAAATGGATCTTAAGAAGGCGGTTTACTTGATATAATCAAATAAAAACAGGATTAAAAACAAGAGAGAACTCCATTGGTAGATAGAATAGATCTAACTCACACGACAACAAACATACAGGAATACATTCACTCCTAAATAAAATAATAATATAATATTAATATTTCAATGTGCTGATAGCATGGGATCACATTGAAAGGTCACTTGGACACACAAAGTCAGAGGCATGAAGAAAGTACAAGAGGTTTATTCACAGCATGCCGGACTCTAGTGCAGTTAACAGCCTGCCTACTAGAGTGTCAGAAACAGGAAATGCACGGACTTTTATGCCCTTTTCGCAAACTAATATATGCAAAAACTACAATTTTCATTTGTTACTTCTATAACTTTCTACAATTATTATTGGTCCTAAGCCAGCACTTATGATAGGTTCAGGGATACAACTTATAGTCCTATAGGAAACTAGCTCATTTCTCTGCTTATCTAAATCTTACAGGTCTAAATGTTACATGTACAGAAGGGCAGGGCACAACATGGCTCAAGCTCTTATCTATTCAGCTTACAATGTGGTAAGGCAGGGACATACATTTCAGGCAGATGAAGTCAATAGATTGTACACTGTTTTCAGCTATGTAGGCCAGAGCAATATTTTAAACAACAGTTAACTATTTCATGACCCTACAACGTCTTCACGAGGAAGCATTAATTGCAAAGGACTGTCTGGGCATGCCCCTAACATTTAAGGCACATTAAGTTCAAAAATATTTGCACACTTTAGTATAAGGACCCCTAAGAAAAGCAGGTGACAGACATTCTTCTCTGACTGAAAGAAGCTTCCCATCAATATAATTACCAAAGAAGGAGCTCAGAATGATTCAAGGTGTTCTATCCACCTTACATTATCAGTAGGTTAAGCATCAAAGAGTCACAGTTAAGTTTAAGTTTCAAGTTTAATTAATTTTAATATGCCGACCATCGACGTGCACCTGGCTGGTTTACAATACTAAAAATGAAAGGTTAAAATAAATTTTTGTAGGGGGGGAAATGTGAACATTAAATAGACAAATTACAAATACGAACATGAGCTTGAGGGGAAAGGGGGAGGGGAAAGTTAATAATTACATCATTAAAAACAAATTAATTAAAGGGAAGAGGGGAGGAGGATGAAACACCAGGAATGGGGATCGCTTCTTAAAAGCGGTTCGTGTTTATTTTGCAGGCTGTTGGAAAGGAAATATTTAGACGTTATGGGATGCGTCTTGGAATAAGAACGATTTTAGTTTAGTCTTGAATTTGTCGAGTGAATTTTCGAGGCGTAGTTGAAGTGGCATGGCGTTCCATAAAGTTGGAGCTACAATGGAAAAGTTAGTTTTTCTAGTGTAGTAGAATTGTTTGATGGAAGGGATGGTCAATAAATTCAGATCAGCCGATCTAAGGGTCCAGGGAGGGCAAAAGGGGTAAATATTTAAAATTCAAAAGACTCAGGTACCTAGCTTTAGGTGTTATAGGTGTTGTCAGGTACCAATGACTTGTGCTCAAGTTCTAACGACTTGATGAATTGCGAATCGAAAAAGAAATCGGTTTTGTGCTAGTCTGGAAAAGTTCTCCAGCGTCATCCCCATGGTTGTTTCAACATGTCCAGCCATCTGATTGCAGGGCGCCCTCTTCACCTGGTTCTTCCAAACATGATATCCTACTCCAATGATCTCTCTCTGCTGATGGTATCGCCAAAATAAGACAGTCGTAACTTCATCATTTGGGATATTTTGTAAACAATGGTGTTATTGTAGGCGCCTCTTCTGGGAACTATATCTGGCATGTCAAAGCAGCTCCCGATTGGTGTAGCCTGGCTTAAATTCCCAGAAGAGGCAGTCAGAAAATCCCGCGAAAGACTGAGTCTGCGATTCGTGAACCGCGAATTCACGGGGGCGTACTGTAGTCTAAAATGACGAGAAAGGTGCTTTCTGTCTGCAGATTTAAAGTGATAACAAGATAGTTTGGTGTGAGACCATACAATGTCTTATAACAGATGCAACCAAGTTTGAATAATATTCTTGCCTCGACTGGAAGCCAATGCAATTTCTGATAGAATTTCATCACATGATCAAATTTTTTTTTTTCAAATTAAAAATGAGAAGAACAGCTGTCTTCTGAATTACTTGCATCCTTTTAATATTATTATCGCAAGAGGCTAGATAGATAATATTGCAGTAATCTAAATAATTTAAGACCAATGATTGTGCCAGAAGTCTGATGGAGGAGAAATCAAAATATGATCTGATTGTTCGAAGTTTCCATAACATTAAATAACTTTTCCTGACTAGAACATTAATTTGAGCATCTAATGAAAGATTTCAATCTAAATGAATCCCTAGAATTTTAATAACTGGCATAATAGGATATATAATCCTGTTCAATTTAAAAGTATCCTTTTTAATCATGTTGGATGGTGAAGCTATGAAAAATTTGACCCCTCTTATCCCAGTACTCTCTTACCTTAAACCTGCAGCAAAAGAACACTGCCTTTTGCTAACATCATAGCCTCAAGGAACTTCTCTCAGTTTCTTAAATTAAGCTTTGCCTACAGTGGTCTTAATGGTGCTGCTGCTGCAATTTACATCCACTTGATTTGACTCCTAGGTATGTTAGCAATTTGGGCCAGATTCACAAGAACATCAGAATAGCCATACTGGTTCAGACCAAAGGTCCATCAAGCCTAGTAGCCTGTTCTCACAGTGGCCAATCCAGGTCCCTAGTACCTGGCCAAAACCCAAGGAGTGGCAACATTCCAGCATCTCAAAGAATAGCAAGATTCCGGAACCCCATTGAGAACAACATTCCAGAGCTGAGATTGTGATGTCATAATGCCTCATTCCACAGTGCCTCAGAGCCAACCTCATCAGTGATATTACAGTGGCTTGATTGCCCTATTCTTGGCTCACATAAGAACATAAAGAACCTTACTGGGTCAGACCAATCAAGCCCAGTAGCCCATTCTCACGGTGGCCAATGCAGGTCACTAGTACCTGGCCAAAACCCAAGGAGTAGCAACATTCCATGCTACCGATCCAGGTCAAGCAGTGGCTTCCCCCATCTTTCTCAATAACAGACTATGGACTTTTCTCTAACTTAATTGGCAAAATCCCCTTAATAGCCTCTATAATTGAAAAAGAAAATTAATTGGGTGATAAGCGCCTATCCGATTCTATAAAAGGTAGGCGCCTATCACATGGTGCTTAGCAGCGTCTAATGCCTAAGTGGGCGTTTTTATGGGCAGAGTGCCAAAAACATAGGCGCCCGAAACGTCGGCCTTTAAAACTCTTGCCTGCATTTCCAACGCCTACGTTTTTACCTAGGTGCCACTAAGCACGATTCTGTAAACAGCGCACAAGCATGACTGACATGCGGCTGGTGCCATTTTTCTAGGTGCCAGCTAATTTAGTCGCTTTTTACAGAATCCGGGCCTTCGTCTTTTGCTCCATCCTTGAAGTTCTAGTACCTTTTCACCAATAGGTATGGAGCCCCATGCGTTGGCCATGAAGGGAGCGGAGTACAATAGGGATTCATTCTCTCCTCACCACAAACTGTAACCATTAAGGGGCCAATTCCATAAGAAGCGCCCAAAAGTTAGGCGCCGAAATAGGCACCGCTAAAAACATAGAAACATAGAAAGTGACGGCAGAAAAGGGCCAAGGCCCATCGAGTCTGCCCACTCCATTGACCCACCCCCCTAGTTAATCGCACTCTGATGACCTTTTCCCTCATAGAGATCCGACATGAGCATCCCAACTGTTCTTAAAAACTGGCACGCTGCTGGCCTTTACCACCTGTACTGGGAGCTTATTCCAGCTGTCCACCATTCTTTCAGTGAAGAAGTACTTCCTGGTGTCACCATGAAACTTCCCGCCCATTTTTTTCAGCGGGTGTCCTCTTGTGGCCGAGGGTCCCCTAAGAATGAAAACATCATCTTCTACCTTGATCTTTGGTCTTTGGAACGACCTCACCACCCCGCTGCGGAACCTGAGCTCCCTTCAGTTATTCCGCAAACAACTGAAAACCTGGCTTTTCAGCAAATTGTAGCTCTATCCTTCCCCCCATCTACACATAAGTTCATGTAATCCTTTTTCTTCTTCTCTACCCACTATTTTAAGTTCTTGTAAACCGTGTCGAGCTCCATTCTCATGGAGATGATGCGGTATATAAACTTAAGGTTTAGATTAGATTAGATTAGATTAGATTGATGCGACCAGTGACATACTTAAACGTCTCAATCATGTCCCCTCTCTCCCTACGTTCTTCGAGAGAGTATAGCCGCAATTCGTTCAGCCTTTCTTCGGATGATAGATCTTTGAGCCCCGAGACCATCTTGGTGGCCATTCGCCGTCCCGACTCGACTCAGCGCGAATCAAATAAAATTGGCTGCTGTTTAGTGAATCGCGCTGAGCGGCACCTATTTTGGAGGCGCCCGATCAATAGGCCAGCTCTAGGCACAACTAAAAGTTGGGCGCCCATGCGAACGCTTAAGCACGCTTAAGAGCAGCGATTCTGTAACAAGGCGCCTAACACGAAGCCACGTCCAGCCCTAACGTGCATATTTTTTTGAAGGCCGCCTAAAAATTTTTAGAGGCGCCTTGATACAGAATCGCTCTTTCTTGATAGGCACCTAAGTTTCAATTATTGCTGATTAAAAAAGCTTAATTGAGCTTGTTAATCAATTTAGATAGGGGCCGATCTAATTTGGTGCCTCCAAACTAGGTGCCTAACATTAGGCCCCAGTTACAGAATTGCTTTTGCTAATTGCTAATTGCTTTTGTAACTAGTTCTATGATATTTATTTTTGTATGTCCTTCTTCCCGTTCATTATCTCTTTCAAAAAATATTCTGCTGGGGCTTCTGGTGACTTCACTGATCAAGATGGAGGGTTAAAGACAGCGCTCTGACTCTGTATAGCGATTGCCTCCCGTTCCCCCCAGATAAAAGCCATCTCAGAGGGCAGCTTTGAGCGTCAGCGGCCAACACTTTGCGGTGCACTGTCAGAAGGCCGTCTAAACGGAAAACGGAGGATATTCGGCAGCTGGAGAAAGGCGGAGAGAAAGGGGACTTACGCCACGTGCGCGGGACCTCCAGCCTGTCCGCATGCGAATCGGAGATCCTCAGAGGAGGAATTGGAGAAAGGGCGCTTCTCCGAGGCTGCGGCGGGAAGAGCGGGCCGCGGCTATTACTAAGGCGGACCTACAACAGTGGGTCTCTGAAATCAAATATGAAGTGGCGGAGGTGAAGGGGAAAAAAATATTCTGTTGGCTCCATCCATTCTCTCTTCTTTGTTTCTTTTTTCAATTCCCTTTAGCTCCCCAATTCTTGCTCTCTCTCCATATCTCTTCATATCTTTTCCATTATCTCACCATCTCCCTTCTGCTCCCTTTGATTTTTTTCAAACATCTCTTCTTCACCCTTCTGTTCTCTCTCTCTCCTGGCTTTTTTTTTTTTTTTTGCTTTCTCTCTCCCTCCCTTTGTACTTTGCCTCTGGTACTGTAATTTTCTGTTCCAGAATTTTAATTTGCCTTTTAACTTCATTACTGAATTTGTCACTTTCTTGCAACTTACTTAAGTCAAATCAAAATGGTAAAGAGAGCAGTACAGAAGGAATGTGGCACTAGAAAAGCTTCAAAGTAGAGCGACCAAGATGGTAAAGGGAATAGAACTCCTCTCATATGAGGAAAGACTAAAACGGTTAGGGCTCTTCAGCTTGGAAAAGAAATGGCTGAGGGGAGATAGGATTGAAGTCTACAAAATCCTGAGTAGAGTAGAACGAGTACAAGTAGATCGATTTTTCACTCCGTCAAAAAATAACAAAGACTAGGGGATACTCAATGAAGTTACAGGGAAATACTTTTAAAACCAAGAGGAGGAAATTTTTTTTCACTCAGAGAATAGTTAAGCTCTGGAACTGATAGCATAGCTGGTGTTAAGAAAGGTTTGGACAAGTTCCTGGAGGAAAAGTCCATAGTCTGTTATTGAGAAAGACACGGGGGAAGCCACTGCTTGCCCTGTATGGGTAACATGGAATATTGCTACTCCTTGGGTTTTGGCCAGGTACTAGCGACCTGGATTGGCCACCTTGAGAACGGGCTACTGGGCTTGATGAACCATTGGTCTGACCCAGAGGGCTATTCTTATGTTCTTATGTGAGCCAAGTATAGCATAATCAAGCCATTGTAACATCACTGATGAGGTTGGCTCTGAGGCACTGTGGAATGAGGCATTATGACATCACAATCTCAGCTCTGGAATGTTGCTCTCAATGGGGTTCCGGAATCTTGCTACTCCTTGGGTTTCGGCCAGGTACTAGGGACCTGGATTGGCCACTGTGAGAACAGGTTACTTGGCCTGATGGACCATTGGTCTGACCCAGTATGGCTATTCTTATGTTCTTACAGGAGCCAAGTATAGGACAATCAAGCCATTGTAACATCACTGATGAGGTTGGCTCTGAGGCACTGTGAAATGAGGCATTATGACATCACAATCTCAGCTCTGGAATGTTGCTCTCAATGGGGTTCCGGAATCTTGCTATTCTTTGAGAAGCTGGAATGTTGCTACTTCTTGGGTTTTGGCCAGGTACTAGGGACCTGGATTGGCCACCTTGAGAACGGGCTACTGGGCTTGATGGACCTTTCGTCTGACCCAGTAAGGCTATTCTTATGTTCTTATGAAATGAGACCTATTGCTGGCACGCTTGTTCCCATTAGGCATTTGAACCTTTGTATGTATTGACTGTTATCTGCTTGCTGAGCGTATTTCCACCTTGCCTTGATAACTTGTATTCTGCACCGTATTTACCAATAAAGAGATTTACAAAAAAAACTAATAACAACAACATGCCTTAATAGCAGCCCATGTTGCTAATTCTCCCCTCCTTCTGAATATCACAGCTATTTGGATTGTTAGCGTCAGTCACTACTGAAGACTTGCAACTGTATATTCAGCACGGCCGCTTGCGCAACTTGCAGTACTGAACAGTCGTGGACAATTGCTGACCATGGTATTTGACCATCGACCCAAAATAATAATCCTTAACCGCTGCATATTTGCATTCCATGCTCTATCTGGCTCTCAGCACTGGCCCCCTGCCACATGTTGAAGCAGCTTGGTAAAAAGAGAGCTGCCTGGGGTGATTTATCTTCCTCTGTCCCCGTTTTGGGTTAGCAGATAGAAATTAGTTTCTATTGCACCCCTGCAGTGTCTATGCCTCTGCTTTCTTTCAGCGTTTGTAAAGTGCTCTGGGATTCAGGGATTATAAACAGCGGAATATAAATTTCACTAGTCAACTAAAATTTAAGAGAGATTGAGCTCCCGGTCCTGATACTCAGAACTTAACCAGCCAGGTTAATCAAATAAATAGGACCGACTTTTATGTGGTCCTGTGTTTATGCGGTGACCCACAGCTGGTTAAATTGTGAATTTCGTACTTAACCAGCTATGCATTAGTCAGCTCTGCAAACCTGGAGAGGGGAGATATGATAGAGACGTTTAAATACTCCTAACTACGAGGCAAAAATACACATGCGTCAGCTCTCTGAATGAGAGGGCACAGGATGAAGTTGAGAGGTGATAGGCTCAGGAGTCATCTAAGGAAACACTTTCTTACAGAAAGGGTGGTAGATGCGTGGAACAGCCTCCCAGAAGAGGTGGTGGAGACAGAGATTGTGTCTGAATTCAAGAGGGCCTGGGATAGGCACGTGGGATCTCTTAGAGAGAGGAAGAGATAATGGTTACTGTGGATGGGAGGACTGGAAAGGCCATTTGGCCTTTATCTGCCATCATGTTAGTATGTTTCTATAACTCAAAAAAGCGAGGGTAATCAAATTATCAAAGGTGATATGTAATATATGCACTATCATTGATCACCTAAAAATATGTTTCTATAACCATAAAGTTCTATGACATCACAATGCAGGTGTAAAGAGCCTTAGCCTATAGGAAGAGGAGATGCAAATGTTAAGATCCTTAGCCAATAGGAAGAGGAGGAGATAGTAGATGCTATGGATGGGTCATTTGGCCTTTATCTGCCATCATGTTATAATGTTTCTATACAAATATATTCAGGAAGAAGATTCACTACCTTAGAGGTATAAAGAAATAGTTTCCTACCATAAACGGAGAAAAGACCTCAGTTTCTTCCAGGGATCATCATCACCTGAAAAAACTCTATACTAGCTGTGTTGTATTGTATAGCTGCATAGTGTCACTGTGTATCACCTGGGCCGGGCCGCGCCCAAGCGGGAGTGACCAAAAGAGCCCAGGGCACACGGTGCCGACCGAGCGGATTATCAGTACTGATTGGAGTTGGTGGATCAAATGAAAAACACCCCGTTCTGCTTCCAAAAATCCAAATTCTTTATTCCATTAGAAACTTCAGCTTTCCAAAATCTACAATTTGCTTTCACAGTTCCAAAAGAAAAATAAACTTGTGTTCCTTAATAATAGTCCTCATTACATCAAGGCAATAATAGTCCATGGATTGCAACTACTTTCAAAATACTCTCTCCGAGTTGGATACAGTCTCTGCCGGCAATCACTTCTGGCGGCTTTAGACTGGACCTGCCTATGAGCTCTCTGGATGCAGAGCTCAGGGCAGAAGGGACCTCCTCCCACAATGACCGTTGGCTTTGGTCCCTTCCAACTAGGGCCCCACAATCCAGTCTAAGACAAAACTTCCAAAAGGAAAAAGGTCTCCCACTATTGCCAAGGCTGGGCAGTGCTAATTGCCTCAGCCTAGAAACTGTGGTTCTTGCTCAAAAGAATGCAAGGAACGCTCTCACCAAATACAGCTTTCAGTAACCTCCCTTCTGGCTTGAAGGTTACAGAGAGAGTCAGCCCATTAACTGGCACAACCCAAACTCAGCCTAACTTCTTTAAACCCCATTGGTTTCCATAGCCCACTGGTCAGAATCATCACTTCCTTCTTTATAGTCCATGACTTCTTCCTGGTCTACAAAGTCTTCACTGTCTGAAGCTTCTCTAATGCACTCCTCTACCATTTCAGCTTCTAAACAATTAGATCTGACCTGGGAGTTAGGCTGAGGTACATTGCTCTAGGTTTTTGGAACAGGTCTCCTGTCTCCAGGCCTTCCCCTCCGGTACAGCATGGGTTGGTTCAGTGGCAGCCTCCTTTTTGAACACTGCTGCTGGTCCCTATAAGCCTCAGGATAATAAGCAACAGGTGTAGCTTGTTCCTGCCTAACTTGAGGACTGGAATGTTCCTGGTGTTGCTTGGAATTGTGTTCCCCATGAAGGTCAGGCGATGTGTGGTGCATCCTCCCCCTAGGAACATTATCCCGAGTACCTTTAGTTCCCTTTACCCATTGTTCTCCCTTCTCAAACTCCGGCGAAAACAAATAGGTACTTTGCGCCTCACTGAACCTTCCCTGCCTGGCGGTAGTTCTGGGCTGAGGTGTTGGTGTGGGTAGTGTTTTATCTCTTTGGGTGAGTATTTTCCCTTGCCTAGCCCTAGGCATAGGCGTCATTTCACTACCCTGCTCAGTCGCAGGGCCTACCCTGTGACAATAGGAAAAAACATCCTTGGTCCACAAAAATTCCGTATCTTATTTCAAATTTCATATACTAAATCAATAATGTATAAAGGTCAAAAAAGTAGGAAAAACTTATCTTCAGTAGTGCTTTTATCCTCTAGGTGTGATCCAAATCTAAGCAGTCCACACTATACTCCCAGTGCAGTTGTCACACTAATGCACGGGAGAAAAAGTTCATAGAACTCCCGACAGGCCCTGTTTCGCGATTACCGTATTTTCACTCATATACCGCGCACCCGTGTAAAACGCGCACACGGGTATAGTGCGCGGGAAACTGTAATTTATGTAAAGAAATTTTTATATACTGCGCATGCCGCCCCGACTCTCCCGTCACTGCCCGACTCTTCTTTCGCCCGCCCCGACTCTCCTCTGGCCGCCTCGACTCTCCTTTTGCCCACCCCGACTCTCCTCTGGCTGCTCCGACTCTCCTTTCGCCCACCCCAACTCTCCTCTCCCCCTTGAAGTCCTGTCCCCACCCTGAAAGCCTGATGCCCCCCCCCCGACATCCGATTCACCCCCCCGCAGGACCTCTCGCACCCCCACCCCGAAGGACCGCTCGCACTCGCACCCGCACCCCTACCCCCACCCCGAAGGACCGCTCGTACCCCCACAGCCTCCCCACCCACCCCCATCATGGAGAAGCTCCTACCGTTGTCCTGCTGCTTCCTCTGCCAGCGGTGCCGCCCCTTCTGTGAGCCCTGCGTCTGCGCTGCTTCCTCTTCCGGCGGTCCCGCCCTTTCTCTGACGTCAGAGAAAGGGTGGGACCGCTGGAAGAGGAAGCAGCGCAGACGCAGGGCTCACAGAAGGGCCGGGACCGCCGGCAGAGGAAGCAGCAGGACAACGGTAGGAGCTTCTCCATGATGGGGGGAAGGAGGCTGCGGGTGTGCGAGCGGTCCTTCGGGGTGGGGGTGCGAGTGGTCCTGTGGGGTGATTCGGACGTCGGGGGGGGAGGAACTATGTAAAAAAAAGTTGTAAAACGCGCTCACGCGTATAACACGCATGGTTATGCACGGTTTGTAAAATCGTGTATAACGCACGCGTTATATGCGTGAAAATACGGTAGTTGCTGCATCAGGGGAAATTCCACAAAATACAAAATACTGTTTCAAACAACCTTTTCTATCGTTTGATAGTTGATTGGCAATTGTGCGGAGTGACACCTACAAGTTAGACGCCACCAGGCGCCGTTTACAAATTCGATAAACGGCACCTTAACTTAGGCGCCGGCTGGTGCCCTATCGGCACCTAAGTTAAGAGAGAAATGCCGTTTAAGAGGTCTTTTAAAAGAGATTTCTAGGCGCCTAAAAAAAATGGCGCCGGAATCACACCTCCAGAGGTGCCTACCAGCGCCTAACACCACTGTAGGCGTGGCCGACGCTGGAAGTCGCGTTAAGCACCAGCAGGCGCCGCTGTAGCTGCGATTCACGTCAATAGTAGGTGTTTGAAGTGTAGGCCTTGAAAACCCTGGCCATCATATCTGGAGGCGCGATTCTCTAAACAGCGCCATCGCGTGACTGAGCTACGCTCGGCGGCCGCTTTTAAGGCAACCTCCGGCAACAGTGCTGTTTAGAGAATCTGGGCCTCCGTGCGCAAAAATAATAAACTGAGCACTGAGGCCGTAAGCGTGAATGGTCCATCCAAGAACAAAAAGAGCATAAAATTGTCTCACTTATTCCTAGTACATTTTTCCTCTGTTCCATTTTCTCCCGCTCTCTTTCTCTCTCTAACACCATTTCTGCTCATTTCTCATGGACTGTTGTGCTCGATAAATGTGTTCTGTGAATCTCTCCCCTCCCCTCCGGTGAACTAACTGCGAGACTGTAAATCTGACAGTTAAAGTGGGTCACCAAATATGAACAGGGTCCCAGGGAACAGAGACAGTAAGGAGATGCAGAATGAGCGGTGAATTGCTGTTATGCATGAGCTGTATCTGGACCAGGATGCAGAAATAAAAAATTAAGAAGAGAGGGAAAGGGACTTGCATGCCACCTTTTTTGCAGTTTTACAACCACACTCAAAGCAGATACATAGAGGTACTTCAAGCATTTTCCCTCTCTGTCCTGGTGGGCTCAAAATCTATCTAATGTACCTGGGGCAGTGGAGGATTAAGTGACTTGCCCAGGATCACAAGGAGCAGGGAGGGGTTTGAACCCACAACCTCAGGGTGCTGAGGCTGTAGCTCTAACCACTGCACCACACTCTCCTCCAATAATATCAGACGTGAGCCAAGTATAGAACAGTGAAGCCATTATGACATCACTGATGAGGTTGGCTCTTAGGCACTGGTGGAATGTGGCATTATGACATCACAATATGAGCTCTGGAATGTTGCTACTATTTGGGTTTCTGCCAGGGATACAGAGGGAGGATACTAAGTCTCTGATTGGCTCAAACGCCTAAGGCCCCTCCCAAGGGAAAGGGCCTTAGGCCTCCCCGTGCATCACATGATGCACTAGGGAAGGAAAGACCCGCCATTCTGGAGCAGCGAGCCTAAGAGCAGGATGGACTGAGCTTCCGTCCTGCGCCAACATCTCTGAGAAGGTAAAGGGGGGCTTGGGGGTGGAGGGGAATGATGGAGGACCTCCGGTGGCAGGAGGGAGTGGGCATCCCTCCTGCCTTTTTGTGAGGGGGGAGCAAAGAGGAGGGTAGAGAATGTTTTTTGGGGGGGACCTTCGGTGACAGGAGGGAGTGGGCATCCTTCCTGCCTTATCACTGCCATGGGTGGGAGTCGCATTGACAGGAGGGGGTAGGCATCCCCCTGCCATTTTCACTGCTGTGAGAAGGTAGCGGTACCCTAACAGCAGTGATAGGAGATTGCTTCGCCTGTCAGTGCTGTTAGGGCTCTGTGCATGTGTCAATCTCTCACTGAGCGATTGATCAGCCATGTTTTCATGCAAATGATTTGTACCTCTGTGCAAATCATTTGCATGCATACTTGATAGCGCATCGATCGCTACTGGAGGATCAGCCGGAGAATCGGCCAACAGCGATCGAGTCGGTATCTTTAGTGCATCTAGCCCATAAAAGGGAGATTTTGGGGGAAGGGGGAAGGATAGAGATACAGAGAGGGCAGATGCTGAACACTAGGAGAGCATAGGGATCGGGACACAGAGGGAAGATGCTGGACAGGTTGACTAAGGGTGCAAAGGAATGATGGATGATCAGAATTGAGAGAGAAGAAATTTCAAAAGGACAGGAGATCCTTGAAAGAGAGAGAAGAAATAAACTGAGAAATGCGACCACAGCAATGCTCAGACAACAAACAAAAGAACATAAGAATAGCCTGACTGGGTCAGACCAATGGTCCATGAAGCCCAGTAACCCATTCTCATGGTGGCCAATCCAGGTCACTAGTACCTGGACAAAACCCAAAGAGTAGCAACATTCCAGCATCTCAAAGAATAGCAAGATTCCGGAACTCCAATGACAGCAACATTCCAGAGCTGAGATTGTGATGTCATAATGCCTCATTCCACAGTACCTAAGAGCCAACCTCATCAGTGATGTTACAATGGCTTGATTGCTCTATATTTGGTTCATGTAAGAACATTAGAATAGCCTTACTGGTCCATCAAGCCCAGCAGCCCGTTCTCACAGTGGCCAATCCAGGTCACTAGTACCTGGCCAAAACCCAAAGAGTACCAACATTCCATGCAGAATCTCCAAAGAGTAGCAAGATTCCGGAATCCCCAGAGTAGCAACATTCCATGCTACCGATCCAGGACAAGCAGTGGCTTCCCCCGTGTCTTTCTCAATAACAGACTAGGACTTTTCCTCCAGGAAATTGTCCAAACCTTTCTTAAAACCAGCTAAGCTGTCCGCTCTTACCACATCCTCTGGTGTGTGTGTGTGTTGGGGAGGGGAGGGCTTCTGAATTTGGGTAATGTGTACATATCTCTATATTTTGCGTTTGTTTCTATTTCTATTACTAAGGTTTTCCATATACAGTCGGTCTGGAATGTGTTTCGTTTTTTGCAGGGTTTATTTACTGGAGCTCTGCGGGGGGGGGGGGGCGTCCTCTCTCGCCCGATTCTCACTACCTTGGGAGAGATGGTTTTATAGGGCTTGGTTCAATGTTTGTGCCAGGGGCCCATCTGCATATGCCACTGATCAGACAGTAAAACATTTTGCTAGGCCCATGAAGAATTAGAGAAAGCGAGAGACTTATGCAGCAAATTCTGGAGAGTCTTGGATGAGGACATTCAGTGTTCAGGTGATAATTATGTGACAAGTAATGCTTTGTTATGAAGAAAACCACACTTTCTCCGTCTTAAGGCCTGAACCAAAGGGTCAAGTGCCTTTGATCATCTACCACCTGGTAACAATACTGATAATGAAGAACTATCCTTGAGTGTCTTATTATTTTTTTTAATGAAATGTGCTACTGACAGTCATAAAGGAAAGATGAAGGCCAACAACTTAGGCTTACATCATTTGTTCGCTGAAGTGGGACTCGATGTCCATCACATTCAAATTTCTCTTAATTACTCTGACAGGTACGTGCTACACTTTTTATTAACAGAAATGTTAACGTGTCCCTCTCGCCAGTCTATCAGTCCCATAGCTCGGCTGCATAAAGTGTTTCATTTTGCAACGCAGTAGCTCCTTTGTGTTCAATAATGATTATGGCTTTGGCCCCTCGCAAACCAATCACTCGACGGCTCTTCACACAATCCATTAAGTCAACACAAGAAGCCCAGGGACATAATACCACTTACGGATATTGAAGCTTATTGAAAAGGGTCACGAACCGCGCACCCAGAAAACAGAACCCAACAGATTTGATTCACTTTATTGCGTGGCCCACGGTTCTATATTTTATCCGTTTACTCTAGTGTTCCACAAATGCATGTGCTTATTTGGGCAAAAAATTGAAGCAGTGTCTCGGCTCCGCTGTCAGGTGTGACACTGGGGGAGGGAAAAGGCCATTCAGGCCTGGAAAAGTGCCAGTGGTTCTGCCTTCATGAGGCACTGTCTGCTCTAAAAGACTTTGTTCTATTCATAATTAATAGGCTTATAACATTTCTGATAGAATAATAAGGATATCCATATTTATTGTAAAAGAATTATTTTAGTCCTAGCCTCCTTTGAATATGAAGAATAAAACTGCTTGTTCAGGAAAGCAGTATATGTGTACAGTAAATGGTTATAAGCATATAGACGCTCACATTTGGTCACACAATCTGAGCCAATCGGAGTGAGGTGATTAAATTTGCAGATGGCACGAAACTGTTCAGAGTTGTTATCACGCATGCGGACTGTGAAAAACTGCAGGAAGACTGGGATTGTTGCAGGAAGACTGGGATTGTTCTCCCTTGAGAAAAGGAGACTGTGAGGGGATCTAATCGAGACTTTCAAAATACTGAAAGGAATCGACAAAATAGAGCAGGAAAAAGAAATGATTTACAATGTCCAATGTGACACGGACAAGAGGACATGGACTGAAGCTGAGGGAGGGACAAGTCCAGGACAAATATCAGGAAGTTCTGCTTCACGCATCGAGTGGTGGACACCTGGAATGCTCTCCCGGAGGAGGTTATTGCGGAATCCACCTTTCTAGGATTTAAAAGCAAAGTAGATGCACATCTCCTTACGAGAGGCATAGAGGGATATGGGTGACTAAAATTACGCCAGGTGTACACCTGGCTGGGCCTCCGCGTGTGCGGATCGCCGGACTTGATGGACCGAAGGTCTGATCCGGAGATGGTGGTTCTTATGTTCTTATGAATAGCAAGATTCCGGAATCCCAGAGAGTAGCAACATTCCAGAGCTAAGATTGTGACATGGAGAAGAGGACATGGACTGAAGCTAAGGGGGGCAAGTCCAGGACGAATATCAGGAAGTTCTGCTTCACGCAACGAGTGGTGGACACCTGGAATGCTCTCCCAGAGGAGGTAATTGCGGAATCCACCGTTCTAGGGTTTAAGGGTAAGTTAGATGTGCACTTCCTTATGAGTGGCTTAAGGTGCTTAAGGTGGCTTAAGGTCTCCCAGTCTGAGAATTTCCCATTTATGCCCACTCTCTGCCTTCTGTTCTCCAGCCATTTGCCTATCCGTCTTAGTATGTCTCCTTCTATTCCATGCCTTGCAGTTTCCTGAGGAATCTTACATGTGGAATCTTTATTGATTTTTAAACTTAAATAGTGTAATACAAATTTTAAAAAAAATCATACAAACTGCATGAAAACACACTATTAATTATACAAATATTACATTAAACAATCATTTTCTCTCCTTCTTATCTTCATTATTAAAATAATAATACAAATATGGTATGGTTTCAATATTATAATGAAATAATTAAATCCTAAAAATACATTTCCCCTCCACCCTCCCTGGATGTGTAAGGAAATAGAATGAAGAAACATAACCTTATCTATAATGCAATAAAATTAGTCAATGGACTCCATATATCATTAAAGGACTTATTATTTCCCCGACGTTCTTCCGTCATCCTTGTGTGCATGCGCTAGATACGCTCCTCCCCTTTGATTTCGTCCTCATAGCATGCAAATAATTTAAACACCACTGTTGGTTTTAGCGCTGAACCTTTTAGCGTCAGGGCCTGAGAGTCCTGTGTTGACTGCTGATGCTGTTGTTGCCACTTTAGGAGATGCGGAAACGGATGAGACACAGGTTGGGGGGGACATCTGCGTCCCTAAATAAAATTCTGGGGTCTGGCGGCTAAAACTTTGGGAAGCATTGCTTTATTAAAGAGGCTCCTAATTCTACCTAAAGCACTTGCCCAAGATCACGAGAAGATTTGCTCCCCTAGTTCTCAAACAAGGGCACCAGCAGCATCGACGGGGAAGAAACACCCATTGATCACCACCATCGGTTACTGCTGTTTCTCCATCGATGCAGCTGTCGCCTTTCCCTAGTTCTCAACCACTAAGGTACTTCTCCACTCCAAACTTCCTTTTCCAGCATACACACAAGTCATATTTGTTTGGCAATAATATACATTTTATATCATGGTGGATTTATTTTATTTATTCAGTTTTCTAAATCGTTCTCCCAAGGGAACTCAGAACGGTTTACATTAATATATTCAGGTACTCAAGCATTTTTCCCTGTCTGTCCCGGCAGGCTCACAATCTACCTAATGTTCTTGGGGCAATGGGTGGACAATATTCTTTCCAAACTGCACTGGAGTATCTTCCACCTACATTCCGACATTCTGTTAACCGGGAGTGGTGCACCAATATCATAGTTTTGATAATAAGGGGCAGGTGGTTCCCCCCCCTTGTGATTGGAACCGCAATATTGATGTGCCTCCTTACCAGCAGGAATGCAGATGGCCGACTCCCATGAACCTTAGAGGGAACGTTGGACATGAGAGGGAATAGTCATTCCTCAAAGTCAATATTATTCAGTACTGATCTTATTTCTCATATATCTATATGAAAAAAAAAAAATACGACAACCATTTCATGAGGTTTAACCCTTTAATTGGCAGATGGTGAAACAGCTGCTTTACGCAACTTGATGTTGAACGAGAGCAACGGCGCCAAGTAACAGGCATTTGGAGGTGCAGATCTCCCACAAGAGCCATAAAAAGCACATGTTGCTTCTGGGCAACCATTCCAAATAAAGGGTTAAGGAATACTTCTCTGGAATCCCATAAATGCAAAGATGTGAAACGTGTTACAAGAGGAGATGAGTCGTCAGAGAGTGTCAGAAACTGAGTGAGGTTCACACTTGGTGGAATCTCTCGCCACAGAGGAATTATTTTGAGATCTGGAACTTTTAACGTTAAGAGAGATTTTACGTTAGCTCAAAAATTCCAATCTCAGTAAGAACATCACCTTGAGAAACTGAATGCTGTGCTTTCGCCTCACTGCTCTATGAATCACCTAACATAAGCCGGAATTAATACAGGTTGGAACAGCCTGTACTGTTGTAGGCTTTGGGTCAAGATCTGGAACAGAGAGAGAGAGAAGGTGGAGGAGAAAATCATTTTATTCACTTGGAAACAGCAATTAATATTGCATTACCAGTACATAGTGAAGATTCTCCGGCCAATACACATATTTTGCCTATCCATTTACTTTTAGAAAATTATTCAGATAATACACATCATTTAAATTGCTGATCAACTTCATACTAACTGTGCAAAAGTAGGTCAAGAGTAGGGTAGGGAGAGAAAGGCCCTAGAATTATCTGAATAGCGGGAAAGGGAACTGTGGAAAGGGATTGGGACTTGTATACCGCCTTTTTGTAGTTATAAAACTACTCTCAAAGCGGTTTACATAAAGGTACTTCAAACATTTTCCCTATCTGTCCTGGTGGGCTCACAATCTATCTAATGTACCTGGGAAAGTGGAGGATTAACCCCAAATCCTATAAGTGGTACCCAAGATAGGCACACAGCTACAGAACAGAATCAATGATGCATGCAACAAAAATTACCAAGCCTTTAATACTGTCCATAGGGTGATTGACTATAAGTTAAGTTAAGTTTAAGTTTATTAGGATTTTATATACCGCCTATCAAGGCTTTCTAAGCGGTTTTACACTCAGGTACTCAAGCATTTTCCCAATCTGTCCCGGTGGGCTCACAATCTATCTAACGTACCTGGGGCTATGGAGGATTAAGTGACTTGCCCAGGGTCACAAGGAGCAGCGCGGGGTTTGAACCCACAACCCCAGGGTGCTGAGGCTGTAGCTTATTCTGCTCCAGGACTAGCTTGCCACATACACTAACTAAATCAGTTCCTTGTACCTTAAGGGGCAAATTCTATAAATGGTGTTCTGATTTTAGGCAGCGGTGGGCGTCCTACCGCTTTCTAACCAGACAATTGGGTCACACATTTACTAAACAAAACCTAGAGGCAAGCCGTCTACATTTTAGGCATCTGTCGCAGGTGCAGGGAATCGCATCGGGACACTTAAGCTTGCCCAGGAGCTTAAGTGGCCCTAGGCATCTCCCTAGGGCTGTGATAGACGCCTGAAATGTAGGCACCCACCCCAAGCCTACCTTTTAATGTCCCCGGTGGTCTAGTGGCTTCTTTGGGAGCAGGAAAGAGCCCAAATCTTTCCTGCCACTGCTAGAGCTGCTGGTCCAAACTCTGAAGATTCTCAAAATGGCTGCCAAGACTTCATGGGCGTCCTTTAGAGAATCGCGTCTTTTTTTTTCTAACACGTGCCTTAAATGTAGGCCAGCATTTTACAGGCGTCTGTCATGCACCTATGGAGATGCATAGGGATGCTTACAGAAGCCCAAGGCCACTTCCGGTGGATACTATGCCCGTGCCGGCCTTGGGCTTCGATAGGACACCTTTATTGCAGGCATCCTTCACGGCATGGATTTTAAAATAAAAATGTGGCCTGATTGGCTAGTGAGGCAGCAGTAGAACGTCTACCGCTGTCTACAATCAGGATGCCGTTTGTAGAATCAATCCCTAAGAGTTTTCCTTTCTTTTTGATTTAGGAACACTGATGCATGCCAGCAGGTGATACCCATGCTAAAGCAACCTAATGTAGTCATTATCTGTTTTTAAGTCCATTATTCCAATTTGTATTTTATCTGTATCCCATGTATTAGCTCACCTTGTTGTGAACCGCCTAGAACATTTTCGGTATGGCGGTATATAAAAATAAAATTACATTACATTACTGACTTCTATTCCGCCTGTACCTTGCAGTTCTAAGCGGATTACATCAGAAGATAACTGGACATTTCCAGGAAAAAAATTACAATTAAGGAGCTGGTTTCATAATAAAGTTTTGAGAAGAGGGAACAAGATAGGTAGAAAAATTAGGAAAAAGTCAGATGAAGCAGGAAGATTATGAGGTAGTTAAAGAGTGGAAGCTGGTTACATTGTTGAGTCTTAGGGGGATAATACAGGTAGAGATGGTGAGAGGGGGGGGGAGTTGCAAGGGGGGAGGAGAAGGGGGTTAGGCTATCTGGATAAATTTTTTTGAATAGCAGGGTTTTGATATCTTTTCGGAACGCTTTGAAGTCAGTTGTTGCTGTGAGCAGGTTGGAGGTGTAGGGGTCCAATTTTGCTGCCTTTGTTGCTAGTAGGTGGTCGTACATCTTTTTGCGCTGAGTTCCTTTGAGAGGGGGGGTAGGAGAAAGGGGCTGGGTTCTCCTTTGTCTGGATGAGAGGTTCCGATTTAGGCGGTTATTCAGGTGGGTGGGTACAGTTCCATTTAGTGCTTTGAATAGTAGGCAGTATAGTTTGAATTGAATGCGGGCTTGTATAGGTAGCCAGTGTGAATCAAGGTTGGCGTTGGTGATGTGATCAAATTTTCCAAGTGAGTAGATCAGTCTGAGGGCTGTGTTCTGTACGGTCTGTAGTTGTTTTATTAAGTATGTGGGGCATGGTAGGTAGAGGATATTACAATAGTCCACTAGACTCAGGACTAGGGATTGGACTATAAGTCTGTATTGATCTGATTATTATTATTATTTTTTATTAACAAACAGGACTAATTCTATTTATATATATGTATGTTCATCGCTTTGAAAAATGACAAAGCGATTAATCAAAAATTTTAATAAACTTGAAACTTGAAACTTGACCCAATCAGGCTCACAAACAGCTGTCATCATCACATTCCACCTGGCGATGTATAATGATGTCACCCAATGACCAATTCTACTGTCTATGCTTCTTACGTCCCTGTATCTTTCATTTCTCCTCTCCCAGTTGCTCTCTTTCATGCTGCAAAGTGGGGGAAAAATGAAATCTACTTTCCACTCTACCACTGCCCTGTCATTTCTCATAGCAGCTCCCTGCTAGGTAAAGATCTTATGGTGTAACTCCTTCTTCTTGCTCTGTAGTAATATTGCCTTGAGATTTCAACAGTGTGAATGCCCTAGAACTAGGGAGACTAGGTTTTACTTTAGTAAAATACGGACACCCCTAGACCCGCCTCCCAGGCTCACCCAGTTCCACTGATCCCCACCCTGTTACACCCCAGTCCTGTTCCCAATCCCGCCCTAGCCCCACTCCAGTTGTGCGTGTGTGTGTCCCCTCCCCCCACGATTTTGAGGAAGCTTTTCAAAACCTGAACAAAGTACCGGGTTTTGAAAAGCCGTCCGGACCCCGGACATGTCCTCGAATAGGAGGACATGTCCGTGGAAAATCTGAACTTCTGGTAACCCTACCTAGAACAGTGTTCCACCAACAGTTCCAGCTGAGATTCCAGTGCTGGAAGCTCTGCTTAGCAATACCCAGGAGAATTAGAAGTGCGAGCACATGCGGGTTTCTCACATTACATAGTAACATAGTAGATGACGGCAGATAAAGACCCGAATGGTCCATCCAGTCTGCCCAACCTGATTCAATTAAAATTTTTTTATTTTTTTTTTTTCTTCTTAGCTATTTCTGGGCAAGAATCCAAAGCTTTACCCTGTACTGTGCTTGGGTTCCAACTGTCGAAATCTCTGTTAAGACTTACTCCAGCCCATCTACACCCTCCCAGCCATTGAAGCCCTCCCCAGCCCATCCTCCACCAAACGGCCATACACAGACACAGACCTGCAAGTAACTGGCCTAGTTCAATATTTAATATTATTTTCTGATTCTAGATCCTTTGTGTTCATCCCACGCTTCTTTGAACTCAGTCACAGTTTTACTCTCCACCACCTCTCTCGGGAGCGCATTCCAGGCATCCACTACCCTCTCCATAAAGTAGAATTTCCTAACATTGCCCCTGAATCTACCACCCCTCAACCTCAAATTATGTCCTCTGGTTTTACCATTTTCCTTTCTCTGGAAAAGATCGTGTTCTACGTTAATACCCTTCAAGTATTTGAACGTCTGAATCATATCTCCCCTGTCTCTCCTTTCCTCTCGGGTATACATATTCAGGGCACTGTAGTGCCCTGTGCACGCCAGCTGAGATCCAAGTGGCCTCTGATTGCTCCAAATAGCAACTCAGTATAAAAAAGTTGCATCCTTGGTTGCACATTAGTTTTCCCGGCTCCAACTGGTGTCCTAAGGCTCTGCAATTTATCAGGCAGACTTTTAAGAGAAAGTTGCTTTTAGAACTTATTATGCCTTAAAAAAAAAAAAAAATCTTTTAAAACTCATTGCCGGTGAAAGAAATCAATAAATTCTTTAATGGCAACGTTCCAGAATGCCCACAGAAAAAAAAAAAAAAAAGCATTTCAGAAAAAGAGGACTGTCCTTGATTACTGCAACACTCCATGAAACTAAGCAACAATAGCCGTTCTCTTTATGTATCCTCAGACGATGATCAGTAGGTTTCAAATCTGTACTATGCACACTGAAAAGAACATTTTATATTGAATAATGGCTGAGCTGGAGGGAGATATGGGGAGAATGCATCACTTCAGGACACCGTGAGGAGGTTTTCATGTCCTGAGTTATGAATGGATATCATTCATGAGTGGCGGAGCTCTCCATCAACGACTTCACTCATTCAAAAGGAATAAAGTCAGGTATGTAGCACTGATAGGACTGGCTTCATGAATTAATGTCCACGGCGTGTCCTTTATAGGTGTGATACATCAAATAAAGTGGAATATTTTTACGTAGGGGACTTGGTCACATCAAAGACTGTAAGAGCATAACGTAGTCAATTTAAGATGTCACCAGAACTTAAGGCAGAGAAATATTTATTAATACGATATACATGTCCTATTACTTAAATGGCCCCAGGATCGGTGATTCTCCTGTGCATCCATTCTTTCTCATTTACTGCTAGGAATCACATCCAATGTGCTGAATTATAGGCTAGAAGAAGTCTAGGGGGGGGTGGGCTTTATTATAAATACCCTTTTTATGTTCAAATCTTTTTTTTTGTGAATGCCAAGCAATAGACATCAAGGAATAGAACAAAATCAAAAGAACCAGCATCCAACAATACAACATTTGTGGATAGATCATAAAACAAAAGCAGCAATCCCCCCAACCCTACCCAACAATGACCAAGAGGTCACTAAGATCCCAAAGGCCCATACTCTTGTGGCCCTTGGTAGCTACTGTAAGAAGTCCTTCCCCCCCCCCCCCAAGAAAAAGAAAGAAAGAAAAAAAAAGGAGCCTGCAGTGACCAATCCCGGCAGCTAGCATGGTGCATAGCAACAAAGGTAAACATGAGGGTTCAAAAGGAGACTATGTCCGTTAGGAGATAGGGAAGCCAAATAGATTCCCCAGACCAGCAAAAAAACTATGACTGTGGCGAGGGCGACCAACCGCCTCTCGAGCCTCCCAGGTGGCCAAATTATGCACCAAAGATCTCCAGGTCCAGAACAGAGAGTTGCGCGGGGACAGAAATCCCACCCATCCCCACCAGGATCCTCTCCGTCCCCACCAGGATCCTCTCCGTCCCCACCCATCCCCGCAAGGAATTGCCTCCATCCCCGCCCATCCCCATAAAAAGCAGCAATTACTTCAGGGTCATCAATTCCACAGTTTCTTTTGTGTTTGCGCTGCTGTTTTCCTTGTGGAATCTCTTTGGTGGAACCCTTTTTTTTGTTTTCTGTTCAGGTAATTCACTTATAAACCCCCTCTTTTACTAAGGCTGACGTGTCCATTATATTATATGGACGAACCCTGCTTCCAAAGCCTTCCATCCCCACGGGAGTCCCGTTGGCTAGAGGGGGGTCCCCATGGGAGTCCTGTGGGTTAGGGGGGGATTACTGCAGGACCTGTGGGATTCCCGCGATCCCCATTCCCGTGCAGACCTCTAGTCCAGAAAGGATTTCATCAGCACGTCTCCAGACTACTTGCTTTTCCCATCTGCTCAATCCATCTAATATCAGAAGGAAGTAATCTAAATTTAGCAAAGTCATTCCAACGTCACGGTGATTGAACAAAACCCCCTGATAGGTGGCCTGAGGAGTTCGATTGGTGGGAGTCCACGCTTTGTTGGAAGGATCTGGGTAGCTTTAGGTTAAAACTTCAGTGATATTTTTATAGATGGAAGACAGCGCAGTTGTTGTAACGCATACTGATGGCTACGGAACTTACAGTTCCATTTAATTTCAATATATTTCACTTGAGGGGAAAAAAAAAAAAAGCTATGAATAATTGCTGGGCAGAACAGGTTGCTTAATCTTCCACATCCTATTCTGCCTTTATTTACAAATGCCTAAGGAATCTAATTTTAAAACTGAATAATGAAAGATACAAGTAATGAATAGCTAAGTTTCTCCACTGGGGTGGACGTTTTGTTTTGGGGTTTTCTTGAGGTATCAGAATCGTAGCACATTTCTCTTCACTCGTGTAGAGTAGTAAAGTCAGGGATTAGAGTGAAGAACTTTACATTGAAAACGAGAGTCTACAGCTGGCAGGGTTTTGCTGTAACAGATTCTGTTGGCTTGTATATTTTCCGCTTTGTCAATCTGAGCTGTACCGGATGATTTGGGGGTTACAGCGCAGTCCAGCCGTTCCTGAAGAAGGGGGCGTTCACCCCCGAAACGGAGTCCCGTTGGACGAACTTGACATCTGCTGGCTGTCTTTTTCCACGGAGAAGCTAAGTACTTCCAGTTGGTTTTTTGCTCTGTTGGATATGGACGCTTGATATCTCTATGTTGGCCCCCTGGATAAGGGGTAGAGACAATCTTAGTGAATGGTAGAGTGTGGTTTTTTTTTATTTATATATATATTTTTTCACACTCAGCACTATTGGGTGCACTTTTATCACTTAAATCAATACGGAGAGAGCCCGGGGATGTTTCACAGTGAACACTCTTCTGGGTGTAAGCCAGTGACAGCCATTACTTCTGGGAGTCTCCAGTGGGTGGCTGTGTGACTGAGGGCTCTCCCTAACACTCAAAATTACTTATTTGGTTGCTGTCAGAGTAGACTTACTATTTGTCTCTCCCCCTTATCCAGTTCCATTTCTTGGGGTTTGGGAGGTTTTCTGTATTTTTGTGATTTTTTATCTCCCATTATTTTTTGGGTTTTGTGATTTTTCTATAGGCTTGTATATTTCAACATGCACTTCATTCAGCCATTGTGCTTATTGAGAAAGAGCGTTAATACTGGAATGAGAGAAATTCTCGCAGCTCCATCGACTTATTACACATCTGTCTCCAAAGAGGTTACCGAGGATTGACAAATGACTGAAAGGTTTTCTGCTGGGAAATCTTATTTGGCTCGAGGTCACAACATTATATATTTTTTACATTCTATACAAAAGTGTAATCCATGTGTATGAGGAAAGACTACAAAGGTTAGGGCATCTTCAGCTTGGAAAAGAGGCGGCTGAGGGGAGATAGGATTGAAGTCTACAAAATCCTGAGTGGAGCAGAACGGGTACAAATGGATCGATTTTTCACTGCGTCAAAAATTACAAAGACTAGGGGACAGTCGATGAAGTTACAGGGAAATACTTTTAAAACCAATAGGAGGAAATTTTTTTTTCACTCAGAGAATAGTTAAGCTTTGGAACATGTTGCCAGAGGTTGTGGTAAGAGCAGATAGCTTAGCTGGTTTTAAGAAAAGTTTGGACAATTTCCTGGAGGAAAATAGTTTGGGGTTCCGAAATCTGTTGTTACTCTTTGGGATTCCAGAATCTTGCTATTCTTTAGGATTCTGAATAGAATGTTGCCACTCTTTGGGTTTTGGCCAGGTACTAGGGCTACTGGGCTTGATGGACCATTGGTCTGGCCCAGTAAGGCTATTCTTATGTTCTTATGGGTTGCATCTGTAGAAATGGGAGTAGTAAGTGAATCAACAGCCTTCCCCCACATCTTTCGAGAAAAAGATTAGATTTGATAAATATTATGGAGCCCTAATACATGTAGGGCTTCTTATTCTGAGGTAATGAACTAACTCTATTTTCAAAACAATTAGAGGCTCTGGGAAGGTACTAAAATTTGGCCTTTATCCACCATCATGTTTCTATGTTTCTATAGAAGTGGTGGAGACAGAGACTGTGTCTAAATTCAAGACGGTGTGGGTTAGACATGTGGGATCTCTTAGAGAGAGGAAGACATAATGGTTACTGCGAAGGGGTAGACTGGATGGGCCATTTGGCCTTTATCTGCTATCATGTTACAATGTTTCTATAACCATAAAGTTCTATGACATCTAAGGCAGGTGTTAAGAGCCTTAGCCTATAAGAAGAGGAGATGCAAATGTTAAGAGCCTTAGCCAATAGGGAGAGGAGGAGATAGTGGATGCTGTGGATGGGTCATTTGGCCTTTATCTGCCATCATGTTTCTATGTTTCTATAACCATAAAGTTCTATGACATCACAATGCAGGTGTAAAGAGCCTTAGCCTATAGGAAGAGGAAATGCAAATGTTAGCCAATAGGGAGAGGAGGAGATAGTGGATGCTGCGGATGGGTCATTTGGCCTTTATCTGCCATCATGTTTTAAAGTTTATATGTAAAATTTGATGTATATTGGTCTTTTTACATTGCAAAAAGTACAGTTTTAAATGAATTCCATAATTTTCACATGACTTCCCCCCCCCCCACACACACCTTTTACAAAAGAGCAGAAGAGGTTTTTAGCACTGGCTGGTATGCTGAATTCTCTGCGCTGCTCTGACGCTCATAGGAACTCTATGACCATCGGAACATCGCAGAGCATTCAACGTGCTGGCCGCGCTAAATATCTCTTCCGCGCTCTTGTTAAAGTAGGGGGAGTTATTATTTAAAAACTTGTACAGCAGCATTCTCTCATCTTCCCCAACAGCAATGCTCCTTACCAGATCTCTCATTCTCCGCCACCCCTCCCCCCCATCTCTACTCAATTTTCCTCACTTCCACCGTTAGAATTTATCTCTCGCAGTCTCTCTGTCTCTTTCTCTCCCTCTCCATTCCCCCTCCTCTTTCTCTTACTCATCCTCCCTGCCCCCTATGGCTGATGTCTTTCTTTCACTCTTTCTTCTCCTTCCTTCAATTGCAATTATCTTCTAAGTGGTACCATTTACGTCTCCTATTTTCTCTTCTTTTTTTTTGCAGTGGTTTTATGCTGACAGCTTTAAGCACACACCTGCTTCTGCTACTTCACTGACCTGCTAAGATCCAGATGCAGATAATGCAAAAACAGTGAATCAAGGCAATTATTTTTAAAAAGTCAGGATGCTGTTAAAACTATGGCAGCTTTCCTATAACAAGCTCCCTCTCTACCTTCTATTCCTCCCCCAAATCTGAAATGTCTCGGGTGGGGCCTTATTTCTAAGGCACTCCTGTGGAGAAGGCACCTTGCTACTGACCAGCATGCCTGCTGGTCAGCTCTCTCTGTCGTCTCCCTTCGCCAACATCTACTTCTTCCCTCCCCACCCCTTTTCTCCCACTGCATGTCTACCTTGATTGTCTTGTAGAAGCACAGCGCCGCCCTGCTGCCAGCCCCGGCGTCTTCTCTCCACTGTGGCCCACCCTCTCTGATAACTTCCCGTTTCCACTATGTCTGGCAGCAGTGCAGAAAAGACTCCGGAGCCGGCAGCAGGTGGTATTGTGCCTTTACAAGACATTTAAGGTAGACATGCGGCGGGAGGTGAGGGGAAAGGAGTAGACGATTTGCAGGCACGCTGGCCGATAACAAGATGCAGTTCCAAGGCTCACAAGAGGTGCTTCTTTCCTGGCAGGATTACCATCAGGCCGTGTTACAGTACTACCGGCAATTTTCGGGGAGGCCATGGTCCCCGTGGCCTCCCCCCGTTCCATCCCCTATGCTTTGAATACTCTTACATGAAAAGAGAAACTAGCCGGCAATCTCTTTTTGAAAAAAAAAGTCACGCTCCCCATCTTTTACTAAGGTGCGTTAGCTGTTTTAACGCCCGCTAAACGCTAATGCATCCATAGAATATAATGGGTGCGCGCCTTAGTCAAAGGACCCCGTAATGCACTCATAGAAAAGTGTGGCTGTCCCTTCTGATTCCAGGGACTATTGAATATTGCTCCAATTATTAGATTTTACAAGGGAGTGCTAAAAATTTCTCAGCCCAACCAGCTTCTTAAATTCTGCCACTTTAGCTGAAAAGAGAGTTATTCTATTTTACAAAGTCCCAATTTGCAGAATCGTATTGCTACGTTTTGACATTGTTTCAGATCATTGATTGAAACATGTTAATGAAAAGTGTGGAATTTTCAAGTGTGGAATTCCGAGCCATCATGAAGTTCCTATTCCTGCAGAAGAAAGCTCCAAAAGAAACCATGAATGTTTGATGCAAACATTGAGTGACAAATGCCCATCATACTCCACAGTGAAGAAGTGGTGTGCAAACTTTCAGCGTGGAGATTTGGAGACCGAAAATTCAGCAAGGTCTCAGAGGCTTTAAAGGGTGTCAACTCCTGGAATTGTTGACCATGTCCATAACTGCAGATTGGCGAATATCAGCTAAAACAATTGCTGAGATACTACAGATATCCAGGGAATGTGTTGGGCGTATCATCTACAAGCAGCTGGATACGCAGAAACTGCAAGCCAAGTGGGTGCCCAAATGTTTGAATGTTGACGAGAAACGACATTGAGGAGACACTTCCAAGTTGATTTTGCAGTATTTTCAGTGAGCTGGTGCCAACTTTTTGGAACAAGTAACTGTTGATGAAGCATGGTTATACCACTATGATCCTGAGGCAAAACAACAGTCCATGAAATGGCATCACTGAGGTTCTCCAAGGCTACGGAAATTCAAGACCCAAAAGTCAGCAGGAGAGGTTACGGCTACAGTGTTTTGGGATCAGGAAAGTGTTTTAATGACTATCTTCCAAGAGGCCAAAGTTAATGCAGACTACTAATGTAATTTGCTGTGCTGATTAAAAGAAGCATTGAAAGAAGAAAGGAGAGAGAGGCTGCAGAAAGGAGTCCTCTTTTTGCAAGACAATGCATCTGTTCACAAGGTTGGAAAAGCGATGGCTGGTTTGATGCAGTTGGGGTTCCAGTGCATAGACCTTCCACCCTACTCACCAGATCTTGCTCCATCTGACTTTTTCATTTGCAAACCTTAAAAAGAACTTGAGAAGGCAACAATTTTCAAGTGATTCGGAGGTTGATTGCAGCAGCGGAGCAGTATTTCAGTGACCAGACGAGAGTATTTTTGGAAGGGTTATAGAAACGTCATATGGGCGCCAAGTGTGTTGAACTTAGGGGTGAATATGTGGATTAACTTGTAAGTTTCATGGCTCCACGTCATTCCCTTCTTGGTTGGGCTGAGAACTTTTCAGCGTCCTCTCGTAGGCGGATACAGTGGCGTAGGAAGGGTGAATGGCGCCCCTCCACGCCCTCTTCCCTGTCCCCCCCTGCTGCGTGCGCACCCCCTTCCTTTTCCACATTCCTTTTTAACTTCTCTGGTGTGAGCAGCATGCTGCCCACGTCAGTGTCGGCTTTGACGTCACTTCCTAGGCGTGGGTCCAGGAAGTGACGTCAGAGAGCATCAATGCCGATGTAAGCAGCAACCTTGCACCAAAAAGTTACGGGGGAAGGCAAGGGGGCAGGCATGGGGGTGAAGAGGAGGAGGGTTGCTTCTGCACCCTTAGGAAGACTGTGCCTGGGGCAGACCGCACCCCCCTTTCTAGGCCACTGGGTGGGTATACTGAGGGCTTTTCCTAATGACATAAATACATTCAGCGCTAGAGAACAGATCTTGGCTCATTTCTCAGGCATTTTTCCATAAACAAAATAACAGAAACATTTTTCTAAGTTCTGTGCTCTGGGGCCTAATGACTTCTTATGGGAAATATTAAAGGATGTGACAAATCTTTTGCATCACTACTGTTTTACCAGCGGCTAAATGGTTCAATATTTATTCTAATCTTACATTATTCAACAGCAGTGTGTGGTGATACTCTGCATTGGTTTGATTTGTCGCAAGAATCTAGTAAGATGGATCACCTGTGGTGTCTGTCATAGGACATTTTCCCAGTTTAGAATATGTTTCATATGTTTTATGCTTCCACTGCACATATATTCGATATATGACTTTTTCATAAAACCTTTCAGTTGTACAAATGTATTGTTCGGAGCTTGGTACAGTGAGCATTGATTGAACATTGGCTGTAGGTCATAAGAACATAAGCATCGCCGTACTGGGACAGACCGAAGGTCCATCAAACCTAGTTAACAACAGTGGCCAATCCGGGTCACAAGTAGCAGACAAAATCCCAAAAGAGTAAAACAGATTTTGTGCTTCTTATCCTGAAAATAAGCAGTGGATTTTCTGAAATCCATCTTAATAATTGGCTTATGGACTTTTCTGTTAGGAAAGTCTATGAAGGCATTATAAGGACAATTATAGCAAGGCCAACCAAAACTGCTTTTCTTCAGTTTCAGCCTGAAAATCTGACTGGCTGGGGTGCCTCCATGACCAAGTTTGGGAATCACAGGCCCATGGGCTTTTTAGCAATTAACACGTGCAAATAAAAGGGTCTCTTGGACTGTAAGCCTTACTATACCTGAATATAACTTACCTTGAACCTACCACTGGAAAGGCATGAGTTAAACACTAAACCAAAAAAATAGTAGAAACTGTTTTTTCTTAACTGTCTCCAAAGTCTCCTGTCCCATTGATGCTTCTTCTCTGTATATATATCCAGCACTCATCTTTTCTGTGTGTCCATATCTGTTCTGTCCAGTCTGCCATCTGTGTCCCTATCCTCCCCCCAATTTTTAGCATATCTTCTCTTGGTGAACGAGAGGGCACTCTCTAAAGTTGAAAGGGGATAGATTCAGTACAAACGTAAGGAAGTTCTTCTTCACCCAGAGAGTGGTGGAAAACTGGAACGTTCTTCCGGAGGCTTTTATAGGGGAAAACACCCTCCAGGGATTCAAGACAAAGTTGGACAAGTTCCTGCTAAACTGTAACGTACTCAGGTAGGGCTAGTTTCAGTTAGAGCGCTGGTATTTAACCAAAGGGCCGCCGTGTGAGCGGACTGCTGGGCACGATGGACCACTGGTCTGACCCAGCAGTGGCAATTCTTATGGGTCTCTTTCCTTCCCTTTATGTCCAGTTTTGACCCTCTATGTTTCTGTCCCTGTTCCCATCTTTTTTTTAATTTATTTATTTATTTATATACCACATATATATTAAGTGGTTTGCATTCAGGTACTTTATCATATTTTCCTATCTGTCCCGGTGGGCTCAAACTCTATCTAGTAGTGTACCTGGGGCAATGAGAGGATTAAGTGACTTGCCCCGGAGCAGGAGCCAGGGATTTGAACCTATAACCTCAGGGTGCTGAGGCTGTAGCTCTAACCCAGTGGTTCCCAAACCTGTCCTGGGGGACCCCCAGCCAGTCAGGTTTTCAAGATATCCCTAATGAATATGCATGAGAGAGATTTGCATACCTGTCACTTCCATTATATGCAAATCTCTCTCATGCATATTCATTAGGGATATCTTGAAAACCTGACTGGCTGGGGGCCCCCCAGGACAGGTTTGGGAACCACTGCTCTAACCACTGCGCCACACACCTTCTTCTGTATTCCTGTCCCTTCCCATATCCAACTAATCTTTTCCCTTCCTTCTATACCTCCACCCCTGACCTTTCCCTCCATTCGTCCTGTCCTCCTCCCTTCTCTGATCCAGTATTATTCTATCTCTTCTCTCTGTTCCCCCCTCCAGTCCAGCATCTGCCCCCTCTTTTCCCTCTCCTTTTGCTCCAGGTCTCTCTCTCTCCCCCCACCCCCTCAGGTACAACACCTTCACCCCTCTGCCTCCTTTCCAGTCAGTTCAGCATCTCTCCATCATCCCTCCCACTGTGCCTGGATCCCTTCCCCACCTCTGCCCGGGTCTGTTATATCTCTATTTCCCCCCACCCCCACACCTTCCCGGAAGCTAAAGCCTGAAAGCTGCCACACTGTCTGGATGAGTCTACTCTGCCATGTCTTGCAGAGGCAGAACATGGCAGAGGAAAGGCCCCGTTGGCCAGTACAGCAGCTTTCGGGCTGTCACTGCTGCAGTTCACATACAATCAACTTGCATCTGGATCCAGTTGCTCAGGTCAGATTGATTGAATTCACTTTGATTGAATTCACTTTAAAAAAAAAAATCTATTTCATTTCATGTAAATTTTAAACGTTAAACAGCCCCTTATCACATGAAACAAGCAAATAAAGTATAATATAAATAGGAAAAATAAGAAATGAACAACCTTCATAGCCCACAAAAGCAGAGAGGTCTAAGCGCAAAACCCTGATGGAGGAATAAAACAAATATAAAAAAAGTGACTAGACAAATGGGTGCTGAAAAGCCTGCTGCATAGACAGATGAGAGAGAGTGAGGGGACTGTCAGTCTGTTGATGCAATTTAGAGAAATACCGAAGAAAAATGGCTCAAAAACTGTATAAGAAATAGCTGGCAAGTTCATAATATATTTACAAGGAAACTGAAGTATATAAGTAGCACCAGGATATAACACTTCTGGGAGCAAAGCCAAAAATCTATTTCTCCGGTCCTGTGTCTCCTTGCTGAAGTCTAGAAACACCGAGATCCCAGGGATACGCATTTATTGACTACACACTTGATTCATTGGTGTGTCTTTAAAGAAATTATGTTTGTTAAATCAATTTAACATTCAATAGCATAGGAATTAATGTGCTAAAAAGTTCTGTGGGGCATTATGAAAAATTTATTCAAATAAATGTATGAAACAAACCAAGCAATGTCTAAATATCGGGAATTATTTTTTTTTCTATTTTCTGCTTTTTGAAATTAGCTTATGAATTGTAAAATCGCTTCATAAGAGAAGGATTTCTTCTTGTAGTCTGCCTTCCAGCCTTGCGTTAAAGACGGACTATAAGAAAATACACTGCGAGAAGAGAATAGAACTCAACAGTATTTTGTGCATTCACCTATGTACCAAAGCTTGTAACATAGTAACATAGTAGATGACGGCAGATAAAGACCCGAATGGTCCATCCAGTCTGCCCAACCTGATTCAATTTAATTTAATTTTTTTTTTTATTTTTATTTTTTTTTTCTTCTTAGCTATTTCTGGGCAAGAATCCAAAGCTTTACCCTATACTGTGTTTGGGTTCCAACTGCCGAAATCTCTGTTAAGACTTACTCCAGCCCATCTACACCCTCCCAGCCATTGAAGCCCTCCCCTGCCCATCCTCCACCAAACGGCCATACACAGACACAGACCGTGCAAGTCTGCCCAGTAACTGGCCTAGTTCAATATTTAATATTATTTTCTGATTCTAGATCCTCTGTGTTCATCCCACGCTTCTTTGAACTCAGTCACAGTTTTACTCTCCACCACCTCTCTCTCTCTTTCTTTGTCTTTCTCTCTCGCTTTCTCTTTGTCTTTCTCTCTCTTTCTCTATTTCTTTCTTTGTCTTTTTCTTCCTTTCTCTTTCTGTCTCTTTTTGTTTCTCTCTCTCATAGTAACATATAGTAGATGACGGTAGATAAAGACCCGAATGGTCCATCCAGTCTGCCCAACCTGATTCAATTTAATTTTTTTTTCTTCTTAGCTATTTCTGGGCAAGAATCCAAAGCTTTACCCGGTACTGTTCTTGGGTTCCAACTGCCGAAATCTCTGTTAAGACTTACTCCAGCCCATCTACACCCTCCCAGCCATTGAATCCCTCCCCTGCCCATCCTCCACCAAACGGCCATACACAGACACAGACCGTGCAAGTCTGCCCAGTACTGGCCTAGTTCAATATTTAATATTATTTTCTGATTCTAGATCCTCTGTGTTCATCCCACGCTTCTTTGAACTCAGTCACAGTTTTACTCTCCACCACTTCTCTCGGGAGCGCATTCCAGGCATCCACCACCCTCTCCGTAAAGTAGAATTTCCTAACATTGCCCCTGAATCTACCACCCCTCAACCTCAAATCATGTCCTCTGGTTTTATCATTTTCCTTTCTCTGGAAAAGATTTTGTTCTACGTTAATACCCTTCAAGTATTTGAACGTCTGAATCATATCTCCCCTGTCTCTCCTTTCCTCTAGGGTATACATATTCAGGGCTTTATTCCTCTTGTGACAAGTCCTCTTGCCCCATTCTTCTTTGTGGTGAATTCTCGTATTTAAACTACTGTGAATCACTTAACTATTGTGAATCACTTTGACTTTTTATTATGAAAGGTGTTATAGAAAGTCTGAATTTAAACTTATGAGAAAAGACTATGTTTACTGTAGAACATGTCTATTCTTAACACTATTAATATCATAAAGACACAAGAATAACCATCCTGGGTCAGACCAGTGGTCCATGTAGCCCAGTATCCTGTTTACATAGTGGCCAATCCATGTCACAAGTACTTAAGAACCTAAGAATTGCCACTGTGGCGGCGAAAAGGGCGAACAGAATGCTAGAAATGATTAAGACGGGGGATCACGAACAGATCGGAAAAGGTTATCATGCCGCCGTACCGGGCCACGATACGCCCTCACCTGGAATATTGCGTCCAGCACTGGTCACCGTACATGAAGAAGGATACAGTACTACATGAAAGGGTCTAGAGAAGAGCGACTAAAATGGTTAAGGGGCTGGAGGAGTTGCCGTACAGTGAGAGATTAGAGAAGCTGGGCCTCTTCTCCCTTGAAAAGAGGAGACTGAGAGGGGACATGATCGAAACATTCAAGATAATGAAGGGAATAGACTTGGTAGATAAAGACAGGTTGTTCACCCTCTCCAAAGTAGAGAGAACGAGAGGGCACTCTCTAAAGTTATAAGGGGATAGATTCCGTACAAACGTACGGAAGTTCTTCTTCACCCAGAGAGTGGTGGAAAACTGGAACGCTCTTCCGGAGGCTGTTATAGGGGAAAACACCCTCCAGGGATTCAAGACAAAAGTTAGACAAGTTCCTGCTGAACCAGAACGTACGCAGGTAATGCTAGTCTCAGTTAGGGCACCGATCTTTGACCTAAGGGCCACCACTTGAGCGGACTGCTGGGCACGATGGACCACCGGTCTGACCCAGCAGTGGCAATTCTTATGTTCTCCCAAGTTTCCCACTTCCAGGATGGAGACCTTTTTTTTGGGCCAGGCCTATTTCCCAACGCAATGCGATGTTTGTGCCTCTGCTCATTGAAACTGGTGTTGCCAGTCCTCTAAGGGGGTTGTTAGAAATCCAGGAATGACCTTAAATCTTCCTACTGGAACTAGGCATCTTGGCTGCTCTGTAAGATGTTTTGCTGCAGAAAAAGGATGTGCTGTATAGATATAAAATGGAAAGGCTTTGGTATGAGTTATGGGCCTGTTTTTAGATGAGACGTACAGCACCGTGGCCTGCACTCTGAAGTGTTTTGATGTCTAGGTAGAAAAAAAGGATCAGCCATTAAGTTATACAGGGTATCTTTTGATTGAACTAACTTGGCACATCTATGACAAGCTTCCAAGAGCTTAAGCTTCCTTAATCAGGGTATTAACATAGGTTCCATCATTAGGTCAGCGAAGAAACAGCGTAGGTACACTGTGTTTAAATAATACAGAGTCAGCAAGGCCTTAGGCTGTCTGCAAGCGCCATTTGTAACTCAATATTAACTATTTTATGAGCGTCTTTGGACAGGCCTCCACCTGGTGAGTGTTTTAAGAAAGAAAGAGACAGAGAGACGAGGGCTTGACAGAAATGGCTATGATATTAAAACAAAAGACCTCCACAGGATACAGGGCGAGAAAATTAATGTCCCTCTTACGTTCAGCTCTGTTTCAAAGCGTTTTTCATTTTATTTCAAACTAGTTTTTTAGCCCGTTACATTAACGGGTGCTAGAATAGATGTGTAGACTTAGACATTTCTTTCTCTCTTTCTGTATGTGTGTCTTTTTTTTCTTTCTCCCAGCCCCCTTTTCTTTCTGTCTCTCCCCCCTGTCCAGCAGTAGCCCTTCTGCCTTCTTTTTACCTACCAATATTCCCATTTTCCCTTTCCTATTTCCACCTTTTTCCACCCCATCCAGCATCATTAGAGTACCTGTTGCATTGTTGGTGTTCCAGTGTCTCCTCTGCCTTGGGTCTGGGCCGACTACTGTGGGCCAGGATTGCCAGGGGTGCCCTGTGGGACAGGCAGGGGCAAGGGTCAGCAGAGGTGGGGGAGTTCTGGGTGGCAGCATGAGTTCACTCTGGTGCGGGGCCTCTGCCGTGTCGCGGGGAGCTGGTGTCTGCACTTCTAGCCACTTCCTCTAGAGTCCCTACTGCAGCGCGCAGGCGTCGCATCATGCGGCGGTGACGTTCAGGCCTTGCACTGCCACGTCTCTCCTGAGCCGTGACGAAGAGGGCAGGGGGTGCTAGCGGCTGGCAGCCGCCGCTCCGCACCGCCTTTCGCCTCAAGCCGCCGCGGCCTCCTCCCGGCAGCCGCCGCTCCGCACTGCCTTGCCGCGGCAGCATTTAAAGACACTTCGACCCGTAGCGCCGTATTATGAGGTGGAGAGCAGGGAAGCTTGTCTGGCGCGCATGTGCACTCATGCCGCCGCGACAGATCAGGGAACACGTGGCGCGAGTGCGCATGCGCGCTTAGCGTTTTATTATATATGAATGATGAAATTGGCCTAGGAAGGGCTTGGCGCTTGAAACTGAATGTCTTGACTTTGGTTTAGGGTGTGGGACACCATAGCGTAGGACCACATGGGTTGGGGGTGACGTGTCAAAACCATGGAAGACAACGGCGCGCTGACATTTGAGCACAGGACAAATGCATGCCGCCGCTTCTTCCACTCTGAGGCCTTCTCTTTTGCGCACTAAGGGGGGGTGTGGGGGAAACCCCCCCCCCCCACTATACTTAGAAGTCCTTGCGCTCCTGGGGGGGGAGGGAACCCCCAAATACACTGAAAACTCCTGAACAGTGAAAAGAACGGGAATTTTCATTGTACTGGGGGTTTCCCCCCAACGGGAGCGCGAGCAGTTCTAAGTGTAGTCAGGGGGGTTCCTCCCCACAGTCCCCCCATAAAATAGCAGAAGCGTCAGTGCGCATTTTCCCTGTGCTCAAATGTCGACGTGGGATTGTCAGGGCGCCGTTGTCCTCTGCGTTTTTGACGGCATGGGTGTCGTGTATATAATTGTAACCTATGCTAAGCCATTCTGTAGGATCCATGTGATACCCTTTGTTTTATAATTAGAGAATGGAGGTGGTGCTCAACGGCATAGCAAGGGCGGGAAGTACCCGGGGCGATGGTGCCCCCCTCTTTCCCCTTCCCCTGTAACTCTTTAACTTTCCCGGCTTGAGCGGCATCACCAACTTGCTGCCCACATCGGCGCTCTTCCTGATGTCAGAGTGAGAGCCGACGCTGGCATGCACGCCACGGGGAGAGTAGTGGGAAGGAGTGGGTGGGTGTAACATAGAAACATAGAAACATAGAAATAGACGGCAGATAAGGGCCACGGCCCATCAAGTCTGCCCACCCCAATGACCTTCCCTATCTATCTTTGCAGATAGATCCCACATGTCTATCCCATTTGGCCTTAAAATCTGGCACGCTGCTGGCCTCAATAACCTGAAGTGGAAGACTATTCCAGCGATCAACCACCACCACAAGTACTAGGGGTCACTCGGAGAAACTGAAAGGGGACAGGTTTAGAACAAATGCTAGGAAGTTCTTTTTTACCCAGAGAGTGGTGGACACATGGAACGCGCTTCCGGAGGATGTGATAGGCCAGAACACATTGCAGAGGTTCAAGGAAGGTTTGGATAGGTTCCTAGAGGATAAGGGGATTGAGGGGTACAGATAGAACTAGTGGTAAGTTATAGATAGAACTAGAGGTAGGTTATGGAATAGTCAGAAATCACTTCACAGGTCACAGACCTGATGGGCCGCCGCGGGAGCGGACCGCTGGGTGCGATGGACCTCTGGTCTGACCCAGTGGAGGCAACTTCTTATGTTCTTATGTTCTTAAGAAGAACTTCCTAGTGTCACCGTGCAGTTTCCTGCCCCTGATTTTCCACGGATGCCCCCTTGTTGCCGCGGGACCCTTGAAAAATAAGATATCTTCTTCCACCTCGATGCGGCCCGTGAGATACTTGAATGTCTCGATCATATCTCCCCTCTCTCTACGTTCCTCGAGTGAGTACAGCTGCAACTTCCCTAGCCGCTCCTCGTATGGGAGATCCTTGAGTCCTGAGACCATCCTGGTGGCCATTCTCTGGACTGATTCTAGTCTCAGCACATCCTTGCGGTAATGCGGCCTCCAGAATTGCACACAGTACTCCAGGTGTGGTCTCACCATGGATCTATACAATGGCATAATGACTTCAGGTTTACGGCTGACGAAACTCCTGCGTAGAGAAGGACCGGTGCCGACACCCCCACCAAAACGGCACTCGGGGAGACTGCCCCCCCCCCCCGGGTTACCATATGGTTTCAGAAAAAGGAAGACGAATTGAGACGTCTGGGCTTTACTTCCACTGCTTTCTTTTTTTAGTTCAGTCTTTATTAAGTTTTAACACGTTTCAGAATAAACAAACAAATATATCATAACATGTAATTATACTTATTAGGAAATTATTAACAACACTTCAATATCTTATCCCTCCATCCCTCCCTTACCCCAACCCCCACCCTCTCTCCCTTCCATTTGTCTGGCAGGTCATTCATAATATCACACGTACTGTTTAACAAAGCCCTCTATAGGGCTCCACACATCTTTAAACGAGGCCCTGTAATTCGGATCTTGCAGCCAAGTTGGCTTCATATCTATAAAAGAGACATATTGTCTCCCACCAAAAAATGAAGTAAAACCCGAATATCTCAATCCGTCCTCCTTTTTCTGGAGCCATATGGTATCCCTAACACCCACCCACCCTTACTGTGCCATTGGCAGTGCTGGAAAACAGAAAACTCTGAGATTGGAAGTCTAAATGCATTAAATCCCAGACCTTCAAGCATTGCTTCTTGCCTGGAATGCAGATACTTTTGATTCATTACTGGGAGGTGCATCTAAACAGAATGAAAACAGAAATTAATAGGTCCGTTCTTAATGTTTCTCAGGGCAGAGAACCCTATCCCACAGATAGCATACCACAAAATGAAGGTTAAGCTAATTCCTCAGTGTTTCCCCTTGCGTGCCAAAGTAATTGAAATATATCGGTTATCTGATTCTTGCAGAACTTTTCAGCACTTACAGACGAATCTACTCTTTTAAATTAGGTCAATTAACTCAGTCCCGCTTGGGCTTGCTTTAATTCTACACAAGCCACCAGTAACCTTTAAAACTGCTGACCTAAGCTGTGTGATATTGCGGAAGGACGAAAGAGCGCCACATGTGTTCAAAGAGTACGAGCAAAAACATCCCATCAGATATCTCTCTGTAAAGACCTGACATTCCATGAAATGCAGATTTATAGTTTTTTGAGCCCAAATGTTGCCTAGCTATTGAACAGTAAGATGAGCCAGTACAGACTTTAAAGTACCAGAGCATGGTACAGCTCCCATCGACTGCTCATCAGGGCTTCTAAAATAGAGCTTTATTGCTATGCAAATTTTTTACAATCAGTATAAAACTGAGTGCATGTGTCTGCATTTCTATGCATACAGCGTACCAATCTGTAACACAAAGGTGCTCAGAAAAAAATTCGCATAGGCCTCGGCATGGGATTTTCAGAAAGGTGTGGCATTATCTATAAATGTAGGGTTACCGCATCCCTTCAGACAAAGGAGGACAGATTGAGACATCCGGGTTTTACTTCCAATGAAAGCAATGGAAGTAAAACCCAAATATCTCAATTTGTCCTCCTTACTTCCATTGCTTTGAGTAGAAGTAAAATCCAGATGTCTCAATTAGGGAGTTGCGCGGGACCTTGGGCAGGTTAGTGAATCTAGCCCAAAGGACCTTGGTACAGCTAAGAGGTGCTAAAGACAGCTAAGATTGCTAAGATGTGTTAATGTTTGGTGCTTACGATGGACAGCTTAAAATATACAGTAAGCCCAGATGCATGGTCTGAGGAAGGCGTTTTTGCCGAAACACGGACCGTGTAGGGTCCGGTTGGATTTTTATCACAATATGTTTTAGCACTGTACTTTTTTAATTGATTTTTCATGGTTTTATATGTCAGTGTTTAATAAATTATCTCCAGAACATCTGTATCCACAGATTTTGTTTTCATAGGTTAATCAGAAACCATTCAGAGGGATACCGGAAATTCTCCCTCTTTTCTTCTCCAATCTCTCACACCCCACTCACCTTATTCACCATTGTTTCAAACAGTTTACTGGGACATACAATAGTTTCTGTTTTTAGTATAAGACTCCAACTTATAAAAGCCCCCTCTCTGTAACACCCCTCCCCCTTCTCTGTCTGGACATCACCCCCTCCCTTCCCTCTCTTTCCTCTGGACTCTGTAAGGCAGGTAAACTGTCTTTTCTCTCTCATTCACAAGAGCACAAAAGTAGTCTCTGAATCCACTCTGTATTTGTAAAGCTTATGTCTATTTCTGTCTGTCCATTTGTAACCCAGTAAAGCTTATGTATCTTTCTAAAGATTGCCTTTCTGTAATATTAAGCCTTTTTCTACATTATATTGTTTATGTAATCACTTCTGGCTGTGCTTATTATTTGATTTCACTTCCTAATGAGAATCTTCTACGAGGGTATTGAACCCGGGACCTGGCGGATTGTAAGGCCGCTTCAACATTACCCCTCCAAAACCTTACATTTGGGGGGGGGCTAAACTAAGTAATGGAGGGATCGGTGAAGAAACGATGGGTAAATCCCTAGCAATTATGAAAGTCTGAATCGCTAACGGGTGGCATCGCTGAGATCCCTAAAGGAAACTGAAGTTTTTTTTAATGAATGCTTTGTGAGTTGATTGATTGTACGAGTTTTGCTAGCAGGATCAACTCTGGATTAATACATTATTGAGTGGCCGACTTATTTGAATAATTGATTGGTAGCATAAGCATCTCAGGATAGCAGCAAGTTGATGTGAGATGGGTGGGAGCCGACGGAGCTGACGGCCATGCACAGGCGGACCGCAGACCCGCAACCTCTCCAGCATCCCCATGCTCCCGGCAACTGTGACAGGCTGCCCCTCCTGCCTAAATTATATAGGGTGGGGTTACCAAAAGTCCGGATTTCCCCGGACATGTCCTCCTTTTGAGTCCGGATGGCTTTTCAAGACCCGGCACTTTGTCCGGGTTTTGAAAAGCTTCTAAAATCGCCGTCAGACAGAACGGCATCCGCGCAGTTCACGGATGCCATTCTGTTCGAAATCAGGTAGGCGGGATTGGAGGGCGTGACGGGGCGGGGATGGGAGGGACAGGGTGGGCCTAGGGTGTCCGTATGTTCCAAACAGAAAATCTGGTAACCCTAATATAGGGCCTACTTACAGGCATGAGCCAGGCAGGTGCACTGAGCCAGGGCACCATAAGCTTATCTCACTGGCTCATCTTTCACACCAATGAGAGTGTGCTGATTTGTTCTCCTACTATACTGTCTTCCCTGCACTGCTGTTGGCACCAATACAGGTTGAAAAGAACCGGTACTTCCTGTTCTTGGGAGAAACAGGAAGCACCTGTTCTTGCTTTTAAACCTACGGTGGTGTCAGCAGCAGCAGCAGCGCAGGGAAGAGAGCACAGAGGCGAGAGCAGAGCAACACACTCTCACTGCTGTTTAAAGACTGTGGTAAGGACCTGATGCATGCAGGTGGGCAAAGGGGAGCTGGCTGGATGGGAGCTGGATGCAGGACCCAAGATGGGACCAAAGCAAAGGCTGCCTCAGGTCACCGCAACTTGCTGAGCTTGCCTTGAGATTATATACACACTGGCCCATATTCAAAACGATTTAAGTGGCCGATAGCAGGAGAGTCGGGGCAGAGAGCGAGGCGGCAGAGAGCAGGATAATCGGGGCATAGAGCAGGGAGGCCGACAGCAGGAGAGTCTGGGCAGAGAGCAGGGGTTTTTGCACAAGCAACTGGTTCTCAGCAGTTCCTGAAATTGTTTTGTGAATCGCGTCCTTCCTACTTTGCATACCGTTCCCCCTCATTTGCATGCAAGGATCGGATCAGGAATAAGGTTAGGGAATCGGGTCAGTGTCATAAAGTGGTCAGGACACAATTGGTGTCCTTAGTGAATCTAGCCCCTAATATCCAAATTTGAAAAGGGGGCATGGTAAGGAGAATCGCTTGTCCGTGGTTAACCATGAATATTCAGTGGCACTTAATTAGCAATACTAAATATTTGTGGTTCGCACCTTAGCTGAAACCGGCTAACCTGTCGGCGTTCGGGGGCAGAGCTGGCACTTATGCAGTTAAGTGCTGAGATTCAGTCCTATCTGTACGCAGTTCAGTTTACGCAGTTAAGGGCTGAATTTTGCATCAACTGCACAAGCTTTAGTGACCAGCCTATAACTGGATACTCGATGCCTAGAAGTGACCTGGCATTGAATTTCTTTTTTTTTTTTTTTTTAATTATCTTTATTAGCAACTGCAAAGGGAACATACAACCAGGAGCAGAACAATATTTTTGAATACAGTTGGCGTCAGACAAAAAAAAAAAACCCGCTGGCCACTTATTGGACAGACATATTACACCTGTCACTCTAGTATTTTGGAGTCCTTTTATTAAGGCGTGATAACTGAAATAGCGCACACTAAATGCTAAGGCGCCCATAGAATGGGTGCCTTAGCATTTAAGGCGTGCTCATCTTTAGCGCACGCTAAATCAGTCAGCACGCCTTAGTAAAAGAGATATCTACTTTCTTTTGTGGAATAGGCTCCAGATGGCTGTCCTCGAAGAGGCTGCCTTTTAACAGAATCTCCATCCTAACATTTGCATACGATTGTCAACCGTTTTTATGCGGTCTGCATTACGGGTGTTTTAAGATGACACCTGGAGGAGCTGCTTGATAGCCCAGTGTCATTTATGTGTATTGGCATTTTTTTTCGGCCGGAGAACATTTATGGGAGGCATTATGGGTTATCCCCCCCCCCATGAAAGGGGAGCTCCGTCGGGAGCGAATTGTGAAACAGCACTAAGGCACAGCGCTATTGGACTGGGTGAGTACTGCAGTACTGGAACTGTTTTGCATGTTGGTTCTGCGCGTTTTGGATCTTACTGCTTACCATTTGAAACGGTGACCCGTCAAAACCGCACCGGGCAATAACACGCTGACAATTGCACGCCGACAATCCCATGCAGGACTTATAGAAACATAGAAATAGACGGCAGATAAGGGCCATGGCCCATCTAGTCTGCCCACCCCAATGACTCTCCCCTACCTCTCTCTGTGAATAGATCACACGTGTCTATCCCATTTGGCCTTAAAATCAGGCACGCTGCTGGCCCCAATAACCTGAAGTTATGCGCTCCACCTTAAAGCAGTTCCTGTTAGCGCAGAGAAAGGGGGGACATGATAGAAACATTCAAATACGTCATGGGCCGCATTGAGGTGGAGGAAGAAATCTTTTATCCTACGGGTCCCACGGCGACAAGAGGGCACCCGCTAAAACTCATGGGGGGAAGATTTCATGGGGACACCAGGAAATACTTCTTCACCGAAAGGGTAATTGATCGATGGAATGGTCCTCCACATCAGGTAGTTGAGGCCAGTACCATGCTCGACTTCAAGGGACGATGGGACCGTCTGGTGGGGGGTCGCTCCAGAGGAATGCTTAAAAGATGGATTCTCGAGGAAGGAGGGTTCTTGAGTGGGCAGACTTGTTGGGCCGTCGGCCCTTTCCTTCCATCATACTCTATGTTTCTATGAGGTGAACTTACAAGTGTTCGCGCTGCCATTGGGGGGGGGTGTGGGGGGACTACACTGAAAACTGCTGAAAACCCCAAAAACAAAGGAAAACGGCAGTTTCCACTGTAATGGGGGGTTCCCCCCAACACCCCTCGTTCCCTCCCCCACACATACCTCCAATGGAAGCGTGAACACTTGTAAGTTTTACTGGGGGGGGGGACCCCCCGGGGACCCCCCAAGCATCCTTCAGAGCACTAAGAGGAACTATTTTAAGGCCGCACGATATTTAACTTAGTTTGGGGTCCATTAACATCTTTTGTAAAATTGTTATAGTTTGTTTAGCCTTCTTTTATTGGTGTAATTTAGACACATCGGGGGGGGGATCTTTAAGGTAATTGGGGGGAGGGCATATATTGTTGTACTAATACTGATTGTATTTAAGTGTTTATGTATTATTACTGATGTGAACATTGTGTTGCACTTTTTGTTAGTAATAACAATTAATAAAGAATTTTTTTTAAAAAAAGGCCGCACGCGTAAGTCCTGCGCACGATTGTCAGCGTGCTTTTGTCTGGCATGCTTTAGTTACGGTACCTTTGAAACATGTCCCTATGCTTTCAAAAACTGTTCCATGGATAATAAGAACTGACCACCGCTTTGATAAGCATTTCTTATTTGTGCTGGATCCTGACAAAGATTTGGTATTGTTCTGGTTATGAATGCATTACTTTTGTAGCATGTGATTTTGAGAATGTTTATTGTTTATTGATAGCTTCTATTCACTGGGGAGTCAATTCAGAGCATTTTCCACGAGCTTCTGTAAAGGTGTTACAATACATGAGCTTCTGTAGAGGTGTTACAATACATGGGCTCTATACAGAGTTACAGTGGCTTCTGTAGTGGTCTTACAATACAAAGTTATTAATACCGGCCTAATTATGCATAATCTATCATCTTACTTAAGTTACCGGCACATTGATCATTCTACTTATATGCTTTGTAACATAGTAAATGACGGTAGATAAAGACCTGAACGGTCCATCCAGTGTGCCCATTAGTTATACCCATTAAAAAACACATGATTAAATTAACTTGTCTTTTCTTTGCTATTTCTGGGTCATAGGCTGTAAAGTCCACCTGGTATCGTCTTAGGTTCCAACTGCTGAAGTTGCCATCTAATCAAGCCATTGTGACATCACTGACGAGGTCGGCTCTTAGGCATTGGTGGAATGAGGCATTATGACATCACAATCTCAGCTCTGGAATGTTGCTACTCTTTGGGGTTCTGCCAGGTCACATAGTAAATGACGACAGATAAAGACCTGAACGGTCCATCCAGTCTGCCCATTAGTTATACCCACTAAAAATACATGATTAAATTAACTTGTCTCTTCTTTGATATTTCTGGGTCATAGGCTGTAAAGTCCACCTGGTATCGTCTTAGGTTCCAACTGCTGAAGTTGCCATCTAATCAAGCCATTGTGACATCACTGACGAGGTCGGCTCTTAGGCATTGGTGGAATGAGGCATTATGACATCACAATCTCAGCTCTGGAATGTTGCTACTCTTTGGGGTTCTGCCAGGTCACATAGTAAATGACGACAGATAAAGACCTGAACGGTCCATCCAGTCTGCCCATTAGTTATACCCACTAAAAATACATGATTAAATTAACTTGTCTCTTCTTTGATATTTCTGGGTCACAGGCTGTAAAGTCCACCTGGTATTGACCTAGGTTCCAAGCCCACTCCAGCCTATCCAACCATCCTGTTTGCATTTGCAGGATATCTACCATAAAGTCTGGCCAGTAACATCCTCATGTTCCAAGTTCGTGGAGATCCCCTTGATGCCCTCCCCAGCCCATCCTACACCAAACCACCACTTATGGGGCACAGACCGCGCAAGTCTGTCCAGTACAAATCAATCGTCCTACGTATATTCACATATGCAGTAATACTAGGTTTAGTATTGCAGCGAAGTACATAATATTTACACATGATATGCTGTTTATAGAACAGTGAAGATAGTTAAGATTCTATACATATATGCCCTTGGTGGAGTTTTTTCAGCCTCTGATTGAAGGTGAGCCTCCTTGTTTTACGTTCCCCGCTGGCGTTTTTACCTGAGGCTTTTTCTCCACCTTCTGATTGAATATATTAATGGTGGCTGGTTCTGTTATGATTGCCTAGCGTTTGCATAGTGTGAGTGGTTTGTCCAGTCTCCTCTGTGTAGAGTGTGTTTTATTTTAAGCCCATTGTTAAAAAAAAAAAAAAGGATGTAAAAGGTCCCAATTACAGCAATGCATGAACCATAAAAGACCTTTAAAGGTTACTGTGACAATTTACACACCCCACAGATGGAAGAAAAAAGGATCTCAGAAATCATAACACAGCACCTTGTAGATTAAAATGCTAGCGATATCTGGTTAATAGTGTCTTTCATTGAGCCTTTAAAAAAACTGCCAAAATTTAACAAATCATATGTGAGTATTGTGACATTTCAAATGTAACTCATTCTTCAGAATAATAATAATAACTTTATTTTTATATACTGCTACACCACAACAGTTCTAGGCGGTTCGCAAAAGAGGCAACTGGCAACCAGTGAAATCCAGCAATAGAGGATTATCAAGTGACTAATTTATCAAAGAGATAAGTCTTCACTAATTTTCTAAAAGAGAAATAGGACAGAGCTTTTGAAACTGTTTCACTTAACCAGGCGTTCATTTTGCCTGCTTGAAATGAAAGTGTTCTAGCCAAAAATATCTTATAACAGCAAGATTTCAACGTAGGATAGGCAAATAAGGAAAAACTGCGAATAGACTTGATGGTTTGAGCCAGCTCAAAGTGAGAGGAAAGCTAAACTGGAGCCAAGCCAGTTAAGGTTCTGAAACAAATACAGGCGAATTTGAGCAAAACTCTTGCCTCCACCGGCAGCCAATGTAATTGTGTATAGTAAGGGCTGACATGGTCATTTTTCTTCAGGCCAAAAATCAAACCGACAGCTGAATTCGGAATAATACTCAATCTTTTAAAGATTCTCTTATAAGATCCCAAGTATATTATATTACAATCATCCAGGATGCGTTAATATCATACATTGCACCAATAATCTAAAGCAGGGGTGTCAAAGTCCCTCTTTGAGGGCCGCAATCCAGTCGGGTTTTCAGGATTTTCCCAATGAATATGCATGAGATCTATTAGCAGACCATGAACGCAGTGCATGCAAATAGATCTCATGCATATTCATTGGGGAAATCCTGAAAACCCGACTGGATTGCGGCCCTTGAGGAGGGACTTTGACACCCCTGATCTAAAGGACGTTGAATCAAAATATTTTTTGATGGTACGAAGCTTCCTTAACACAAAAAAGCAATCATTAATAAATGCTTCCAAAAAATGTACTTAACTTGCATCGTCCATCACCCAATGGGACCCGTTTTAATGGGCTAATTCGGCTTCTTCAGGGGTCAATAGTTTCAAGTTTATTATTCATTTGATATACTATATCATAAAGTCTAAGCGGTTTACAAAGTATAATCTAATATAATAAAACGCTAGCCACGCATGCGCACTCCATCTGCGTGTTCTGTTTTCCGTGCGCTGTAGGGCACCGGTAGAAGTGCGCATGCGCGCAAAGCTCTCTCTCTCTCCCTCCTCCCGCGGCAGATGTCGGCCGCGGTGGCTGTTGGCGGTTGCAGGCCGCGGCAGCTGCTGGCCGCGGCGGCTGTCAGCAGCTGCAGGCCGCGGCGGCCGAGCCCAGACGGCATGGCTTTTCAAACCCCCCACCACCACCGCCGCCGCTGTACCTTTTAAAACCCTCCCCCCCCAGCTTTGTGGATAAGGCCTGGCTTCTTCGGGCAGCAGCAGCGTTTAAAATTCGCTGCTGTTGCCGGCTTCAGGCCTTCCTCTCTGGCGAGTTTTCATGAAGTAGCAGGACCCGCCAGAGAGGAAGACCTGAAGCCAGCAACAGCAATGAATTATAAATCTATCCTCTGCATCCCTATCCATTCAATGTTTTCCCTCTGTATCTCTTTCCCCAGCCTACCACATGTTCAGTATCTCTTCTCTGTGTCTCTATCTTACTCTGTCCAGCATTCCCCTCTGTTCCACTATTCCTCCCTTGATGTCCAGTATTGCCTCTCTGTGTTCCTATTTCTATGCTCCCTCCATACCCAGCATCTCTTTGCTGTTTTCCTGAACCTTCCCAAGTTCACTTTCTCTTCTATCTCTTCCTTTCCTCATGCAACCACCACCCCTGAGCCCCCCCCCCTCCATAGTCCAGCATCTCTTTTCTTTCCTTCTCTCCCTTCATGATCCAGGGTCTCTCTCTCTCTCCCCTTGGTCTAGGATTTCTCTCTTCCTCCCTTCTTACTTCAAGGAATCTCTCTGTCCCCCTCCTTGGTCCAAGGTATATGTATCTCTCCCTCCTTGGTCTAGCATATGTCTGTTTTTCCCTCCCTCCTTCCTTGGTCCAGGATGTCTCTCTCTCCCCCCCCCCCCCTTTGCTTCCATGGTCCAGGGTGTCTCTTTCTTTTCCCCCTTACCTTCTTAGTCAAAGGGAAGTGGGGTGGGAGGGAAATGCTGCAGCACAGGGAAATGGAGGGGCAGAAAAAGGAACGGAGGTGTACTGCTGGGCAGGGGGAGCAAGAAAAAGGGGTTGATGTATAGGGGAAGAGGTGCTGATGGACAGGGGGGGGCAGAAAAATGAAGGCAGGCCAACTGCTGGACAGGGGGAGCAGGAAGGAGGTGATGATGGACAGGGGGAAGGTAAAACAAAGGGAGAAGGGCTGCTGCTGGATAAGGTGAGCAGTGAAGGGGTGGTGGAGGACACAGGGGAGGTAAAAGGAAGGGAGAATGGACAGGGGGAGCAGGCAAGGGGTGGTGGTGGACAGCCAAGGGAAAAAAGAAAGAAAGAAAGAAAGAAAGACAGAAATACAGAAAGCGGCTAAGGAGAGAGAAAAAAAATAAAGACAGACACACACACACACACACACATATTCTAGCACCCGTTAATGTAATGAGCTATAAGACTAGTAAAAACATATATGATAAAAGGGAGTTAAAATCAAACAAAAAAAAAAATAGTAACATGATACAAAATGGGTGGAGGGAATAAGTTTACATTGCTGTCATTAAAAAAACTAGAGGGGGGAAGGAACGAAAGGAAAAGGGGAGAAGAAGATTTTCCTAATTACTATCGACAAAGAGGTCCTCTTATATATTAAATGCATCTTTGAACAGAAATGTTTTAAGATATGATTTGAATCTGGATACACAGTCTTCTTGTCTAAGACGATGTGGAAGGACATTCCGTAAGGTTGGCGCCGCAACCGAAAAACCGGTTTTATGCGTGGTGTCGCAAACAGTCCTTAAAAACGGGGGCAAACTGTCATTTCTGTAATGCCTAGATATTTACAGAATGCAATTTCAGAATATGGAAGACGACCTCAGCATACGTAATACATACAATAATATTAGTAATCTCCATGCGTCTGTATTCTACATGACAGCAACTGGAGGGTAATTTTATAACACAGCAGGCTACTGTGCACCGATTGCAAGGCGCAGTCCACACCCATGCAATGCATTTAGGGGTCCTTTTAGTAAGGCGCACTAAACGATTTAGCGCACCCTAAATACATAAGAACATAAGAAAAGCCCTCACCGGATCAGACCGAGGTCCATCCAGTTCGGTGATCCGCACACGCGGCGGCCCATTTAGGTACTCCTGATTGGAGACCCAGATATACCATAGCCCTCAATACAATTTGCAAGAAGGTGTGCATCCAACTTGCGCTTGAATCCCAGAACAGTAATACTAGGGAGCCCATTATATTCTCTGGGCACCTTAGCATTTAGCATGCGCTAATCTTTAGCGTGCACTAAATCAAATAGCGTGCACTGAATTGGTGAGCGCGCCTTAGTAAAAGGACCCCTTAATGGGTAAATTAGCATGTTAATGCACTTTAGCAAAAAGACCCTTTAGACTTGTTGGCAGAGAAAACACTTGTTTAAAAGCAGACTGAAAGCCTTTTTGATATAGCTTTCAATCCCACTGCCCTCCAACCCAGCCAGCAGATTAACCGTTCCCCTTAACTGGATCCATAACATCCTGCTTGTCTGTCTTGGCTGTTTAGACTGTAAGCTCTTTGGAGCAGGGACTGTCTTCTTTGTGACTCTGTACAGTGCTGCGTGCGTCTGGTAGCGCTATAGAAATAATTCATAGTAGTAGTGTGAAGAGTTTCAGTCTTTGGGAAGCAGAGCTGAGATTGTGATGTCCACCAATAAGAGCCAACCTCCTCAGTGATGTCACAATGGCTTGATTGTCCTGTACTCCCCTCTGCCCTCCAACCGAGTCAGCAGAATAACAGTTCCCCTTAACTGTATCCACGACATCCTGTTTGTCTGTCTTCTTTGTAACTCTGTACAGCGCTGCGTGCGTCTGGTAGCGCTATAGAAATAATTCATACTGGTAGTGTGAAGAGTTTCAGTCTTTGGGAAGCAGAGCTGAGATTGTGATGTCATAATGCCTCATTCCACCAATAAGAGCCAACCTCCTCAGTGATATCACAATGGCTTGATTGTCCTGTACTCCCCTCTGCCCTCCAACCGAGTCAGCAGAATAACAGTTCCCCTTAACTGTATCCATGACATCCTGTTTGTCTTGGCTGTTTAGATTGTAAGCTCTTTAGAGCAGGGACTATTTTCTTATTCTTTGTGACTCTATACAGCGCTACGTGCATCTGGTAGCGCTATAGAAGTAATTAATAGTAGTATTTTTGTCCTGTTTGGATCCCTCTATTATTTTCTAACAGTCACATTTCAGGGACACTCAGGTATAGATGATCATTATTTTTGCAGTATTATCATTGTCATTGTGAGTCCCTAATAATCACAGATAACACGCTTCCTTGTTTTGTTCAGTATGTATTGGTAGATAGATTTAGAAAAGCAGGGGATTTGGAGGTAGTGTAGGTAAAGGCCCAAAGTGCACTCCTAAAAAGTGCATTCCTCGGTTTCCCCACTGCCTGAGTCCTTGAAGACAGATATAAATATCCCAGCCTTCAGAGTATGTGCTCACTTCAGTCATTTGCGCAGAGCAAAGGGGCGTGGAAGGTAAGCACGGAAAGACGATGGCCCTCGCGTGCGCTAGCGCTCCGTCCTCGATCGGCAGCATTGCCTATCCAGGAGAAAAAAATCGCATGTGGGAAAGCAGGTGCAGAGATCAAAGCTGTGAAAGCCCCAGCAGTTAGGAAATTAATGTATTCATAGGAAGGCAGAATTCTGAAACGACTTAATTACAGCATCGTAAAACAAACTTATTTACCTAAAACATTACAGCGGAGCCAGCTCACTAGTATGCTGGTGATCAGGCAGGCTCTCCTTGGAGCCCCCAATAAAATGCTCTAATGATGACCTATTTGTTTGGAGCAATTGACAGTTTGCCAAGGAACTCGCTCTCTGTGCTGTTGGGTAAATGTATTTGGCTTATGATACAATAATTAACTTGTTTCAGAGCACTCAGTGTAGACAGTCTGCACGGTAACGTCCAAAAAAGCCCCGTGACTAGGAACTGTAGAGTCTCCTGCTCCCAGCCACAGCACAGAGAAGCTATGCAGTGTGGTAAACTGGGAGGGTGAACTGGTGAATGCTAAGCTCCCTCTAGGCCAGTGGTTCTTAACCTGGGTTCGACCGAACCCCAGGGGGTTCGGTGAGTCAGTCTCGCGGGTTCAGTGGAGGTCAAAACACACCTCCGACTCATATAGCACGCAATCCTTTTCGAGGATGCTGGACATAAAAATGAAGAAAAGGAATAGACTTTGTTGCGAAAATGACATGAGAGTGGCACTTGCCAAGGTAAAGCCACACATTTCTGAACTGGTCTCTGAGAGGCAACAGCAGAAGTCACACTGATTTGCAGTAAATTTCATTATTATGTTATTATTATTCGAAATATAGGAGAACTTTTTTGTTTTCAAAAATTGATATTATTTTTTCCCTCACTGTATACCTATGTTTTGAATTTGTAAAAATCATATTTTATTTTTCCAATAAAGAAGGGTTCGGTGAACACGCATATGAAACTGGTGGGGTTCAGTACCTCCAACAAGGTTAAGAACCACTGCTCTAGGCAAACAGTCGTTGGAATTTTGCAGCTCAACACTTCCCGAGGATGCCAGTGGAAAAATATTCAAATGAGGTCTCACCGGAGTCTTATGCAGAGACATCGGTACCTCCTTTTTTCCTACTGGCCATTCCTCTCCCTGTGCACCCGTGCATCCTTCTAGCTTTCGCTGTTGTCTTTTCAACCCGTTTGGCCGCCTTAAGATCATCACATACTATCACTCTCAAGTCCAGCTCCTCTTTCGTGCACAAACGTTCTTCACCCCTCAAACTGTACCGTTCCCTCGGGTATTTTTGCAGCCCAAACGTTTGACCTTGCATTTCTTAGTATCAAAGCTTGGCTGCCAAATTTCAGACCATTCTTTAAGCTTCACACTTCACTAGGTCCTTCCACACCATCAGGGGCATCTACTCTATTGCAGATTTTGGTATCATCCGCAAAGAGGCAAATCTTACCAGTCAGCCCTTCAGCTGCATCGCTTACAGAAATATTTTTTTTTAAAAACAGGCCCAAGAACTAAACCGTGAGGAACACCCCTTTCCTCAGAGTGATCTCCATTGAACACTACACTGTCACCTTTCACTCAACCGGTTTCTGACCCAGTACGTCACTTTGGGGGTCCATATCGAGGGCACTTAGTTTATTTAGTATACGTCTGAATGGAACACTGTCAAAGGCTTTGCTAAAATCTAAATACACCACATCTAGCACTCTCTATCCAATTCCCTGGTCACCCAGTCAAAAAAATTGATCAGATTTGTCTGACAAGACCTGCCTCTAGTGAACCTATGTTGCCTCTGGTCCTGTAATCCACTGTATTCCAAAAACGTCACTATTCTCTGTTTTAAAAAGTGTTTCCGTCAAAAATTGACAAAGACTAGGGGACACTCGATGAAGTTACAGGGAAATACTCTTAAAACCAATAGGAGGAAATTTTTTTCACTCAGAGAATAGTTAAGCTCTGCAATGCGTTGCCAGAGGATGTGGTACGAGTGGATAGCGTAGCTGGTAATATAATATAGGGTTACCGTATGGCTCCAGAGAAAGGAGGACGGATTGGAAACAATGGAAGTAAAACCCGGATGTCTCAATCCATCCTTCTTTTTCTGGAGCTACATGGTAACTAGAATAATGGCGTTTGTCAGGGATAAACACAACTATGAATAATATTTAGAAATTTGAATTATCGTATTTTCACTCATATACCGCGCACCTGTGTAAAACGCGCACACGGGTACAGCGCGCGGGAAACTGTAATTTATGTAAATAAATTTTTATATACCGCGCACACCCATATACCGCGCATGCCGCCCTGACTCTCCCGTCGCCGCCCGACTCTCCTTTCGCCCGCCCCGACTCTCTTCTGGCCACCCCGACTCTCCTTTCGCCCGCCCCGACTCTCCTCTCCCCCTTGAAGTCCTGTCCCCACCCTGAAAGCCTGATGCCCCCCTCCGACGTCCGATTCACCCCTCCGCAGAGACGTCAGAGAAAGGGCGGGACCGCCGGAAGAGGATGCAGCGCAGACGCAGGGCTCACAGAAGGGCCGGGACCGCCAAGAGGAAGCAGCAGGACAATGGTAGGAGCTTCTACATGATAGGGGGGGTCGGGAGGCTGTGGGGGTGCGAGCGGTCCTTCGGGGTGGGGGTGCGAGTGCGGGTGGGAGTGCGTGCGAGCGGTCCTTCGGGGTGGAGGTGCGGGTACGAGTGCGTGTGCGTGCGAGCGGTCCTTCGGGGTGGGGGTGCGAGCGGTCCTGCGGGGGGGTGAATTGGACGTTGGGGGGAACTATGTAAAAAAAAAGTTGTAAAACGCGCTCACGCGTATAACGCGTAAGGTTATGCACGGTTTGTAAAAATCATGTATAACGCATGCGTTATATGTGTGAAAATACGGTACACTGTGCTAAACATTAGATTTCAAAAATTATTTTGTATAAAAACATTCTATCCAGTAGGTAGCCTAGTGATCAGAGCACTGGGACAAGACCCAGTGAAACCAGGATTCAAATCCCTCTTCTCTTACTGATGCATCTCTTACATAAGAACATAAGAATAGCCCTACTGGGTCAGACCAATGGTCCATCAAGCCCAATAGCCCGTTCAAACAGTGGCCAATCTAGGTCCCTAGTACCTGACCAAAACCCAAAGAGTAGCAACATTCCATTCAGAATCCTAAAGAATAGCAAGATTCTGGAATCCCAAAGAGTAACAAAAGATTCCGGAACCCCAAAGAGTAGCAACATTCCATGCTATCGATCCAGGGCAAACAGTGGCTTCCCTCATGTCTTTCTCAATAAGAGACTATGGACTTTTCCTCCAGGAACTTGTCCAACCCTTTCTTAAAACCAGCTACGCTATCTGCTCTTACCACAACCTCTGGCAACACGTTCCACAGCTTAACTATTCTCTGTGTGAAAAAAAAATGTCCTCTTATTGGTTTTAAAATTATTTCCCTGTAACTTCCATCGAGTGTCCCCCGAGTCTTCGTAATTTTTGACGGAGTGAAAAATCGATCTTAGACAGAGCACTTCACCCGCCATTGCTTTAGGAACAGTTTAAGGTTTTAAGTCCATGCGACTTTCTGTACCTGACTGCAAATTGCCCTCAGCGTGGATTGGGAAACGGCAAGCAGCTAAATCCAAAAACTGTTTTCAAAATCAAAAACACGATCTTAAAAGATGTTTTAAATGCAAAGCATCAAAATCAGAGCAAAGCCAAAGATTTCTCTGTGTAAATGAGAGCGATTTTGACTGTTTTTTTAAGGGTCAAACGACTTGTTGGACTTGTTTACAGGAGTATCCGTCTGCTTATCGAAACGTGCCTCTTGTATTCTCTTAGCTTGCTAGAAGTAATTAGCTTTGCTTTGCAGTCTTTAAAATCTATGTTGGGCAAAAAAAAAAAAAAATCTTCTTGTTTACCAAAGCCCCCCCCCCCCCCTCCCAGAGCACATGTTTAATGATACCATACAAATAATATAGCTTATCTGTTGGGATCACAGAAGCACAATGCTGCGTTGTCTGTTCCCCCAAAGTAGGGCACAGGTCTTATTCTATTATACTCTTAGATGTTTCAGCACAAATCCTACCGTTTCTGTACCCAAGCCACCAGCGTGAACTGATTAAGATGTTTAGTATTAGATCACTTTAACTATCTTTGGTCTATGAGGCAGCACACTGTGTTAATTTGCTGAAGGAAGGGAAAGGGTCCATCTGGAGCCCTTTAATTATCCCCTGAAGTTACTGTCTGGCCAGCTGTCTGCTCAAGGTCAGTGGATTTTAATAAGCTGCTTCTAGTGAAAGCACCAGGACCACCTCAGTTACTGATGGGCAAAAGTGGGGAAAATAAGCCAGAAGAGGTTGGGGGAGGGGAGGGGGAGACAGCCCGCTGAAGAATCTCACGGAATTTATCACATATTTTGAGATGCTGGACACAACAAGGGGGTGGAGAGTAAGACAGAGCATCATGAAGCAGGATGTAAGTTGGGAGAAACCATGAGGCACTGTGGGGTGGGGATGGGGGTCAAATAGGTTGTCAGATACCCTTGGGTCGGGCCTGGGTGCTATCTGATAGTGCATCCCTGGCTGGAAAAGCTTGGGGTGCAAAGAAGGATGAAATTAGAAGCTTATAGAATATTTTTAAAGTGCAAGATATATGAAGTACCAAGAATGAGTTTAGAATGGTATTAAAATTAACAAGCTCGGTACGTTTATCAAACACCGTACGTCTTCATAATGGTAGTTAACAAACCCAAATTAAATAATGGCAAGACAACAAAACTGGAGCTTCAGAAAGAGAGAAAATATTGAAGAAGGCAATTACTGTATATACTCAAATATAAGTCGAGATTTCATTTTTTCCCCCCAAATAGGAGGATCTGCACCCAGTGTCGCCTCCCTCACACCCTCCCCTGCCAGGTTCTGCACCCAGCCCCCTTCCCTCCCATCCTTGCCATGAGAACTGGCGGCAGCCATTCAGGGAGCGGCGCAGGGCCAGACGGGAGCTCGAAAAGCTCGCTCCTCTGTGCCGGTTGCGCCGCTTGCCGCGAGATCTGAAAGAGAGGCTCAGCGCGGGGCAGGAGTGTGAATAGCTCTGTCCTGCCCATACACCACTGGACCGCCAGGGATGCGAAAAAGGTACGGGGGGGAGGTATAAAAATTGTTAGAATCGACCGAGATGGGAGACGGGAGGGATCCCTCCTTTCCCAGCCTACCAGGTCATACGGCAGGCCGACAGAGGCCTGCAGCAAGTCCAGGAGGGGGATCGGGTAGTCACTGGGTGATGTCCCGAATATAGGACGAGACCCCCATTTTTTGGGCCATTTTTTGAAGCCCACAAAACTCATCCTATATTCGAATATATACGGTAAATACAGTACATGGAAAAGCTAAATTGAAATGGCCTGCCTTGTGCCAGGTGCAATGGCTTCTGAAGTATTACTAGCCTTGCCTACAAGAATTCATTGTGCAAACACTAGGCTGAGCTGCTTAGGCCCTGAGGGGATACTGCATGACTGAGAGCAGAACAGGTATGGGCAGAAGGCTGTCATTGACGTGTTGCAGCCTCTGTGTTTATGTCTATGGTTACATCTGCCTGATTTGACATTCCGGCAGCAAAGTCAAAGGAACACCAACTGTGGTAATGCTACAGAGTCTTCTATAGATGAAATATCAATGCAGGCCTCAATTTGTCCTTTGCCCACAGATGTTCTAGCTGGAGTCAGTAATATAACCAAATCGCAGAGGTTTCTTTCAGGTCGGTGTTTATTTAATATCGAATTGGTCAATAGCTTTTCACTGAACCCAAAAAAAAAAAAGATTTCTCAGAGGATTTCAACTTTGTCTCAGTCACCGTCTTTAACATTTCTGTTCGTGCACTCTAGAATGAAACAGCAACCACGTAGAATTCAACACAACGGGGAAAGGAGGCGACGATTTCTGATAGTAACGTTTGGAATGAAGCGCTCCCTTAAGAGAAACCCCCAAAAGTCGGAATATTGCACAAAGGATTCAGAGTGATCTCTCTACAATATTACTACTGATTTAGAATAGCTGATATAGCTGATTACTGGAGATGTGCTTCCACCCCCACCCCCCACCCCCATCTTTTCTCCCTAACATAGAAACATAGAAGATGACGGCAGATAAGGGTCATAGCCCATCAGGTCTGACCCACCCCCAAGTCTACTATCCTAGGGATCCCACTCCTGGTGACAGGTTCCCTTGGCTTAACCCTCTAAGGGATCCCACATGGGCATCCCATTTGCTCTTAAATTCTTGCACGCTGTTTGCCTCGATCACCTGCACCGGGAGCTCGTTCCAAGGATCAACCACTCTCTCGGTGAAGAAATATTTCCTGGTGTCGCCATGAAATTTCCCGCCCCTGAGTTTGAGCGGATGCCCTCTTGTGGCTGAGGGTCCTTTGAGACAGAGAATCTCTTCTTCCATCTCGATACGGCCGGTAATATACTTAAACGTCTCGATCATGTCTCCTCTCTCCCTACGTTCCTCGAGTGAGTTCAGCCGCAAATTTTTCAGCCTTTCCTCGTACGATAGATCCTTGAGCCCCGAGACCATCCTGGTGGCCATCCGTTGCACCGACTCTACTCTCAGCACATCTTTTCGGTAGTGTGGCCTCCAGAATTGCACACAGTATTCCAAATGAGGTCTCACCGTGGTTCTGTATAATGGCATTATGACTTCAGGCTTCCGGCTGACAAAACTCCTGCGGATGCAACCTAACAACTGTCTTGCCTTAGATGAAGCCTTCTCCACATGATCAGCAGTTTTCATGTCTGCGCTGATGATCACTCCCAAGTCTTGTTCTGTTGAAGTTCTAGCTAAGGTCCCACCATTCAAGGTGTAAGTTCTGCACGGATTTCTGCCAGGTTCGCTTTAACATCTTGACTCACGTCTTCAGTTCTGTCGAAAATTTCACAATAAAGAGGTTGTCAAAAAATATGTCATACCGTAAAAGTCTTCATACCATTGTACCCTTTAAATTTTATTCTCTAAAAAATACAGTGCATTAAGTAGAAGCTTTACACTTATTTACTCAACATATACCCCCCCTCTTTTACTAATCCGTGGTAGAGGTTCCTACCGCGGCCCGGAGCGCTAAATGCGCTGACGCTGCTCCAGTGCTCATAGAATTCCTATGAGCGTCGGAGCATTTAGTGCCTCGGGCCATGGTAGAAACATCTACCGAGGATTAGTAAAAGATGGCCATAGTGCATTTTCAACATGAAAGAACATTTATCAAAATATTCAGAAATTAAGAATAAAAGATCCCCAAACTCTCGATGGCATAAGTAAGTCTTCCTGCCCCTTGACTCAGTACAGTAAAACCTTGGATTGCAAGTAACTTGGTTTGCAAGCGTTTTGCAAGACAAGCAAAACCTTTGATTAAATTTTAACTTGATATACAAGCAATGTCTTGCAATACAAGCACATACTGTATACACACGTGCCACGTCATCACAACTGAGACAATGGTTCTTCTCTCTATGACGCTGCGGGAGTGTCGTGACTGTTCTAAACGAGCAAAGTCTTGCAATACGAGTACATACAGTATACACACGTGTCACATCATCACAACTGAGCCGATGGTTCTTCTCTCTCTGTCGCTGCGGGAGTCTAGTGACTGTTCTAAACGAATGAGGTCTTGCAATACGAGTACATACAGTATTTTGTATTAGTTTTTGGGTTGTGGAATGAATCGTCTGAGTTTCCATTATTTTTTATGGGGAAATTCGCTTTGATATACGAGTGTTTTGGATTACAAGCACGGTTTTGGAACGAATTATGCTCGCAAACCAAGCTTTTTACTGTACTTGGTAGAAGCCCCTTTTGCAGCAATAAGTAAGAACATAAGAACATAAGAAATGCCGCTGCTGGGTCAGACCATCATGCCCAGCAGTCCGCTCACGCCCTCTGATCCTTATTCATTTTTAAAACAGGACTAGCCCCAAATGTCTAAATGGTGCCCCGGACATTTTGTGAAAAGCTTGATTATCCCTGCAGAACATCCAAGTCCTAAGCCTACCCCTAAGCCCGCCCAAAACACTCCTCCCTGGTAGGAGCCTGGGAAGAGCCTGGGAGGAGCCTGAGGTTCCTCAGCCAATCAGTGCCTTAGGCCCCTCCCCATGCATCAGATGATGCGCCGGGGCATAGCTTAAGGCTGTTATTGGGCGGCGGATGGACAGACTTTCCTCCTGCTCCCAAAGATTGGCCTAGGAGCAGGAGGTTTCCGAGCAACCTTCCTGCTCCCGAAGATGAAGGAAGCCTGGTCCCAAGGAGCAGGAGGGACTGAGCACCCCTCCTGCTCCCAACTTTATGGTGCCAGGGGTGAGTGGGCCATGCCGGGAGGGGGGGCGAGGGCCGTGCCGTGCCGTGCTGGTCACAGGCACGGGCCGTGCCAGTCGTGAGTGAGGCGGTGGGGCCAGTGGGCCGTTCGTAAGTGAGGCTGTTGGAGGGATGTCGGGCAAGGCCGGTGGGTGGGGCTAGTGTAGGCTCTCCTGCCTGCCCTACTATGCCCCGATCTCTCTTGCCTGCTCGCCGGACTCTCCTGCTCTCTGCCGCCATTCCCCACAGTGCGGACCCGCTTTAAAACCACGGGCTTGCACTGCAGAGAACGTCGGCAGAGAGCAGGAGAGTCTGGCGAGCAGGCAAGAGAGATCGGGACAGAGCAGGGCAGGCAGGAGAGATCGGGGCTGAGCCCTGACAGCAGTGATAGGAGGCTGCTTCTCCTGTCACTACTGTCAAGGTGTGCGCATGAACGGGGATCGTTCTCTAGTGATCCTGGCCGTGGGTAGGGGGGCGTGATAATGATCGTCCCCATTTGCATGCAGGCCTGTAGTGAATTTGTCGGCCTGCATGCAAACGGAAAGGGATCGCACACAGTTTGGAGAGTTAGTGAATCTAGCCCTTAGTTAACGTAGCAAACAATTGACACATTTTTCACTAGCAACTTAAAAAACACACATAAAACTGTGAGGGTTCTTGTCCTTTATAGAGAATCCAGGAATAGCAAGAAGGCACTGAGAAGACTGGGTGGTGTCGTCAGGGCCGCCATCAGGGCAGTACTACCAGTCCTGCATTCAGGGGCCCGGAGCTGACAGGGGGCCCGGGCTCCCCCAGGGTCCTAGGCCATAGTCTAGGGAGAGGGCGGTTCTGCCCCACTGCACAGGAGAGAGCTTGACGGTGAACCCACGGAGTTCAATACATCTCGAGCCGCGAGGCTCGTCTTCTGTTCCTACCTGCCCTGCCACTCACATATAGCCGATCGGAAGTGTTCCCCGACGTCAGCGCTGACGTCGGAGGGAGGGCTTAAGCAAAGCACTGACGTCAGAGAATACTTCCGGTCGGCTATTTCTGCGCGGCAGGGCAGGCAGGAAACAGAAGACAAGCCTCTCGGCTCGAGCTCCGTTTTGCTGAGAAAGTTGCAAAGATGGGCTGGGAGGCAAACGCGGAACACAAAAGGGGGAGAGGGAGTGCGTTTTGGACACAAGGCATGAACTTGGGAGAGAAGAAGGGAGGGATAGAGATGCTGAGGTGGGGGAGGGAATGGGTTTTTGGACACAGAAGGCATGGACTTGGGAGAGAGGAAGGGAGGGAAAGAGATGCTGAGGTGGGGGATGGAATGGGTTTTTGGACACAGAAGGCATGGACTTGGGAGAGAGGAAGGGAGGGAAAGAGATGCTGAGGTGGGGGAGGGAATGGGTTTTTGGACACAGAAGGCATGGACTTGGGAGAGAGGAAGGGAGGGAAAGAAATGCTGAGGTGGGGGATAGAATGGGTTTTTGGACACAGAAGGCATGGACTTGAGAGAGAGGAAGGGAGGGAAAGAGATGGTTGTGTATACGGGGAATAGAAGAAAGGAGAATTTTTGGTCATAGGGAGGGAGTGAGGTACAGATAGTGGCATACCAAGGTGGGGGAGGGTGGGGGGGAGGGCGGTCCGCCCCGCCCCAAGTTTACGTCCCAAGGGGGTGCACAGCTGGCCACCCTCCAGTGTTCTCCCTAGGCCGGCAAACTGCGGCTCTTTAGCCACTTGAGTGCCACCGCCGCCATCGGGAACAAGCCGGCGCCAAGTTCTCCCTGCTTTTCCCTGTGGGGCCGACCAACTCTCGCCACTTGCGTCAATTCTGACGTCGGAGAAGACGTTCTGGGCCAGCCAATCGCTGCCTGGCTGGCCTAGAAAGTCCTCTCTGACGTTAGAATTGACGTCGGGTGGCGAGAGTTGGTTTGCCCCGCGGGGAAGAGAAGCAGGGCGAACTCAGCGCCGGCCTGTTCCCGATGGCGGCAGTGGCAGCCTATTCCCCAGTGGCGGTGGCAGCATTTTCCCAATGGTGGTGGCATAGGGGAGGGCAGGGAGAAAGAAAGAAAGGGGGGGGACAGGAAGCCAGAAAGAAAGAAAGGGGGCAGGGTGAAACAAAGAAAAATGGGGCACGGAGAGAGAGAGAAAGACAGACATACAGAACGAAAGAGGGTGTGGGGAGAGAAAGAAAGAAGGGGGCAGGGTGAGAGAAAGAGAAAAACAGACATACAGAAAGAAAGGGGATATGGAGAGAGAGAAAAAGAAAGAAGGGGCAGGTGAAACAAAGAAAAAGTTTGGGAAGAGAATGAGGTCTTGAGGAGAGGAAGCATACAGGAGGCTGAAAGAAGGGAAGAAATATTGGATGCACAGTCAGAAGAATAAAGTGCAACCAGAGACTGATGAAATTACCAAAGGTAGGAAAAATGATTTTATTTTCAATTTAGTGATCAAAATGTGTCTGCTTTGAGAATTTATATATGCTGTCTATATTTTGCACTATGGCCCCCTTTTACTAAACTGCAATAGTGTTTTTTAGCGTAGGGAGCCTATGAGCGTTGAGAGCAGCGTGGGGCATTCAGCGCAGCTCCCTGCCCTAAAAACCGCTATCGCGTTTTAGTAAAAAGGGAGGGGGAATATTTGTTTATTTTTGTATAGTTGTTACTGAGGTGACATTGCATAAAGTCATCTGCCTTGACCTCTTTGAAAACCCGTGGAATATAAATGATAATTAACATTTTCTCTGCGTACAGCGTGCTTTGTGTTTTTAAAATTTTATTGTTGGTAGATCATTTTGACTTGGCCACAAAGGTAAGGGGGAGGGAGGGAAGGGAGCTGCTGAAAGACATCTAGTAATCCTTGCAGGCTTGACTGTACAGGGAATTATTTTTGTAAAATCATGTTTTGTTATGTGACTGGCATTATTTAGACTTTAATTTCTATGAATGAATAGAATGAAAATTATATAAATTACTTGCTTGTTTTTATGTGTGTGCGCT